>NC_042616.1:513867465-514205799 GCF_901001135.1 Rhinatrema bivittatum
TCCCCAGTGTTGCCAGACAAGATGCCATTGCTCGTTGGGCCTCTCCACATGCTCTGCAGAGAGATGCCGCCACCCACACTGCGCCCCTCCCTAGGCGGGTGCGCGCACATCACTAATCCTTTTGAAGGGCCCGTGGTGGGAACTTGGCTGCTGCCCTGGATGATTACATCAGAATCTACAGTGTATTTCTTAGGCCTCGCTCCATAGCGTTGCCTTTACAACAGGTCTCCTCATACTCCAAGTACTCATTGCTGATAGAGAATCCTCTCTATTCCTTGTTCCTGACCTTCGTTGTTCCCGGTTCCTGTCTTTATCATTCCTGCCTTGTCTATGTGTTGGACTGATTTTACGGATATCGACTTTGCTTTGTTGGACTACACTACAGCCTATCTCCAGACCCAGACCTCTGCTATGCCTGACTACTCCACTGCTATCTCCAGACCCAGACCTTTGTTACGCCCGACTACTCTACTGCCTGCCTCCAGATCCAGACCTCTGCTACACCCGACTACTCCACTGCCTATCTCTAGACGCAAACCTTTACTACGCCTGACTTCTCCGTGATCAGACCATTGCCTTGAATGACTAAGCTATAGACTTCTCTGCGTTCAGAATTCTACATTGCTTGCCACAACCTCTGCTTGCCGCCGGCCCTGATCCAAGCCTGTCATTGATGCCTCTCCTAGCCTATTCCTTGGACGTGGACTTATCAGGCTTCGACTATCTTTGCTCGAGCGCCTGCAGCTACTCTACATTCCATTCCCACCCGAGTTCCAGTACGGTACCGTACCCAGTCCAGGGTAGGACCACACCACCTATTGACTGCTGTCTCTGGGCTGAACCAACTTCTCACACAAACCAATCTCGAGGCCCACCTATGTCCTGTCAGCCCCGGCACCCAAAGGCTCAACCCGCAGGGAACGAGGGCTGGTATAGGTAAAGCTCCAGTGGCATCTACCTTCCGCCCACTCCACCTGCCGATGGTGGGGACCCATAGGTCCTCACCTATGGGTTGTGTCAACCCCACCTCGGCCCAAGTGTCCTCCTCCGACGCAAAAGTAGTGCTGGCATTGCTGGGCTAATGGGCTGAGCTGGCTGGGTGTCTTCTAAATCCTGCAGGTCACATAGATTGCTGGAGGCATATGGGGACTAAGCATGTTCTACCCATGGCAGGGCTATGCCCTCCATGTAGATAGACAGGTTGAGGTTGGTGTCAAGATGTATGGGCAACCCAAGGTGTTGAAGTAGCTTCTACTGTGGTAGCTGTTGGTACTGCTACTATTCCTCCTCCTCTTCCTCTGTCCACTGTGTCTCAGCATCCATGAGAAAGGGGCCACTGAGAGATGCACTGCTCACATCTGGGGCTGCAGTGTTGGACCCTGAGGGTCACAGTTGGGACCGGGGGCTTCCTGGATGAGAGCTGTGGAAATAAAGAAGAAGTGAATATGTATTGTTTTGCCTAAGTTGTGCATTTTGCATCATTCAGTTTGAGCACCTCCTCCAGTCTGGTGCATGTATTTGTTCCAGCTGATCACCTTATTTTTCATCTGTGCCTTTATGTCCCTGTAATGGTGGACCACCTGCTCTCCAGTCCTCTTGATGCCACTGTGTCAGGATATGGCCTACGCAATGGTCCACCATATCTGGCCCTTGGCAGCACTGGAGGTCTTCGCAGCCCAGTTGTCAAACAGCATGTTGTAATTCTCCAGGACCCCATCTATGAGCTGCTCGTTATCCTCCATGCTGAACTTTTAGGCCTGTAGCCGCGGGTGAGATGCTGCCTGCCTGCCGGAGGATCGGGTTGCCACTTCTACTTCCAGATAGGTGGTATCACTCTCCTGACTCTCGCTCCCAGTCCCCACTCCCCTCCCTTCCTTTCCTCCTGCACTTGCCCTGACAGTTCCCCCACCCTCTGTCCTCTCTGTGTAGCCCCACCCTGCCATCCTCCTCCTGCCACACTCACCTGCCTAAACTCCTCCCCCTCTCACCTCCTCCCTATCTCTACTCCTACTATCCCTATTCCTCCTCCTCCTACCACTGGGGTCCCTACCACTCCTGCCTTCCTCCTCCTCCCTCCTTTCCTCCCTCCTCCTCATGCCTCTCTCCCCACACCTTATCCTCTCCACTCACCACTCCTCGCCACTCTCACCACTCCTCTCCACTCCTCATCACTTCTCACCACACATCCACACAAAAGGACAGAGACATCAATCACACAAAAAGTAACACGCTTCTTTCACATGCAGATAAACACAATAGACAAAAATAAAGATAAACAGATGAAACAAGAAACAGGTCAACTCAAATCAAGTAATCGAATAAAGAAATCCTCTAACTACACCTCCAACTACTCACCAAATTCCTCTCGTCCTCTAACTCCTGACATATCCTCAAAGATCCAGCTGCAGTAAGCCAGTATAAACAAAATATAACACGCCATATATAAACAGATGCATGGCTCGTAATACATCATGTGACACGAGTATCTCGCGACGCGATAACTACGTACACGATACGGTATTTTAATTTCCCTAACCACCATCTTTTTATTGTGGAATGCTAACACACCATATTTCTGCTATTTTTACCATGGTTTGCTGAATCTAGGGGTTATGATTGTAAGCCCTCTGGGGATAGGGAAATACCTACAGCACCTGAAACTTTAAAATAAATAAATATAATTACTGATGAAGATATTTAACAGAACTGGAACTTTTCCATGATTGAATAATGAGGCACTACACTTCTTTTCTCTGAGTGATCTCTGTTTTCCACTGTCCTTGGTTGTCTTTTCCTTGAACAGTTTCTAATTTGGCGAATCATACTGGGGCCCACCCTAGGGTGATCAGTTTATTTATGAGCCTTCTATGTGAAACAGGTTCAAAAGCTTTACTGAAATCCAAGACTATTACAACCAAGTAAAAGCTACCTCTGTGCTAAAAAAACTTAGATTAGTAAGATAGTGACATAATAAATGACTGCAGATAAAGACCTAAATGGTCCATCTTGTTTGCCCAGCAAATTATTTAGGGTAGTAATTGCTGTTCCATACAGATTATTCCCATGCCTTCTGTTAAGGATAGTAACAATTATTTCTTCTTTAATGAATATGTTAATCTTGTGATATTACACTGTACTTATATGCAATTTATATAAACCGTTGTGATCATTCGCTGGAACGATGGTATCTAAAAAGCATAAATAAATAAATAGCTGCCACCTCATGCAAGTTTCTCCCCTGCAGAAATGTTACATCTACAGTTAGATTCCAGGAAAACACTGGAGCGCGGGTGCACTCTGCACTGTGAATTATAACACCAAAAGTGCACATAAACTTCACTTGGTCAAAGTTCTCATGCAAAAAAAATTTTTATTACTTCAACACGCTGACTCCTGCATTCAACTGTCAGGAGTCACCGTGTTAAAGTACGTAATAAAAAAATTTTTTGCATGAGAACTTTGACCAAGTGAAGTTTATGTGCACTTTTGGGGGCGGATTTTCAGAGCCCTGCTCGCGTAAATCCGCCCAAAACTGGGCGGATTTACGCGAGCAGGGCCCTGCGCGCCGGGAAGCCTATTTTACATAGGCCTCCCGGCGCGCGCAGAGCCCCGGGACTCGCGTAAATCCCGGGGTTCTCCGAGGGGGGCGTGTCGGGGACGTGTCGGGGGGCGGGCCCGGTCGTCGCAGCGTTTCGGGGGCGTGTCGGCAGCGTTTTGGGGGCGGATACGGGGCGTGGCTACGGCCCGGGGCGGTCCGGGGGCGTGGCCGCGCCCTCCGTACCCGCCCCCAGGTCGCGGCCCGGCGCGCAGGAGGCCCGCTGGCGCGTGGGGATTTACGCCTCCGGGAGGCGTAAATCCCCCGACAAAGGTAAGGGGGGGGTTTAGACAGGGCCGGGCGGGTGGGTTAGGTAGGGGAAGGGAGGGGAAGGTGAGGGGAGGGCAAAGGAAAGTTCCCTCCGAGGCCGCTCCGATTTCGGAGCGGCCTTGGAGGGAACGGGGGTAGGCTGCGTGGCTCGGCGCGCGCCGGCTATACAAAATCCATAGCCTTGCGCGCGCCGATCCAGGTTTTTAGCAGATACGCGCGGCTCCGCGCGTATCTACTAAAATCCAGCGTACTTTTGTTTGCGCCTGGAGCGCAAACAAAAGTAGGCTATTCGCGTGCCTTTTAAAATCCGCCCCTTGGTGTTTATAAATAACATCTACAGTTAGCACAGGTTATCCCATTTCTTCACTTCCATCCTCTCTCCACTAGGAATCCTCTGTGTTTATCCCATGCTCACAAATGATCATTATTAATCTAAATTGGAATGGTGGACACCAAATGAAAGTGATGATTAAACTGTTGCAAGATTGATCCAGGGAAGATGGTAGTGTACTGGAAAGATCAATAGTGGCCATCTAAGAAAATTGGATGGCAGATATTTTACTTACTATCCCAAAAAAGAAAGCAGTTTATATGAATAGGACTGCATGTACAAAATTAAGAACATTTGTAAATATTGGCTTAATTTAAAAAATATATATATATTGCTGAGAAGATATGCGCTATGTGTTAAGATTTCAGCTACTAAGCAGCCTCATCGTACCCTGACCACGATACCTCCCCACCAGCAGAGGTCTCCTCGGAGCTCCGTTCCAAGCTATCCGTATTAGCTGCTCACTACTCAGCTTGTGGTGCAGCCTCCTTGCCACCAGGAGCCCTCAGTATGCCTACTCCCCAGGCTTGCCAAGCCCCTCCTTATTGCCTGCACCATACCCAAGCCTCAGCCCTACATAACCTGTCTTAGTTCCCTGCTTCAATGACTTTGCATTGAGTCTGCCTTGGCTCTTTGCCCTCACCCCTTACTTTGCCTTGTGGCCATCCAGCATTCTCGCCCCTTGCCTTGCCTTGCCTCACCTCGTGGCCATCCGGCTTTATCACTTCTTGCCTTGCCCTGTGGCCTACCTAGGCCTTTTCTAATTCTGTGGCCTATCTAGGTCTTCCCTGCTCTATGGCCTATCTAGGCTTCCTTAGCCTAAGGGCCTTCAGGCCTTTATGTTCTGTGTTCCTTGTTCTGTGTGGCCTATCCTTGTCAGTCCTGTCCTTGTTTTTTTCTCACCTGCCCTCAATGCCAGTCCTTGCCTGCACTCAGACCTCAGTTCCAGTCCTTGCCTGCATTCGAGATCCTGTTCCAATTCGTACCAGCACTCTGCACCAGTAACAACTCCTGCCCTTACCAGCACTCACCAAGATGCATCAGTGCCGCCGCAAAGCACTACTGGCCCCCAGATCCCAAGGGCTCGACCTGCGGGGGAGGGTGCTGGCTAGGCAGAAGACCAGCCCTAGCCCTGACCTGCTGTCTCGTCACACTCCTGGTGTTCCCTCTCTCTGGGTCAGCCAGCTGTGTGGGGCAACTAAAGATCTCCAGGCCTGTGATCTGGGAATTGGAATCTTACCCTTACTGTATACAAAAATGCAGACTACTTGTTTTGCTTTGTTCTGTTTTGATTGCTTTATTGTTTGCTATTACAAAGATAAAATCAATAAAGGAATGTCTTACAAAAAAAAAAAAAAGATTGATCCAAGAAGTTATGATTAAGGTGGGAAGGCTTTTGAGATAACAAGAACTTTTCTGTATCCAAATCCACCACCTCTTATCTCTTCCTCCTGCAAACTGTGAAAATCTGCGTCTTCTAGCAGCAAGACTAGAAGCCAAGGTTAGACGAATCAGATAACCAGATGATAATCCAAGTAAGGCTGGCATAAATCAAACTACCATCCTTGTTCTAAGCACTGCTTCAACATATTTCTCTAAAGTATAGCCTTTACAAGCCAACAGAAAAATAACCCAGTTCAATTAATTTTGAGATCAACCTGTCTGATATGGATATGAGTTAAAAACAAAAAGTACTTTTGCAGCAAAATCATTGTAGAAATCCATTTTCCTGAGGCTACCTCCATGTGATGATGAGTTTTTGATGTACTTTTTAGTTCTCTGGATATTAGCAGCTAGATAAGCACTATCATTAACATTTCTCAGCTTTTAAACTGTTATTGTCATGCAACCTGGAGTGGTTTCTAGCTGAGAAGTAGAGATAAAGCTCACAAACAGGTAGTAGGTGAAACCTTCTTATTGGCTTGACTTAACACATTTAGGGGGGGTAATTTCAAATAGCCCCAGTGAGTATGTGCATACAAGTACGCACGGAGCATGATTTTGAGCATACCTTTACGTGCAGACTGAAGTAAATAGGCATTCCGGGAGGAGGGGGAGGGAGTTGGGGGTGGGATATGGATTTACACACATACTTTAGATTTTTGAGCAGGTGTAACTTTGTGTGTGCATGCTGTGCAGGGTTCCATAGGCATCTGCCAATTTTCAGAGTGGATGTAAGGGCATAAATCTGCTTTGGAAATTTTGGCTGAAGTCTGCAAGTAAGAAGTCCCCACACAGACTTTAGCCTATGTGGGCTGCTTTAAAATTACCCTCTTAAGGTAGCAGCTATAACTTTTTTTGTTAGCCTTTATTGCTTATGTGAATACAATCGGAATAACACTGCAACAGCACTTTTTCACTCCTGCCTGTAGATGAGGATAGAAACAATGCAATGTGCACTTTCCCAAGAATGTACGATTCAAACTTGAAATACTTGGATAAGAAAAAGGTAGCTATTAGCCATAAAGCAGTTTCTTTTAAATACTTTTAGATGATCACCCACTCTGAAACCAAATGCCACTTTAGGAAAACATTTTTATGTAATAGTCAACTCACTGTCAGGTAATCAGATGGCTAAAGTGGTGGACACATCCCTCTCTCTTGTTTTACATACAGCTATATGTTTGTGCAGAAGAGCAATGAATCAGTGAGTTCAGGGGAATGTATTTCCCCAGTTGCTTTGTACATTAAAAAAGATAATAGAGCACCTATTAATGTGTAAATTAGGTTCCTTTACTATTATCTTTTATAGTATGAATTGTTGTTTTATATTGCTTAGAGGTTTCAGAACTGTTCAGCTTTCCTGCATCTTCCTATCATACAATCAGTGTGAGATGGCTTTCCTTTTATTACAAAAGATGTCAGCAGCATCACCAAGCACCAGAGTAGCACCATTACTGGCAGAGAAAGAACACCACTGCTGAATCTAGCTAGTGGAGCACCGACTAAAGGTTTGTAAAACAAACAGAAAAACTCTATGAAAGATACACGATTTCACATTACTAACCTCAGGATTAAACTCAGATGCAATTACATTTTTAATTCTATTTTGGGTAATAATTGGATTAAGAATCTCAGTATTGCATCAGTGAATACCACCATTATTTCACTCTTCAGTGCTCTAGCTAGAAAAATTAGACCTGTTCAATAGGAGATCTAAAGATAGATGGATTTGGCTAACTAGCGACTTTTACTGGGTTATTTAGCAGCTGAATATCCCTTGTAAGTTACCTGGATAAGTCTTATCCAGCAAACTTACTTATCTCGCTATGTTTGAATATCATGCCCCTATGTCATTTAACTTTCTATTAGTTTTTTGTTCAACACACCTCAAGTTCAATAACATTTTTGCTTACTTTTTAAATTTTGTATACTGTGGCTTTATGGTACAGTTTCTGTTGCTTTTTGTACAATTTCACTTGATAAAATAATATTTTTCCTAAACTTTGCAAAGTTTAAAGTGTTTCTCATGAAACCCCAAATGTGTTACGCAAACATTTGGTATTTTCCTAGATTCCAGAGGTTTCCAAAGATCTTTGAGTTTTCCCTTCCATAGTCTTGATTTTGTTCAAGCTCAGACTTAATTCTTTGGGTTTTTTGCAAGAGCCTTGTGCTTTCTACTATGAGCATTAAAAAGCTACTGTTTTCTGTGTTAATTTAAAGAAGATCTGCTTTCTGTTTAAGAAAATCATCATGGAAAGCCTATCATTTTATAAGTCTATTTTTGAAATTATTGATGAACTTTCATTCTTCTACAATTTATTGTAATCTGCCTTGTGGTCATATATTCAAATAAAGAAATAGTTACATGCCCCAGGGAAGATCCAGATGGTTCCATGGAGTGTTTTACTTAAGGAATTGTAGAGCATGATGGCTCACTTGCAATCTATCTTAGGGGGTCATTTTCTAAGCCTATTGCATGCGAAAAAGGACTTTTCACACATGAAAAGTTCCTTTTTGCATGCGATAGCTAGCCAGGGGCAGAGTTGGGGTGGGGAGGGGAGAAGTTGGAGCGGCGAGGAGGCGGACGCGGCAGTATCTTCGCTGGCGGCGATAAGATAAGCACCGTTATCGTCGCCTGTAGCGCACCCAATAGCGCTACCTTTCACAGTGGCGCTATTGGGTGTGAAAGCCAGCAGCAATAGCACCGCAGTGGTGTGATGGCTGCCGGCTTTCGCAGGCCCGCCCCCTCCTTCACCCCCCGGCTCCCCGTTACTGCTGGATTCACCATTCTATGCGAGAATGGAGAATCCAGGCCTTAGCTGTGTGAGTGCCACATCTCTGTAAGTTCACTGTTAATCAGGGGTGCTTTTCCTAAGCAAAAAAATATTGGGTTGGGAAATGAAGACTAGTGGGGATGGGGGAGAAAGGGACCTTTTTTTTAAATTTTATTGTATATTTAGCTCATGCCTTTTCATTGCTAGCTCAGGAGGGAAGGTAGGTGGCAGTACCTTGTAGGGGTGTGCATTCGTTTTGAACTTAAATGTAAAACGCAACTTTTTTTTTTTTTTAACTTAAAAAAGTGATGAGGCGAAAACGATCGGATTTCCAACTTATTCAACATAGCTATGTTGAATACGTTGGAAATCGCGATTGTTGATCCTAAATAAAAATTTAAACCCCTCACCCTCCTTAATCCCCCCCCCCCAAGACTTACCACAACTCCCTGGTGATCCAGCTGGGAGTCAGGATGCCATTTCTGAACTCCTTTGCGAGGAGCACGTGACGTCGGCGCCACGTCGGAGTGACACGGCGTCACGTGATTCCCCGCGGGTTTGCTCCGGGACCCTCGTTGGGCCCAAAAGGAACTTTTGGCCAGCTTGGGGGGGCCTCCTGACGTCACTCCGACGTGGCGCCGACGTCACGTGATTCCCCGTGGGTTCGCTCTGGGACCCACGTTGGGCCCAACGAGGGTCCCGGAGCGAACCCGCGGGGAATCATGTGACGCTGCGTCACTCCGACGTGGCGCCGACATCACGTGATTCCCCGTGGGTTCGCTCCGGGACCCTCGTTGGGCCCAAAAGGAACTTTTGGCCAGCTTTGGGGGGGCTCCTGACCTCCCCAAGCTGGCCAAAAGTTCCTTTTGGGCCCAACGAGGGTCCCGGAGCGAACCCGCGGGGAATCACGTGACGCCGCGTCACTCCGACGTGGCGCCGACGTCACGTGCTCCCTCGCAAAGGAGTTCAGAAATGGCGTCCTGACTCCCCGCTGGATCACCAGGGAGTTGTGGTATGTCTCGGGGGGGGGATTAAGGAGGGTGAGGGGTTTAAATTTTTATTTGCACGTATGGACATAGACTCAACTTATGGAATTCTCCATATGTCCATATTGTCCGCAAATGGGACCCCCTTTCGACTTATGGACTTATGAACATAAACCTTTGCTCTGCACATCCCTAGTACCTTGAGTTATTTTCAGATACATTAAGTATTTTCCCTGTCCCCAAAGGGCTCACTATCAGAAGCGGACATTTACTAAAGGTTTCTCCCATTTTGTGTCTATGGGAAAAATGCTTAGGGCTTGATTTTAAAAAGCATTACATGCGCAAAACTGGGTTTTATGCAAGTATTTGTGCAAGTGCACTTTACATGTGCAAATGGCTTTTGAAAATTACTACAATAGTAAATACATTTACATGTGTAAATTCTTTTGAAGATTCACCTGTATGTAAATAGGACCTTAAGTGTGTACCTAAGGGAATGAAGGGTGAAGTGACTTGCCCAAGGTCATAAGGAGTAACAGCAGGATTTGAGCCCTGTCTTTCTTGGTTCTTAGCCCACTGCTTTAATCATTAGGTTACTCCTCCACTTCTTTCTTATTTTTCATCTCTCTCCACTTCCACCTACCTTCTCTCCTGCATAGAGGTGGGCCTCCCTCCTCTCTTTGGGAGCTAGTGTGATGAGCTCTGCCTGCCATTGCCATCATGGTTCACCTCTTCATTCTTTAGGCATTTGGTGGGATGAGCTCCGCTATCCACCACTCTCATGGGTTTCCTCTTTTTTTCAGTGACTGGAGGGATTAACCCCTCTAGCCGCTCTTGCCACCATGGGCCACCTCCTAATTTTTTGGCAACTGGTGAAGTGAGCTCTGCTGGTTTCCACTGCTGCTATGGGCCACTTTATCATATTTTTTTTGTCAGTTGGCAGAATGAGTTCTGCCAGCCACTTCAATGCCTTCTCATTCCCTTTATCATCTGCATTTATAAAAATGGCACTTGTGGGCTGCTGATCTTGCAATACACAGGACACACAGCCAAGAACTTTAACCCACCTGTTTTGAAAATTATGGAGATGTCTTAAAATTTGCAATTGAAAAGGGTTCCAGGTCAGTGACAAGTGTTGACCCAGCAGAAAATCATTACTACTGTTACAGATTATTTATTAATTTATTATATTTATTCATTCATTCTTAGATTCTGCAATTCTAATTAAATTATTCCATGCAGAATACAATATAAAACATCCATATTCAATATTACACACAATTATCATCCAGCCAAACACCCAATATCCGTCTTAGGGGTGTGCAGAGTCAAAAAAATTGTTTTGATTGATTGATTGATTCAATTCATAAGTCAGAGTGATTTGTTAGGATCATCTCAAAAGAAAATACATTTTCATTTGTTTGTCCGATTTGTTTTTTTCATTTTACATTGAAATAAATGGGGGAAGGAATCCATAGACCCCATTGACTTCACCATAAAAAAAAAAAAGAAGAGCATAGGCCTGATGCTATAAGGCCTGGCTCGAGGCTGGATACCATCGTCATGGCTCAACCTTGCCTAGACCTAAATCCCATTGCTGAGGCCCAACCAAGCCTAGACCTAAGCCAGATACTGGGTTCCATCAGCAAGGCCCAGGACAAGGTCTTCTACCATCTTCTTTTTCTGTCGATGAAAAATGATGTGGTTCGCCAAGGGACATGTTGCAATGATGTCACTGCAGTGCCTTTCTCCCAAGTGAATAGCTCCATTTTAATGTGCAGCCGTTGAAATGTATGACCATACATCAAATGATGCCACTCACTCGGGAGGAAGGCACTGCAGTGACATTAGCGTGGTGCTTCCAGTGGACAGATGGCATCATGTTTTATCAACAGAAGAAGAAAGAAGATGATGGAAAGCTTGGTCCTGGGCCTTGATGATGAGACCCAGTCTCAGGCTTGGGCTTAGGCCTCAAAAACTAGATACAGTCTAGGGCTGGGCCCCAGTGTTGGGTCTGAGTCCAGACACCGGCATCAAGCCTAGGCCTGTTTTTTCACAGTATAGTCAATGTGTCCTATGGATTTCTTCTCCCATTGACTTCATTGTAAAATAAAAAAACAAATGAGATGAACAATCAAAAATGTATTATCTTTTGAGATGATCCTGACAAATGACTGTGACATGAAATGAATGAACAAATTTAAACACAATTTTGACTCTGCACATCCCAGTGGCGTAGCCAGAAATGAATTTTTGGCTGGGCCCAAGGTTAACATGGGTGGGCACTAAAGGTCTGAGCCATGGAATTCATATTCTTATTGATAAATACTTTCACACACACACCTGACAATAGATTTCTAAATAATCTGCTACAGCTGTTATACTTTTAATATTTTAAACTCAATTACTTCAAGCAGCTACCAATGCTAAACCTAATATATAGTTATGGAAGCATTTCAATTATACTTAAAGAGATCTCAAGTGGCAGTATCTCATAACTTACAAAGAACCATATACTAGTCTACTATAAAGACAGATATCTCATCATACATCACAGTATTCTGTGAGATGTTTTAAAACCCTCTGGAATGTTGTACCAAAATATTTCTACTTGAAAAAAGCTCAGAAAGGCAATGTACTTTTAAGATGGAACTAGGTTCAAACTAATTACAAATTCAATGATGAAGGAACCCTCTTTCCTTAAACTTATCAAACGCAGTAATTCATGACCATCATAATAGGCATCATTGTGTGGTAAAGTATACCTTTGTCACTCTGCCTTATGCTTAATCATAGGTCAGTCCATATTTTTAAGTGTTTTTGTTGCTTAATTCACCCCAGTGATATACTCCAAATTTCTAGCAATAATCTTGTTACATCAATTCAAGGTTACTTATGTTGAAAATTATGAACCACACTTATCTGGATAATACGATGTTATTACTTCTTCTTAACCACCATCGACTTTGAGCTTGATGCCACGCCAAGATACGCCATGCTGTAGAATATATTACGCTCTTGAAGAAGGACTCGATGCTAGTCCGAAACATTGTGCAATGTCGGGCATAGAACAGCAATATAGTGAATTCTCATATTGCTGACAATTTGAGGGCAATAAGCTCAAAGTCGATGGTGGTTAAGAAGAAGTAATAACATTGTATTATCCAGATAAGTTTGGTTCATAATTTTCAACAAAAGTAACCTTGAATTGATGTAACACAAGATTATTGCTAGAAATTTGGAGTATATCACTGGGGTGAATTAAGCAACAAAAACACTTAAAAATATGGACTGACCTTTGATTAAGCATAAGGCAGAGTGACAAAGGTATACTTTACCACACAATGATGCCTATTATGATGGTCATGAATTACTGCGTTTGATAAGTTTAAGAAAATAGGAAAGAGGGTTCCTTCATCATTGAATTTGTACCAAAATATTTACCATAATTGAGCAAATGCCTTATTAATCTGTATCAATAAAACAGATATATCTTTGAAGATTTCTTTTCCTTTCCTATGGCTCAACTATTTAGTTTTAGTCTTCCTCTGATGCTGACATTTGCTGAATCGAGTCCAGGGGCTCCTGACATTCATCCCCATTTCTTTACAAAGGAAGAACAGAAAAAAAGACTGTTCTGGATAAAAAGATGTCTTGAAGGTGGTCACACCCTTTGGCTGACAGCTGGGATGTATCCTTAGCAGTGTGGAGAGGATAACTGGGTAGACAGGAGAAAAAGGCTATCCAGCCCTGTCATTTACTAAGCTATCATCATGTAAACATACACTCTGCATCCACAAATAAGATTGATACAATTGCCTACATGCTAGTAAAATACCTCACCTCAGGCACACACACAGAACCAACCTTCACCAAAGTACAGAAAGACCACACATTATAAATATGGAGATAGAAACTGGAATGGAAAATAAAAAAAAGCCGCTCTGCATGCAGTGCAAACCTGGAGAAATGGAAAGAGAAATATAGCACCTAACAGTCCCAGGATCTGCAATAATGCACACAAACTAAGCTGCACAAAGTTACACCTGCATTATGGAACATATAACAACCCTATCTATGAAAAGGCAACACTACAAATATTAAATCAGGTCCTAAACACTAATACAACTCCTATTAGGAAAACAGAACAAGTCAAGCTGCTATAGAGCCCCACACAGAAATAACTGTAAAACTATATTAATAAATGTTTCAAAACAGCTGATGAACAGAATAACATCCAACAAAACTCATAAAAATTATTAAACATTGTCCAAATATCAATAAAATATTTCAAAACAGCAGACACATCACATAATACTCAATAATTAAAATGGCAGTCAATCAAGAAAAATAAACTTAAAATGCCACTTTTACTTACCATCTCCAGCAACTCTCCTAATCCTTTCCCTTGAAAGCACATACCAGGAGCAGCAGCTCTGTCTCTCACACACACACCCCAGTCACCTCCCTGCCCAGTCTCTGTCTCACACACACCCCAGTCACACACCACACACACCCCAGTCACCCTCCCTGCCCAGTCTCTGTCTCACACACACCCCAGTCACACCCCACACACCCCCCAGTCACCCTCCCTGCCCAGTCTCTGTCTCACACACACCCCAGTCACACCCCACACACCCCCCAGTCACCCTCCCTGCCCAGTCTCTGTCTCACTCATACCCCAGTCACACCCCACACCCCCCAGTCACCCTCCCTGCCCAGTCTCTGTCTCACACACACCCCAGTCACCCTCCCTGCCCAGTCTCTGTCTCACACACACCCCAGTCACCCTCCCTGCCCAGTCTCTGTCTCACACACACCCCCAGTCACACCCACACACACCCCAGTCACCCTCCCTGCCCAGTCTCTGTCTCACACACACCCCAGTCACACCCCACACACACCCAATCACCCTCCCTGCCCAGTCTCTGTCTCACACACACCCCAGTCACACCCCACACACACCCCAGTCACCCTCCCTGCCCAGTCTCTGTCTCACACACACCCCAGTCACACCCCACACACACCCCAGTCACCCTCCCTGCCCAGTCTCTGTCTCACACACACCCCAGTCACACCCCAGTCACCCTCCCTGCCCAGTCTCTGTCTCACACACACCCCAGTCACCTCCCTGCCCAGGCTCTGTCTCTCACACACACCCCAGTCACCTCCCTGCCCTGCATTTCCAGCCCGCGGCTTGAACACTGCCACTCCTCCTACCCTGATGACCCCCTTCTTCCTGCCCCACCAGCCAATCAGAGGCTTCCTCCTTACACTGGCAGGAAGAAGGCTTCCGATTGGCCCGCGGGGGCAGGTAGAAGGGAGGAGGTTTCCCATTGGCCCACGGGGGCAGGAAGAAGGGAGGAGGTTTCCCATTGGCCCACGGGGGCAGGAAGAAGATAGGAGGTTTCCCATTGGCCCACGAGGGCAGGAAGAAGATAGGAGGTTTCCCATTGGCCCACGGGGGCAGGAAGAAGATAGGAGGTTTCCCATTGGCCCACGAGGGCAGGAAGAAGATAGGAGGTTTCCCATTGGCCCGCGGGGGCAGGAAGAATGTAAAGGGAAGTATTACTGGGGCTGTGGGACACCGGGAGCCGCAAAACACCAGCTGATTTTATTTTTTTTTCTCCCTTGAGTGCCTGCTGATGCTGCCTGCTTTTATTGGCTGCAGTGTCTTGCAAAGAAATTTGGGTGGGCCTGAATGGAAAGTGGGTGGGCCACTGCCCACCCATGCCCACCCGTAGCTACGCCACTGGCACATCCCTAGTACAGATATTGGGCATCTGGCTGGACAATAAGTTGAAAATTTATGATCAGATTTCTGCAGTAATTAGGTCAGTTTACCAGTTATTGGCATATTTGTTACAACAACTTTTAGTGATAGTGGTTCATATTATGGTGAAGAGTTGGATGAATTACTGCTTATCTCTGTACATGGGTGCTTCAGTTGCTAATCTTAAATGGTTACCTCTTGTACACAACACATTATTGGGTTCCACTGCTTGATGTACCAGTCCATGCTGATGTACAGAGATTAGAAGATAATTGGCAATCATCTTTACATTCAATTCTCCAAAGGAACTATATCATTTTTCTCATAGGAACCAAACTCCATGCTATTCCCTTGAGTTAAGAAGTTTAAAAAGAGAGGTAAGGCATGCGTAATGTATCTGGAGGTAAAAGAATTCCACTATCTGGACCTTTACCGGTCTAAACTGACTGTTGCGCCCGTCAGTTGCAGACAGCTGCAACATTTGCTGCTCACCTCTTTTTCCCCCGCAGCTCCGATTCTGGCAAAGATGGCTACCACTGCCTCTGCAAGCCGACCTCCCTGGCATTCCAGGAATGGCGTGGGCGATCCCGGTCGCCATCTTGAATCTGGTGTGACTTAGGGCATGTGCGCGCGCGCCTGCCCCCCCATCTTATCCACGTCATGGCGGGAACCTCGGGGGTGTCCCTTCCGCATGACGTCACCTGCCTACATGTATTTAAACCTACCAGATCTTCCTACCTATGAGTTAGCAAGGATTTCCATCTTGCTTAATTCCGCTTCGCCTCGCTGTTCTTGCGTTCCAGACTGAGTGACTCAGGTACCCGCTCCTCGTGGGCCTTGCTGCATGCAGGGCTATCCGCTCCTCAGAGAGCCTTCTCTGCGAGTCTCACATTCTCCAGCCTAAGTGAGCACCTCTCGCTGCTACTACGGACGGACCCTCCAGTGCTCCCGTGCCTCGGATCTCCACTGCGACTACGATAGTACTCTTCTGCTACACTTCGGAGTGAGTACAAGATCTGCTCTACTCTCCTCCTTTCTTCATGCTGTGGGAATTCTCAGGTTACCCCGCTCTGCAGACCACTACCGGAGAATCCATCTAAAGGTCTTTCTACTCTGGATTGTGTTTACAGTCTAGAGTTACAATCCAGGTTACCTTCTGCTGTATAATAAAACCTCTTGTCTCTTGTGTCCAACACTGCTGAGACTCTGCCTGTCATGGTAAGTCCCCACAGGACTCCTCCCTGTGGGTGGAGTCAGCTCTCACTACAGCCCAAGGGCCCACAACCAAGTTCAAGTATAACACTGGCTGCCTATAGAATTGCCATTAATTATGCTAAGAGAGTATATTTCACATAAAATCCTGGCTTTCGTTTCTCACCCTCATGAATTGTTCTGAGTAGTTCACTCTTTAGTACAACCACCAAAGGGGGAGGGGGGCCCTCTGGTTCTGAGCCCTCAAGTTTCTGTGAGGACCTAGCACTGTTTTTCCATCAAAAAGTAATGCAGTTGATAGGAAGCTTTTCTAGTAATTCCACTGAACCTATATCACTATCTCCACTGGATCCTGGTTGGAGTGAATTTTCCCTTCCTCCCACAGCAAAAATCTGTTCTATTCTGGCCTCACTGAAGGATAATCTATGCTTGTTTAATACATGTTCCATGTTAGACTGCTCTGATTAAGGTACTCAGATCAGATCTAAGGGACTATATTAATTCTATAGTACATGCGTCTTGTCTGAAGGCTTCTTGCCATCAGTATTAATGTCTGCAGTTGACCATTCTATCATTAAGAAATCGGGCAATCATCCTTCAGACTTTAATAATTATTGTCCTATCTCTTCACTTCCAATGTTAGGGAAGGTCATTAAGAAGATAGTCCACACCCAACTACAAGAATTCTTAAATGACAATAACATCTACATGTGGCTTAATATGGTTTTTACCCCTGCCATAAAACAGAAGTTCTACTTCTAACTAATTTTGATTCAGTTCAGATGGGATTTCATTCTGGACTTAAATACCTTATGGTATTATTGGAACTTTCAGCAGTGTTGAAAGGCTGTTGTGCACAGACCAAGAGAGGGACCTTGGGGTGATAGTGTCTAGCATTCTGAAGACAGCAAAGGAATGTGACAAGGCAATAGGTAAAGCCAGAAGAATGCTGGGCTGCATAGAGAAAGGAATAACTAGTAAGAAAAAGGAGGTGATAATTCCCTTGTAGATGTCCTTGGTGAGGCCTCACCTGGAGTGCTGTGTTCAGTTCTGGAGACCGCATTTCAAAAGGGATAGAGACAAGATGAAGGTTGTCTAGAGAAGGGTGACCAAAATTGTGGGGGGGTCTCCATCAAATGAGTGATGAGGAGAGGTTGAAGGACCTAAATATATATACTAGGGATGTGAATCGGGCTTCAGACGATTGAAAATATCGTCGATATTTTCAAAATCGTCAGAAATCGGGGGCTCCCCCAAAATGATAGGAAAACCCCACGATATTGATTGTGGGGGTTCCCTTATCATTTTGCGGGAGGGCGGGAAAAATGGCACACAAAAATAACCCCTAAACCCACCCCGACCCTTTAAAAGTAACTCCTTAGCTTCCCCCACCCTCCCGACCCCCCAAAAAACTTTTTACAGGTACCTGGTGGTCCAGTGGGGGTCCCAGGAGTGATCTCCCGTGATCTCCTGCTCCGGGCCATCCTACCGCTCCTGGGCCATCAGCTGCCACTAATCAAAATGTCGCCGATGGCCCTTTGCCCTTACCATGTGACAGGGTATCCATGCCATTGACCGGATCCTGTCACATGGTAGGAGCACTGGATGGCTGGCGCCATCTTGTGCTCCTACCATGTGACAGGGGCTGACCAATGGCACCGGTAGCCCCTGTGACATAGTAAGGACAAAGGCTATCGTGCCATTTTGATTACTGGCTGCCGATGGCCCGAGTGTAGGAGATCGCTCCCGGACCCCCGCTGGACCACCAGGGACTTTTGGCAAGTCTTGGGGGACCCTCCTGACCCCCACAAGACTTGCCAAAAGTCCAGCGGGGGTCCGGGAGCGACCTCCTGCACTCGGACCATCGGCTGCCAGTATTCAAAATGGCGCCGATAGCCTTTGCCCTTACTATGTCACAGGGGCTACCGGTGCCATTGGTCAGTCCCTGTCACATGGTAGGAGCACAAGATGGCGCTGGCCATCCAGTGCTCCTACCATATGACAGGATCCGGCCAATGGCACTGATACCCTGTCACATGGTAAGGGCAAAGGGCCATCGGTGCCATTTTGATTAGTGGCAGCCGACGGCCCGGGAGCGGGAGGACAACCCAGAGCGGGAGATCGCTCCTGGGACCCCCACTGGACCACCAGGTACCTGTAAAAAGTTTTTTTGGGGGGGGTGGGTGGGTGGGGGAAGCTAAGGGGTTACTTTTAAAGGATCGGGGTGGGTTTTTTGTTTATCGGCTGGGGCGCAGCCGATAAACAAAACCGCGATCGGGCCCGATTGAAAAAACCCCACATGTGAATCAGAATCGGAATTCGAACTGATTTCGGTTCCGATTCACATCTCTAATATATACCCTAGAAGAGAGGAGGTGCAGGGGAGATATGATACAGACCTTCAGATACCTGAAAAGTTTTAATGATGCACAATTGACAAACCTGTTCCGTTGGAAAGAAATCAGTAAAGTGGGGGTCATGAAATGATACTCCAGGGAGGATGACTCAGAACCAATGTTAGGAAATATTTTTTCATGGAGAGGGTGGTGGATGCCTGGAATGCCCTTCTGGAGGAGGTGGTGAAGACAAAAACAGTGAAGGAATTCAAAGGGTAATGGGATAAACACTGTGGATCCCTAAAGCCTAGAGGATGGAAATGAGGAAAAGAGTGCATGGGAGTAACTTGCTATTGCGGTGGTTATTACCATTAACCAATAAGCCTTCATACTGTTGATGCAATTTCATCATGACGCTCTGCTTCAATGGCAGGAGGAAAGAGAGGAAAATGGGAATTGGATTCTGACAGCAACCAACAAGGACCCTGACTTTTACAGTCTGGGGAAACAAATAAGTATGTGGGTAACTTGTTGATGCGGCAGTTACTATCCTTAACCAATAAGTCTTATACTTTTGATGCAACTCCAACATTGTTCTCTGCTTCAATGGCAAGAGGTAGCAGAGAATTGAAGTCAGACAGCAACCAACAAGGGTCCTGACTTTTAAGGTCTGGGAAACTGATAAGTATGGGGGCAACCTGCATGGCACAGCAGATACTACCATAAGCTTGCTAGGCAGACTTGATAGACCATTTGGTCCTATTCTGCCATCATTTCTATGTTTCTATATGTTTGACACGTTTAACCATTCCTTTCTTTTAGGCCAACTTCAATCCATAGGTATTACATCTACAGTCAATAAGTGGTTTTCTTTTTTCCTCTCAAATCTCTCCTACTGAATAGTTATTAGGGATTCCAGTTCCAGCTTATTACCGTTGGATACAGGTGTTCCTCAGGGTTCATCTCTTTCCCCAGTTCTATTTAATATTTATATGTTACCTCTCTGTACTGTTTTGTCTCAGCTTGCTATTAATTATGAAATGTTTTCAGATGACATACAGTTTTCTTTTCCCCATCATGACTTCTCTTAATGCAGCATTTGATAAGATTTCCAGTTGCTTTTCTCACATTAGCAGATGGCTTTCTGATAACAATCTAGCCCTGAATCTTAATAAGATAGAGATTTTGTTACTCTCTCTTTTGTAACCAGTGTCCCAGATAGATGGCTATTTAATGGTATTACTATTCCTATCATGTCTGAAGCTAGAGACCTGGGTATTTTGATTGAATCTAAACTCTATTTACATCCCCATATACAATCTTTCATGAGGGGCTCTTTCTATAAACTCCACCTTTTAACCATTCTTAAGTCTCTCAGATTTTAAGCAGGTAACTCGAACATTGATCATGAACTTACTAGATTACTGTAATTCTCTCTATCTAGATATGCAAAAAAACACAGTTCATGTGCTACAACTTATTCAAAATTCAGCAGCCCGCCTGGTCTCTGGCACAAAGGAATTATAGTATGCTTTACTGTGGGTGATGACTATAAAATTTTTTGCTGTTGTGTTTAGGATTTTTATCTGTTTGTTTAATGTAATTTTTTTTTGGTCTAGACATTGTATTCATTTTTGTACTGTTTGTAATTTATTGTGTTTTTAAAATGTATGTAATTCTTGCTACCCACTAAAGTCTGTGGATTAGCAAGCTACAAATTTGCAAAATAAGGGACACATTTTAAAAAGCCAGTGTGCGCAAAAACCGGGGGATATGTGCATGGCTGGGCCGTATGCACACTGCGCGCATTTTACAAACAGCCCAGCCACGAGCATATCCCCTGATAAGCGCCGAAGTCCTGGGCTATGTTAAAGAGGCGGGACAACTGGGACAATAGCCATTTGGCCCTGTCCCAGGGAAGCACGTGCTGGCAACCAGCCAGCGCACATAACTTTTGCTCATCAGAGCAGGTAAGTTATAAAACAAAAAAATATGGTAGGTAGATAGAGGTTAGGGGTCAGGGAGGAGAGAAGAGGGGAAAAGGTAGGAAGGTTAGGTAGGGGTAGAGAGGAGGGAACTGGGGGAGGCTCTATTGCATTGCCGTGCATTTCTTTACAAAATCCCACCTGTTGCGTGCCTGAGTGTGAACCCACCTGCAAATGCGTGCGCTGATTATAAAATCAGGTGCGCATGTGTGTGCAGATATTGTATTTTATAACATGCAAACAGCGATGTGTGCATGTTATAAAATTGGAACGTCCATGTGCACACAACGGGAACCATGCACATGGTTGCACGGGTATTAAAATCAACCCTTAATGAAAAAACAAACAAATAAATAAATAATCTTTTTTGCTTACAACTTGTACACAACACATTAATATGACTGTTGATGGGGAAGAAAAAGTGGGACCACATCAGCCCTATGCTTGAGTGACTCCTCAGACTACTAAATCAGTTTAGGATAAAATTTAAGGTCCTTGTACTAATATTTAAATGCTTGCATGGATTAGGGCCACAGTATCCTGTCAGATGCCTGATCCACCATTCGCTGAGATCATCCTCTCAGCTGTGCTATTGACTCCTTCTCTGTAGGGTTGGCTTGGTGGACAACTATATACAATATTGCTTTTAATTGTTTTGCAGCAAGTATTTGGAATGAGGGTGCTTGGGAGATCTATAGTGAGACTAATTATTTGAAATCCAGGAAGTTAATAAAGGCTTGGCTATTTACCTCAGCCCTTGAATAGGATAATCAGGATCATCATGGGCTCTGTGAGTTGATATGGTGATGGGGGTCAGCTGAAAGGTGATTTAATTGAGGTTGAATATTGGTTTTCTTAGAGCATTGAATTTGCTTTTTTGGAGGCTAGTTGGAGGTATTTTACTTTGTGTAATTGTAATTATGAATCTTTTATCTCTTTAATTGCAACTCACTTTGAAGTTTCAGGGAATTGCAATATCAAATCATAGCAAATAAATCCATATATAATATTATTATAGAAACATAGAAACATAGAAATGAAGGCAGAAGAAGACCAAATGGCCCATCGAGTCTGCCCAGCAAGCTACGCACTTTATCCATTTTTTTCCCTTTTTCTCTCTCCCACCTGTTACTATTGGCTTCCAGTACCCTCCAGCCCTAATTCCCCTCCACCCAATTTAGAGAGCAGCTTTGAATCTGCATCCAAGTGACATCCAGCTCAATTGGGGGTAGCAACCGCTGCAACAAGCAGGCCACCCCCTTGCCCCATACTCTTACCCACCCCTGTTTTTATTTTTTGTTTTGGTTTTTTTTTTTGGAAATAGCAGCCCTCCATCCTTCCGCTCCGTGAAGGTGGAACACCAACTACTGGCCACTGGCATCCCGCTCCGTGAACGCCTCTGTGGCTGGCTACTGCCGCTCCGTGCAGTGTTTGAATGCCGCTGTGGCTACTGCCGCTCCGTGCAGTGTTTGAATGTCTCCACTTTATTCACGCCCTCTAGACTTGATGGATCCACAGTGTTTATCCCATGCCCCTTTGAAGTCGTTCACAGTTTTAGACTTCACCACTTCCTCCGGAAGGGCATTCCAGGCATCCACCACCCTTTCCGTGAAGAAATACTTCCTGACATTGGTTCTTAGTCTTCCTCCCTGGAGCCTCAGCTCGTGACCTCTGGTTCTGCTGATTATTTTCTGATGGAAAAGGTTTGTTGATGTCTTTGGATCATTAAAGTTTTTCAAGTATCTGAAAGTCTGAATCATATCACCCCTGCTCCTCCTTTCCTCCAGGGAGTACATATTTAGATTCTTCAATCTCTCCTCGTATGTCATCCTGTGAAGACCCTCCACCTTCCTGGTCGCCCTTCTCTGAACCGCTTCCATCTTGTCCTTGTCTCTTTGTAGATACGGTCTCCAGAACTGAACACAGTACTCCAGGTGTGGCCTCACCAAGGATCTGTACAGGGGGATAATCACTTCCCTTTTCTTACTTGATATTCCTCTCTCTATGCATCCCAGCATTCTTCTGGCTTTTGCTATCGCCTTGTCGCATTGTTTCGCAGACTTCATATCATTAGACACTATCACCCCAAGGTCCCTCTCCTGCTCCGTGCACATCAGCCTTCCCCCCCCCCCCCCCCCATCGAATACAGTTCATTCGGATTTCCACTCCCCATATGCATGACTTTGCCCTTCTTGGCATTGAATCTCAGCTGCCATATCTTCGACCACTCTTCCAGTTTCCTTAAATCCCGTCTCATTCTCTCCACTCCTTCCGGCGTGTCCACTCTGTTGCAGATCTTAGGGCCGTCGGAGTGAGGAAACTCACTCCAAGAAGAGATTTGGGCAACGTTCTCTCAACCTAGCTTATTGTTGCCCAGGTAGAGTGTCCATCAAGCTAGGTTGAGAGAACGTTGCCCAAATCTTTTCTTGGAGTGAGTGTCCTCACTCCGACGGCCAGCAAATCTTCACTAGAGACCACTGTTCTTTCCGTAGGTCTCATGTTGAATGTGAAAGTGGCCCACAACCCCCTACGCTCATAACTAATCCCCACCTCGAGTTACTAGGTGGCCCTCCCATAGGGATACAAATACCTGTCTAGGGCATAGGCACTATAGGAAGTGTCTCTCTCTCTCTCTCTCTCTCTCTCTCTCTCTCTCTCTCTCTCTCTCTCTCTCTCTCTCTCTCTCTCTCTCTCTCTCTCTCTCTCTCTCTCTCTCTCTCTCATACTGAAACGGGCTGTCTGGGAATATTGTGAACTGCAATACTCCTTTACCAGCCTGTATCGTGAATGAAAGGGTTGTAGCTATGAGCCACGCTACCACTGCGGCCGTTTCGCCGCACATGATAACTTTACATAAACTCCACCCCCTGAATACTAAATTAAGAATTTGCAAATCGCGTTAACGGCTGTTAGCGCGATTTGCAAATTTATCTCCTGCGGTAACTCCTTAGAAAATGACCCCCTTAGTGTCGTCCGCAAAAAGACAAACCTTATCTTCTATCCCGTCCGCAATGTCGCTCACAAAGATATTGAACAGGACCGGTCCCAACACCGATCCTTGTGGTACACCACTTAAAATCTCTCTCTCTTCAGAGAAAGTTCCATTTACCATCACGCATTGTTTTCTGTCCGTCAACCAGTTTTCAATCCAGGTCACCACCTCAGCACTCACTCCTAAGCTTCTCGTTTTATTCACCAGTCTCCTGTGCGGAACCGTATCAAAAGCTTTGCTGAAATCCAAGTAGATGACATCGAGCACTCTTCCTCGATCCAATTCCTTGGTTACCCAGTCAAAAAAGTCAATCAGATTTGTCTGAAAGGATCTTCCTCTGGTGAATCCATGCTGCCTCTGGTCCATCAATTCTCCCGACTGTAGATAGTTCACTATTCTCTCTTTCAACAGTGACTCCATTACTTTTCCCACCACCGAAGTGAGGCTAACTGGTCTGTAGTTACCAGCCTCCTCTCTGTTCCCACTCTTGTGAAGCGGGACCACCACCACTCTTCTCCAATCACTCGGCACCACTCCCGTTTCTAGGGATCTATTGAACAGGTCACACAGCGGTCCCGCCAGCACATCTCTGAGCTCCCTCAGTATCCTTGGATGAATCCCATCAGGCCCCATGGCTTTGTCCACTTTCAGATTCTTTAGCTCTTCCCATACATTATCTACTGTAAATGGATTTTCCTCTGTTCCGCTTCCCTCCAGTTTCTTGTTGTGTAGAGATGGTCCTTCTCCAGGGTCTTCTTTAGTGAACACAGAGCTGAAGTATTCGTTTAATATTTCTGCCATTTCTTCGTCTCTCTCCACACATTGATCATTTCCACCTTTCAATTTCACTATACCACTTTGGACTTTTCTCTTTTCGCTGATGTATCTGAAAAATGTTTTGTCACCATATTTTATCTCCTTGGCAATCCTCTCTTCCGCTTGACTTTTTGCCAACTTGATTAATTTCTTCGTCTCCCTCAGTTGAATCAGATATTCTTCTTTGTGCTCCTCCCTTTGGGATCTTTTGTATTTCTTGTATGCAGTTCTTTTAGCTTTAATTTTGTCAGCCACCTCCTTTGAGAACCAGATAGGTTTCATTTTTCTTTTGCTTTTCTTTACATTTCTAACATATAGAGCAGTTGCCTTGGCGATTGCTCCTTTTAGATTGGTCCACTGCTGATCCACATCTCTCTCATTTTCCCATCCCTTTAGTTCTTCCTCTAGGTACTTCCCCATTTCCTCAAAGTCTGTGTTTTTGAACTGTAAAACTCTGGTCTTTGTGCTTCTTTTCCATATTCTTTTAGTGATATTAAACCATACTGTTTGATGATCACTGGTGCTGAGGTGGGCGCCCACCTTGACATCAGAGACGATATCTCCATTATTGAGCACTAAGTCGAGAATAGTTCCTTCTCTTGTGGGTTCCAATACCATTTGTTTGAACAAAGATACTTGCATGGCATCCACTATTGCTCTACTGTTTTTAGATTCTGCAGATGGGATTTTCCAGTCTACATCTGGCATATTAAAGTCATCAACGATCACCACTTCCCCTTTCTTACCTATCTTATGGATATCTTCAACCAGATCTCTGTCCAGCTCTTCCTTTTGGTTTGGAGGCCTGTAAACCACTCCAATATAAATGGATGCTCCATCATCTGTTTTTAGGTCGACCCATAGTGCTTCTTCCTTGCCCCAACTTCCTTTCAGCTCAGATGCTTGGATATTATTTCTATGTATCTCAATATTAATCTCACCCTCCTGTGTCTAACAATTTTTTTGTGTGTCAATTTTTATTTAATTTTAATTAAAAAATAATTTGGAATGGAAAAAGGTAAGTTTCATACATATGAATGCATGCCTTCCTCGGCCTTGCTTCAATTCTGTAATGTAATCATAAACTTACCTACCTCCCGATCCCTTTTTGTTTGTGTGTCTTCTTTATTTTAGTCAATTTATTAATAAATAATAAAATTATTCTCTATATAACGCCAATGTTGGCTTTTTACTTTTTTACTTTTTTTTGTGTAAGATGTTTGTAATCAAAACGCCATTTATTTGCTATGAATTTATGTCAAAAAGATATTCTCAATAACTTTGTCATGTAAACCCCATTAGGGTGAAAAATTTGTAATTAGGAAATGTCCATAATAAACGCCATGATAGTAAAATATTGAAAATGTATGACTTATTTCCCAACACAGCTGTGTTGGGAGATAAGTCATACATACACAGGAGGGTGAGATTAATATTGAGATACATATACATTTGTTTGGTCTCACTTCAGCGGAGATTGGGAGAATTGGATATTATTTCTGACATAAAGAGCCACACCTCCCCCTTTTCTATCCACTCTGTCCTTCCTTAACAAGTTATAGCCTGGTATTGCCGTATCCCAATCATGAGATTCTGTGAACCATGCTATTCAACATTTGAATAGCATAAGGGTGGCCAATTCTGGTCCTTGAGAACCACAAACAGGCAAGGTTTTCAAGATACCCACAATGAATATGCATGAGATAGATTTGCATACAGTGGAGGCAGTGCATGCAAATTGTATGGTTTTAGCCCCCATATACCAGACATGAGACTCTGATATTTTAGAAATTAGTAAAATGTTTATTATAGTAAATAAATGATTGCCAATTACAATATAAGTGTCTGGGAAGGATAAGCGTAGACTCTGCAAATTATCAGAAGCCCTTAACCTCATCCTTGTCTATGTCACAATCTTACAAGGCTTATACACATTTTTCCCTGGTTTCCTTTGCCAAGTATTTATCATTTCTAAATATGTCATTCTGGTCTGGCTTCCTTTCCCTAGACTACCTGCACCCAAATATTCATTCTCTTTCTTTTGTGTCCAAATGTTTGTTCTCCTTCTGTACTATCTTCCCACAGCTTGTAAGAAGATATCAATCATCTCATCAATGTCCATACTTTCCTTTGTAGTCGGTCTACACACAGACCACACATATATTATATGTGAACCATTCCTATGTTCTTCACACCTCGCTGACTTAGGTCCATATCCTGTAGTTGTAATTAGCTACTTTCCTTACAGCAAACAGCACAGCATGTATTTGACATGTACTGGCACAAACTTAGTAGGGCCTAGCTCAGCATCCAGCAGTCAGAATTATATATTTCTCTCTTGAACCTTGGTGAATATGTAACCAACCAAGGTTCACAAGCAGTCTGGAAAGAGAACATGAAAGTCTGTGCAGCAGGTACTGGACTGCATCATCAAACATCTGGCAGTAGTAATAGAGCTTAGGCCACAACAGTGGAAATTAAGGGAATCAATGCTACCCGTAACCACCCCCCAACAGTGATTCCTGCCTAATATTGTTATCTATTGCAATCTCCATGCTGGTAGCTGTGTTCATGGTTGGCCTCTCTGACTTTTGGGGACAACCAACTTGTCAGGGGATATATATATAGCCACGTTTCATTGTGTGTTCAACATCAAGCCTACGGTGCACAGCATAGCCCATGTAACAACATCTCCACATGTGCAGTTATTTGAGTGTCTCTCCACCCTGCAATGAAGTATTGGCTTAGAGCCTTGTTTTTTTAGCAGCTCCCACTATGAACAGCTTGCTACACATTGTTTTTAGGTTTCTTGACAGTTAAACTCAGGTGCATTAAATATATTCCCCCACTCACCAGTGGTGCAATGCAAAAATGAAAACAAAATTCCTATGTCAAAAATCTATTGTAGTTCTCTCTAAAAAGCAAAATTACTATCTGAATATCGGATAGATATACAGATAGAATATGTTATTGACCATGAACACAGAGATGTAGCATCACTAAGGACTAATAAAACTGTATTAATTCAGACTGTATCATTAACCTGGAAATCTAAATGTCATTTGCAAGTAGGTACATAACTACATATTAACTAGGTATATCATAAAAATATTTTTTTATGACAATCAGTTATTACATGTCAAATAAAGGTATATTACTTCATAAAACAAAGGAAAACATTATCTAAGTAAGGCCATCCTCCATAGAACAAGAAGTCAGAACATCAGGCATAAAGTGTGAACACTTCACTCCATAAAATGAAGGGTGCAAGATATCTTCTGTGGCAAAGTATGGGATGATTTCTGATATAAATGACAAATGGTGTATACAGTTCTCACAGTATGGTGCTTCTCCATCATTGAAACATAACCTCCTAACTCTCTCTCAACATTTAAGCTAGATTTGTATGCTATGGATTAAGGTCTAATATAAGAGCAAAAAAATTTAAATTAACCAATAAGAGAATTCCATAAAAAACATCAATAACTTTCTGTATCTAATAATCCCTACATACCCTATTACTAATCTGTATAATGTTCCCACTTTACTATGAGGTAACATACAATATTAAAAACACAAACAGCCTAGGTGCTCAGACATTACATAGAGACATATATTTCACTAAATGACTACATAAATTCATTCATTGCATTCTTCTCATCAAACTCTGTTGTTTTCATTTGTAATAACACATAAAGACAGACAACAAATAAAAATTTGAGCTAAAAAGTAAGGCCAAAAAAGTATTTGGATCAATCCAAAATTAAACCAAAAGTCAGAATTAAAAAAAAGAATATAAAAAGAACAGATCTTTTTAAAATACTGGGGAGCTCTCTTTAGATTTTGCATCTGGCAGAGC
The DNA here is from genome assembly GCF_901001135.1 of Rhinatrema bivittatum. Classification (NCBI taxonomy): domain Eukaryota; kingdom Metazoa; phylum Chordata; class Amphibia; order Gymnophiona; family Rhinatrematidae; genus Rhinatrema; species Rhinatrema bivittatum. Next base: position 513,895,838 of record NC_042616.1, read on the forward strand.
AGATATCATCTTGTTAAACTGTGTAAATAAAATCTCACATAAAAAGAAAAATTGATTAATCTATTAAATCTAATCATATGGCAAGACAAAAACAGCGTCGTGTCTGATTAGTACCAAGCACTACCAAATATTGGGAATCACTGAAAATTATAACCTGAATAAATACCAACTGTATTCCCTTTATATTTTATACTAATTCAAGACGCATCAATTGACCATCTTAATAGGCATCATAGTTCAATAAAGGATCTCTTTATTGCTCAGCCTTATCTATAATCATCGGTCAGTCAGTACGGTAATTTTTTTTTAAATTTTTTTTCTTTGCATGTGTCAACAACCATCATAGTTTGTTTAAAACATTATTAATCTTAACTTATCTTAATATATTTATTCACCCATGCGGATACTTGCTGATGCCAATGCCCAATTTAAGCTGGTGCCAAATGCCCATTCAAGCTGGTGCCAAATGCCCAACACGGGGCCGTGTTTCGGAGAAGCAGGTCCTTTTTCAAGGGCTTGTTTTCTTACACCCGGCATATAACTTCATGGCATTTATCGGCGTTTTTTAAGATGCTACGCCATGAAGTTATATGCCGGGTGTAAGAAAACAAGCCCTTGAAAAAGGACCTGCTTGTCAGAAACACGGTCCCATGTTGGGCATTTGGCACCAGCTTAAATGGGCATTTGGCACCAGCTTAAATTGGGCATTGGCATCAGCAAGTATCCGCATGGGTGAAGAAATATAATAAGATAAGTTAAGATTAATAACGTTTTAAACAAACTATGGTGGTTGTTGACACATGCAAAGAAAAAAAACATTTTTTTTTAAATTACTGTACTGACTGACCGATGATTATAGATAAGGCTGAGCAATAAAGAGATCCTTTATTGAACTATGATGCCTATTATGATGATCAATTGATGCGTCTTGAATTAGTATAAATATAAAGGGAATACAGTTGGTATTTATTCAGAAGACAAAAACAGCTACAGGATAACTTTTTATTTCTAAATAATTAAAGTATGAAACTAATAGGATTATTTTATACAACTTAAGAAAAGAAAGAAAGAAAGAAAGAAATCCCACTCTGTTCTAACTACATGATTTTTGATTTATTAAGCAAAGAAATAAAAAATCAGAAAAGTAAAAAGGAAGCTTATCTCATCTCTATCAGATCCTTGTATAATCAGCTACAAACATCTGCTTTATTCAAAGATCACAGCACTTTAAAAATTAATTGCTTTTTTCAACTCATTCTGCGATACATGTTGTAACTGAGAGAGTCCTTCACTAAAAGAAACAGTATCTATAAATTATGAACACAATTAGTCATGTGACAGGTCCTGTCTGTTGTTACAGGACCAAAACATACATTATATGCAGAGAAAATGGACAAGACAGCTGCTCTCTCTCTCTCTATCTCTCTCCCTCTCTCTCTCTCTCTATTTCTTGATTAGAGCCATTCTCCCTCCTTATCTAACTCACATACAAGTATTTATTTTCCCATCATTTAAAGAAACCATACCTTATTAGTTTCTGTGCAAATTCAATATTAACCATTAAGAGAGGTACACATTTTCTGCTGACACTTTGATAAGTTGCAGATCACACTTCACTGTCAATGAAACTAGACTTCCTTAAACAATCTACTAAATTAAATTCATTTTCTGCAAAGATCAACTCATTTCTCCACAATTTTAATTCCCCATCAGTCTGTTTATAACTTTTAAACAGAAAAATCAATTCATTGAAATAAGTTTTCTCTTCTGTTTGTATTTGCATATGAGAATGACTTTCGGCTTTACATATCCCTGCTTCCTCTTTTCTGCCAACTTAGGGGGTCATTCTCTAACGCTATTTCATTCGAAAAGGGACTTTTCGCACGTGAAAAGGGACTTTTCACGTGCGATAGCTAGCTCGGGGCAGAGTCGGCCCTGGAAGAGGAAGAGTTGAGGTGGCACCGGGGGCCGATGCTGTGGACATATCGCTGGCGGTGAAAAGTAAGATTCCTTATCGCCGCCAGTTTTGCACCAAATTGCACCTTTTATGGGGTAGTTATTCGGCGCGAAAGCCGGCAGGGATCGCACCGTGGAGGTGCGATCGCTGCCGGCTATTGCAGGATCAACCTCCGCTTCGCCCCCCTGCCCCCTTTTACCGCTGGATTCTCTAAGGTCTGCAACGTTAGAGAATCCAGGCCTTAGTTAACTCTCCAGCTCCTTGTGTCCTTTCAAGTTCTAAAACTTCCACGACAAATGTAAATTGAGACTGGACTTTGATTCCTGGAGTAGATTCCCACTCTGGGATTTGGGCATGCAGCAATTCTTCACTGTGATGGATTAATACAGTTACCTTATGGCAGTAATTAGAGATAAACAGAAAACCAGATTCCAAACAATTTGGGGGGGGGAATTATCCTTTTCTCCCTCCCTAGTTTGACAATAGTTCTCCTACAAGTTCAAAACCTGCAAATGCTTTTCAAAAGACTTTCCCTTCTTATGCTCCTGTAAATAATCTCAGAACCCTGTAAGCAAGGCTTCTGTCAAAGAGCCATCCTGCAGACAACATACACAAGGGCTAGATTTTGCTGCCTTGAACCTCTTTGTATTTTGTTCCAGTACAAGCTTACTAAGTGGGAATGCTGCATAAACCAAATCTACAGGCAAACAAACCAGAATCAGTATTGATAAGCTTTCACTAAGTATGCTAGAAAGAACCTAAAAATGAGTGGGCATCCCCACAGCAAATCAAAGGAAAAGAGTGCACTTTTATTTATAGGTGGCCAAAGTAAATCTTTTACTTGCAAACAAAAAAAATGATACTTACATTCTCCAATCCTATGCAGCTTCATACAGTATCATTAATTATCACAATATGTCTGGGACGTCTCTGCCAAGGTACCACTACACTTCCCGTTCATCTCAGTCTGGTGTTTTAAGAACCTTCAGTCCTGCAGAGAAAACAACTTTTGCAGCCCTCCACGCCACTGTCGCAGCTCACCAAAATGTATGGTTTTAGACCCCTTATACCAGATACAAGACCCAGATATTTTAGAAATTTAGTAAAATGTTTATTATAGTAAATAAATGATTGCCATTTACAATAGAAGTGCCTTGGAAAGATAAGCATAGACTCTGTAAATTATCAGAAGCCCTTAAGCTCATCCTTGCCTTTGTCACAATCTTACAAGGCTTATATACATTTTTTCCTGTTTCCTTTGTGAAGTATTGATCATTTCTAAATATGTCATTCTGGTCTGGCTTCCTTTCCATAGACCAACAACACCCAAACATTCATTCTCTTTCTTTCATGTCCAAATGTTAGTTCTCCTTCTGTACTATCTTCCCACAGCTTGTAGGAAGACATTGATCATCTCTTATCAATGGCTGCCCTTTCCTTTGCAGTTGATCTCTACACAGACCACACATATATTGTATGTGAGCCATTCCTATGTCCTTTACCCCTTGCTGACTAAGGCCTATATCCTGTATTTGTAATTGGCTGCTTTCCTTACAGCAAACAGCACAGCATGTATTTGACATTTGCTGGCACAAACTTAGAAGGGCCTAGCTCAGCAGTCCAGCAGTCCGAATTATACAACATCTATCTCATGCATATTAATTGTGGATATCCTGAAAACCAGGTCTTTGTGTGGCTCTCAAAGACTGGAGTTTGCCACCTCTGGTATAGAAATATTAGTGCATATGCACAAACATATAATATGCATATGCACAAACATATAATACAGAGACAGATTCTGTTCCACAGAGTTTAAAACCTAGCTTAGATACAGAGTCAGGACAAATAATTTCTAGCAATTACTTAGTTATAACAGTAAAAAAAAGAAATGCTTAATGTAAGAGGATGAAAATTAGGAAGAGCCAAGGGTTTTGGATTTAAAAGCAATCTCAAAGAGGTGGTTCTTTAAGTAGGACTTGAACACGACCAGAGATGATGCAAGACACACCAACTGAAGAAGGCCATTCTAGTCACATTGTGCTACAAGACAGAGACAGAGTACAGAGTCTGGAAATAGCTGTAGAGGGGCACAGTTGTGAGCAGCTTGCCCAACATAGGTCACAAGGAAGGATGTAGGGGAGCTAAGAGAGGAGAGGTAGCCTGGTGCTATCGAGTGAGTGCACTTGCAGATGAGAATAAGTAGTTTGAATTGAATGTGGATGCAGATAGGGTGCCAACATAGAGCCATGAAATAAGGGATATACATGGTTATGATGACACTGGAGGTAGATAAGTGGGGTAGATACATTTTTGAAACATTCTACATAACTCTTTGGTGCTAACTCATATATAAGTTAATCTATTTTTGTTAGTCATTTGCTTCATCTGTCAGTCTGTCTTGAAGAACTGCTGAAATCACAAACATAGACTGTGAAGAATCAGGTTAAGCTGAATGCAGAGAGATATGACCACCAGAGCTGCTCAGAGTGCAGTATTAATTGATGAGAATGCTTGAGGCTCTGTTTAAAGAATACATTTTTCTTTATGAACTCTGAGAAAGAGAAAGCAATGTAGTGCCCATTTAGGATGGGAAAGGGTCAACTGGAGGTAGGCTTTCTGGCAGACAGAGTCAAGAGGACAATGAAACTATCTACAGCAGAGTTTGCAGCAGAGTAGTAGTTAGTGAAGGAACTGGGTAATTCTGCACTGCCTACTGAAATTGTGTGGTTTAGTTTTTAGATGTGTAGGCCGAGACCTTTTGTCCTGAAGCTTTGTGACTAATTTCTGGTTGCCTCAGGGGAGCTTAATCCAAGTTGTCTCTATGTGAAAAAGTCCTTTTTCCAGTTAGCTGGACTGTATTCTGTCTCCTTTTATCAACTGGCAATGCAGATGATCATGGGCACATTTTGGAAAACAGTGATGTCCACTTTCAACATGTTCATTCTAGCCTTACTAAATACATCAGGGGTCACCTCACAATAAAAATGGTAGTAGCAGATATAAACATAACAGAGAAGAAAACTCCCTCTATAATTAAGTAAGCTGCATTTTTTGTACCCGTCAGGACTTGCTTCTTTATTCAATATATTTAAAAATGCACCAGGCTACATGTGGCTTAAACTTTTACATTTTCAGTGAAAAATACTAAATTCAAAATCTGAAAAAAGAAGAAAAATATGTTTTAGTTCCCAGTCCTCACTAACCATGTTATATAGGGCATTTAAATAAAAAAAAGAAAATACAGTTTTCTCTATTGAATAGTTATTGAACTCCAGGTTCCATGAGCTGATCATAGATACAATGATCCTTATTTTTCAACTGTACATTAAAGTCACATATTTTCATTTTACTCTCCTGCTATAAAAAGGAAGGAAATCTTCTTATGCCAGTATTCACAGTTTTTCCATCTCCGACTTTCATCTTTAACCCTTCTTAGAAGGCTGACATCCATGTTTCTTATGATAAAAAATTCCTTTCCTAATTTTTATGTCAGCCACTAGCATGGTGGGGGCCTTTTTTCAACAGCCCCAGAACTGAATGCAGGCTCATTCTGCAGGCTAATTAGAGTTGGATTTTTCAGTGCAGAACAACAGAATAGCAATGAATAAATTGGTAAGGGGAAAGGAGGAGAGAAAGAAGAAATGCAGAATGATTAATATTATTATGCATTAACATACAGAAAAGTGACAAGCAAGTAGCCCCTGAGAAATCTATGTTCCTTAGCAGCAGATATAAAACTACACTTAATTAAAGGTACTTTTAGTTTGCTGCCTAATGAACATGTTCAAAACCAGACAAGATACACCACATTAGAGACAGATCCAAGACACAGGTGTAAACTGAGCAAAAAAAAAAAAAAAAGCACCTCAACCCACTCCTCCAGCTTATTTCATAGAAAAACACATCTAAACAAATCAGGTGGACTTGATTCCCCAAGGCCTGTCACACAAATCTAGTAGTTACAAGGAAAAATGCAGAGGTCAGTGGGGGTAGTCACACATTTTAATGGAGAGTACAAGTGCAGGCTCAGCTTAATTTTCACTTTGGCCAGTTAGTATTGAAGGAATTGCAATATCTATCCTATTTTCCCAGTGGGGGCATCCAATTCTGATGTTGCCTTCACATATCCAATTTATTTATTTTAGGTGATGCTGCAACTGCTGTGAGTCCTGTCCCTCTGAAATGAAACAGAAAAGCGCAAGTTTCATCCCGTTATTTTGTATCTCATATTTTTTAAGCATATGCATTGCACAACCTGGATTTTTTTCTAACATTATCAGAATACTCAAGTGTCCTTTCTCCACATTTTTGTTGAGCAATATTTTGAAATCCTAACAAAACAAGAGCAATAAAATGATACTTTTAAGCAAAGCTATCTGCTGGGGTTTTTTGTGCAATAAAGTTAAGCAGACTGTCATGGCTATCTCAATAGGAAGGGAAGGAAAGTACACAAAGTAATGGCTATCCTACACTAATCTCCTGAAGATATGCTATAAAAGCAGAGATTGAAATTATTCATGTTTTTCTATCATAACTAAGATTTATTGACAGGTCAAACTGGAATCAATATTTCCTTTTAAAGAGAAACCACATTTAGACGTTGATGTACTAAAGCACACTAAGGCAGTGTTAATCAACTCCAGTCCTCGAGTGCCACAAACAGGCCAGGTTTTCAGGATATCTACAATGAATATGCATGAGATAGATTTGCTTATAATGGAAGCAGTGCATGCAAATCCATCTCATGCATATTTATTGAGGATAGCCTGAAATCCAGGCCTGTTTATGGCTCCTGAGGAGTGGAGTTCAGTATTGCCAGATGGGAGGTCTTCACCCCAAACTGGGCTGATTTTTCTGAGCACTTGCGGGAAATTTTTTCATTTTTTTGGCTGTGGGATTTTGGGCTACCTTTTTTTGACTTGTGAGTCTTTTTGGGCGTCTTGCTGGAAGGGGAGCAGAATAGGTGGGCGCCTTTTCCCTAATGCATCACAAGCTACTGCAAGGAGAACAGGCGGTGATGGCACGGTATCAACATTGGCATAAATCGGGCGAGAAAAGAATGAAAACAAGGTTATGGCTTCTTTTTCCCCCTTATTCTCCTCCCTTCTTTCTTAAGTCACACTTGTAACACCAAGTGCCAAAAAATAATACTATATATATTTATATTTACACACATGTAATTCTGTCCCATCACCCCCACCCTGTTACAAAAAAATATATATGTAAAAGAAAATCCCTTACAAGTTTCGAGTGCCTGAAAGATGCGGGAACGAGAAAGGAGGCAAGGGGGACCTGCCTGACAGCTCCGCTTGAGAGAAGGTATAACTAAGGGTTTTTTGTTTTTTTTTTTTACAAAAAGGAACACAGTGAAAAGCTCAGGAAGGCTTTTTGGAGGGAAGGTTATCTAGCGTCGTATCGCCTTTGCATGGTGATCCTTCAGAACTGGCCCCTGAGCTGTCAACTGCAGTTGGTGCCAGGGGTCCCTTGGAAAGCACCACTTTGAGGCAGGGCAAGAATCTGCTGGGAGCCCCCCCCCCCCCCCTCCTCTGCACCTGCTTTCTTCCCTACCTCGGTTCTCATTATCGCTGTATGAGATTGGACTGGAGGGGCAAGAAAAGTTAGTTGCAAAGTCTGCACCCCCAAGCTTCTCAAGCAGGACAAGGGTGGGATGTGGGCAAAAGTAGATCGTTAGCTCGGCTCCGCTTGTTCCTTCAAACTGAACACCAGTGATGGTTTTATGGTAATGGGGTATGGGGGGGGGGGGGGCTAATAGCCCACCAACAACATTTTTGAAGAGGTCGTACATGAGGAGGATTCACACTGATTGAATTGGGGGGGGGGGGAGGGAGTTGGCCCGTGGAAGGGAGGATCATCAATGCATGGTATTATAAGCTTTTATTTTACTTTTTTTTTTGCAAGGCTGCCTCAATTGGCAGCCTAGGGTGGATGGGAGGTGGGGGGGGGGGGGGGTCTAATAAAAGCCCCAGTGACTTTTCTTTATTAGTAGGGGAGGGGAGCAGATTCCATGAGACAAAAGTACGTGGCAATATGAACGTGGCAATACTGCCATAATATTTTGTCGGGGAGGGGCAAATTATTGCGGGATCGCCCTCACCCTACAATATTAGGCCTCCTACCATGTAAAATATCAAGATGCATTCAGTGGTGTAGCAGCACTGCAGAATATACAATATAAGTCTACCTGGGTAACTTAGCAAGACAGCCCACGTCCCAGCAGGATCTCATTTAATTTTTGGTTCCATCATTGCCTCTTTTAGCCCTCTTTGGTCCTGTTATATTAGTTCTAAGCCTACTTAAATCTGGAAGCTATGTCATGGAGGACTTGAGCATTCTCCATGCTTGAGTTCACGTATTAGTGGTAAAAAAGATTGCACAAGAAATACAGTACTGTGCCTAAGGAGAGAGATGTGCCTGAATTAGTCTTATTGAAATAATGTACTGCATGAATTCTAGGTTAATTTCTTTAAATGGAAGCTGAAGTGTATAAATTTGGAAACTTTTAAATAAATCTCTAAACTGTTATTTAACTCTATCTATTAATTGTTTTGTTTTATTGTTAAGCTGAGCGTACCTCTCATGGTAATTGGTCAAAATACAGGACATATTTGGAACTGTTGGATGAAAACTGAAAACCGAGAGGTAATAGCTGCTGTGATTCATATAACTATCATAGTACATATGAGTGTAAAATTTTTGACAGCTTCAAAACAATCTCTAAGCTGTTCTTATTTAATCCTATCTATTTATTATTTTAGCTGATTGTACCTTTCATGGGTAAATCGTCAAAATACGAGAAGTGTTATTGTGAAGCATTGGAGAGAAAAGATGCAGTTAAAGAATGGATCATGAAAGTCTGGGTGAAGCTACAAAAGTGTACTACAATTACTGCCGATGCCAAGTTTACATTCAAAGAATAGACTTGACATCTCACAGCTCAATTGACAAGCATCGCTGTAATGCAGCACCTTTTTCTAACATGCAAAATCTTTTTGATATGGGTTGTCATCATAAAGTAATTGATAATAGCATTAAAACTTTTGACCTTGAATTAGCTATGCACAATATATGCCATTTAAGTACATCAATAGTAGATCACATGGGGGAATTAGTTAGGGATATATCTGGAAAAGACCTGATGGTCTATCGTACAAAATGCACCTGTTTGATTAAGGATGTTCTTAGTCCATCGATACTGGATGAAAATACCGATATAACAACCGAAAAACAACAATGCATTAGAGATGTGCATTCGTTTTTGCCGAATTGGAAAATTTCAAACAAATTGTCCAATTCGGCATGGGTTGGTGGGCCAAAATCCCAAGACGGATTTTCCCCAAACTTCAGGAAAAATTTGTTGTTCGGGTTAGCGGGGGGGGGGGGGAGGGGGGGGAGGGGAGGGACACATTTATTAAAAAAAAACAACCCAAACCCACCCCAGCCCTTCAAATGTACTTAATTACAATCCCTCCCCACCATCCCGATTCCCCCCCAAGACTTACTGAAAGCCCTGGTGGTCCAGCGGGGGTCCCTGGAGCGATCTTCCGCTCTTGGACTGTCAGGTGTGCCAGGAATCAAAATGGCGCCGGTGGCCCTTTGCCCTTACCATGTGACAGGGGCTACCAGTGCCATTGGTTGGCCCCTGACACATGAAAGGAGCAATGGATAGCCCGTGCCATTTTCTAAGATGGCACCGGTCATCCATTGCTCCTTTTCTATCAATCTTTTAAAACTTTGTTATATACATTGTTAATTTTGTAAACTTATCTACACGCAATGAAGGAATTTGTGTATAATCGTGCATCATGGTTCATTTCTACATTTTGAGGATATAAATAGTTGTTACTACTTTTCTAGGCATGATTTTAGTAAAGACCAGAACAGCAGAAGCAATTTTTAGTGCAATGATGAAGTTCTTGAATGATAAGAAACTATCAAGTGATAAATGCATAGGGCTTGCAGCAGATGGGTGTAAAACAATGTTTGGCAATACAAGTTTAGTCATAACAAGGTTCAGGAGATAAATCCTACAGTTGTTCTTGTCAAATGTATTTGCCATTCTTTGTAGCTATGTTCTTCATATGCTCTTAAAATAATGCCTCGCAATGTCGAATTTATGGTATCTGAAACATACAACTGGTTTCCGCATAGTACTGAAGTATCTATTTGTGCATAAATGTTGGAGAAGAACTCCTGAAGATTTTGGAGTTGTACGATACAACATGGCTTTCAATAATACCATGTGTTCAACACATTTTGGACCAGTGAAGAACTAAAGCTTCACTTTCAGCTAGTGAAAGATACAGAAAGGAATTACACTACAGAAATACTATTTTAGGTGTACTGTGTACCCGAAATCAAGCTTTATCTTATATTTCTATGACTGATACTAAACCAGCTGTCATACTTGAAAAAAACTATTCAAACTTGAAAAAAGTAGTTCAGTTAGATTGAAAGAAGAACTAATGGGGTTGTATCACACTATTATGGCACAGGTAATATGGCCAGCTGCTGTTAATACCTGGACAGCAGTACTAGATTATGATATCAACAATGAAGTCACTCATCTACCCAATTGATGCAGTTAATTTTGGCATTGAATTTCATGTTATGTTAGCAAACCGTTATGGCAACACCAAACATGACAACCTTGATTTTTCTACTTTTCTATCAATCTTTTAAAACTTTGTTATATACATTGTTAATTTTGTAAACTTATCTGCACGCAATAAAGGAATTTGTGTATAATCGTGCATAATAAAAATTATTTTTCAACTTTTGAGTTTTGGGCTACTTTTAGTGATTGTTTGGGCTCCAAAAAAGTTTTAGCATCTGGCAACCCTACCGGAGTTGGCCAGTACTGCACAAAGGCATTTAGGGGTAGATTTTAAAAGAAGCGCATGCACATCCATGTGCGCGCACTTCCTAGCACTCGCACACAGATACGCCAATTTTATAATCCACATGCACATGTGCAGGTGGCGTGCATAGGGGGCCCTAATTTTACAAAAGTACACACAGCGACGAGATCAGGTCTCTCCCTGTTCCCTCCCAGTCTGCTCCAATTAAGGAACGGACTGGGAGGGAACTTCCGTACCCCCCTACCCATACTCCCTCCCTTTCCCTTTCCTCCTCACCCCCTAAACCCTTTCTTGTACCTTTTTTTTTTGTTTGTTTTGTTGCTTACTGCTCTGTTAGAGCAGAAGTAACTTGCATGCGCTGAGCAACTACTGGAGCGCGCTTCCCCAGCAGAGCGGCAAATGGCTGCTGTACCATCTGCCTCCAGCCCTACTCCTCCCTGCCCCACAGACCGCCCCTTTCTCTGGGCCCAGCACTTCAGTGCATAAAGGGGGTGACATGGATGGCTGTGCCCCTTTGAAACTGTGCGTGTGTGCGCAAGGCCTGGCCACGTGCACAACCCCAGTTTTTTATGCATACAGCATTTTTTAAATCTACCCGTTAGCATGCAGTAAATGACTATACAGCAAGCAACCATTTTCCTTGCTTATTAAGATGCAATAAATGGTGTCATTGTTGCCATGATAAGTGTTTTGTGGTCACACCTGCAAATATGTTAGTAGGGATGGTATAAGAATCATGAGATGTTTATTCCTCTCATGCACTAAAGTGCGATAAAGTATATGCACTGAAGAGAATTTTAATCAGAAAATAATTCTCATTACCTAAAAAGTAGGATTTGTTAGACTGATAGCAAAAGGTTATCCTCCAGAGACCAGACAGTAAGGGATTAACAATCCTTGTCTGTGTCATCTGCCCCTGCATGGGAAGGGATATAACTGTAAGGATTAGCTAGATAGCATACAATCTGTATTAGTAAATCTCAGTCTCCACATTTCTCCATGCTGCTTATTGTGTCTGGTCATACCAGCATAATCCCTATGTACAGAACCATGTACATAGGGATTATGGACAGTAGAGTAGAGGCATAGACTAATGATTAATTCAGTGGCTACAAACTAGGGAAACCAGGTTTCAAATCCCACTGCTACTCCTTGTGGCCTTGGGCAAGCCACTTTACCTTCCATTGCTTCAGGTAAAACTCAGATGTAGTTTTCAAAAATGTTGCTCAAGCAAAAATGCCCATATATGGGAGTTGTGTGCAAGCAATGTGGATTTTTTTTTTTAATCAAAATAATTTTTATTGACCGAGGGAAGCACTGATAACAGGAATCCTGATAGGATTCAAATAAGATGACAAATGGCAAAACAATGCACATGAAACAATCAGTCACAAAGAACAACCAGCTGGGATACAGAGCTGAATACAAAATATATGAAAATTGACAATATGATATAATACACAGACATGGAACATAAGCAAGTGGGATAGGTTAGGTTAGATTCTGGAGCTAGTGTTAGGGTCAGAAATGGGGATAGAGGGTTACGTTGCGAGGTTGGATGTATGTGGTTTGGGTGTAGTATGAGTGCTCTGGGATGGGTCTCCAGAAAGGCAGAAACTTTGTTGAGGTTGGGGTAAAATTGAAAAGCTAGAGGGGGGGGGGGGTGTCACACTTTTATTTTTATTTTATTTAAAAAACTCTTCTATACCGTCGTTAAGTTAGTTAACCATCACAATGGTTTACAGTAAGGCACGATAATGAAAGAATGAGTGGTATAGATTACAACTTAATCATGTGCCATCACAGTACGGTAACAATTTAATATAATAACTATGTGTGTAATTTAAGCTTGTATATTAGGAACACATTAAGTGGATTTTTGGAACTTTGCATAGCAATGTGGATTTTAAGAAGCCACAAAGTACGCGCGTACATACCCATGTCAAGAATAAGGAGGTGGAGAAGGGGCGGGGCATGGGCATTTTATAAAAAGGCTGACCATGACATGCATTGGCTTGTTATCAACATCCTGGAGGAAGTCTGGAGATCTCAAGTTTTAGGGCTTTTAGCACAGTGTGAAGGTTCAGTGTCAAGTGGGGGACCTGCATGGTGAAGAACCAGAGGCATCTTGAAGACCTTGACATGAACTGGGCAAACTGGTGGACTACCTGGGAAAACTGTTTTTTCCCTTCATGCGAGCATGTTTTAAAATCTACTTGCATATGCACAAAAAAGCTGCTAAGGCCCTAGCCAGTTATTTACTAGAGCTGCAAGTTAAGATCATGCGCATTAATATGCATGAGAGGGATATTTTAAATGAATTGGGCGAACTTGTGCACATGATTTCAAATTGCAGTGCATCTCCTCTTGCGCGTTCCTTTTAAAATTACCCCGGTAGATTGCAGGCCTTCTGTGGTAGGGATGTGAATCGTTTTAGGACGATTAAAATTATCGTCCGATAATTTTAATATCGTCTTAAACCGTTATGGAACACAATACAATAGAGATTCTAACGATTTATCGTTATAAATCGTTAGAATCGTGAGCCGGCACACTAAAACCCCCTAAAACCCACCCCCGACCCTTTAAATTAAATCCCCCACCCTCCCGAACCCCCCCCAAATGACTTAAATAACCTGCGGGTCCAGCGGCGGTCCGGAACGGCAGCGGTCCGGAACGGGCTCCTGCTCCTGAATCTTGTTGTCTTCAGCCGGCGCCATTTTCCAAAATGGCGCCGAAAAATGGCGGCGGCCATAGACGAACACGATTGGACGGCAGGAGGTCCTTCCGGACCCCCGCTGGACTTTTGGCAAGTCTCGTGGGGGTCAGGAGGCCCCCCACAAGCTGGCCAAAAGTTCCTGGAGGTCCAGCGGGGGTCAGGGAGCGATTTCCCGCCGCGAATCGTTTTCGTACGGAAAATGGCGCCGGCAGGAGATCGACTGCAGGAGGTTGTTCAGCGAGGCGCCGGAACCCTCGCTGAACGACCTCCTGCAGTCGATCTCCTGCCGGCGCCATTTTCCGTACGAAAACGATTCGCGGCGGGAAATCGCTCCCTGACCCCCGCTGGACCTCCAGGAACTTTTGGCCAGCCGAAATCGATCGTTAAGACGATCGAGGACACGATTCACATCCCTATTCTGTGGATAGGGAAATACCTACAGTATCTGAATACAATCTATGTTAAAGTGCTGAAAAGGGGAATATAAATCAAAATAAATAAATAAATACATAAAATGTAACCAGGGGGATGACTCAGAACCAAAATCAGGAAACATTTCTTCCTGGAGAGGGTGGTGGATGTCTGGAATGCCCTTCTGGAAGAGGTGGTGAAGATGAAAGCAGTAAATGAATTGAAAAAGACATGGGATAAACACCGTGGATTCCTAAAGGCTAGAGGTGGAAATGAAGGTAAGGGTGCATGGGGGTAACCTGCATGGAGCAGCAGTTACTACACTTAACAGAAGGCAAGGGGATTACTACCCTTAACCAATTAGCCTTCATGCTTTTGACATAACCGCAACATTGCTCTCTGTTTCAACAGCAAGAGGGAAGGGGGAGTTGGATTTAGATGACAGCTAATGTTGGGCCCCAACTTTTATGGTTTGGGATACTGTTATGCATTTATTAGGGAAAAAATTGATTCTCTCTAATAGTTTGTACTGTTCTTGTTCCTAGTTATGTTATCCAAGTTGTTCACTCCCTTGTTCATTGTAAGACACATGTTGTCATTGTTTACTACCTGTTGCAATGTAAACCGGAGTGATAAGTAACTCTGTTACCTGAACTTCGGTATAAAAAAAAGTTATAAATAAATAAATAAATAAAAAGCACAGGACAGCTTCTATGGCCAAATCCCAGAGCAAATCATGTTCAGCAGTATTGTCTGAATTTTCAAGAAGGCTGCTTACCCTGTAAAAATGATGCTAGCAGTAATTTTGTTATGAGTTTGACAATTGCTTGGTTTTGATTTCACATATTACTACCCTTTGCATAAGTTATTTCCATAAGAAACTTGCTGGCGAGATTGGATGGACTCTGGTCTTTTTCTGCTGTCATTACTCTGTTACTATAATATTTATTATTTTTTTATCCCAGTTTACCAAGTTAAGTATCCTTGCATGCTGCCACAGAAGTGTGCTGAGTCATTTCTACTTTTGAGTGGTTCTCCTGGAGGTATGGGGGTTCCCACTGCACACATCCGATTTTGACCCTTGGCCAGACTGGTGCCACCAAAATTTCATCTGGTTATGGACAAGAGAAGGCTGCAGACTCAGAGAAAATGTTCTGAACCTAAGCAGCGCTGATCCAGGGAAACACTGATAGCTATAAGCCTAGAGAACTGTTGCTCAGGAGACACAAAGGACAAAGGAACTGTGAGTAAAAAATGGAACTGTGAGTAAAAAAAAGGAACTATGAGTAAAAAAAGGAACTATGAGTAAAAATAAATTAAGTTAGTTAACTCAGAACGCATGGCTTTCAGCATAGATGTGTGGCAGGGTTCCATAGGTTGGGTCCATACCCTCTGAGCTTACATTGTACTGGCATCCTGCATTGGGCAAATGTTTTAAGATTGAACTGATAAAACTATGCTCAGACCTTCTCGATGGACTTTAACCACTGCCCATTGCTGGAAGAAGAGAGGTGTCAAAAGAGCTCTCTGTATGTTAGACACAGGATTTGCTTGTCTTTGCATGAGGTTTATGCCTCTAAAGAACCAGCACTTATAAGATTAACCAGACAATTTACAGAATGAAGACACTACTTAATCTTGGTGAGCCTATGAGAACTGTCCAGCAATCAGGAAGAGACAGAGAGAGCTGTTGTACCATCAGGAGTGAAACTGAAAGAAAAAAAGGGTTCATTTTTGTTTTCTACTGTCCTGGCTTTTTCTGGACAGTGTCTCAGAGCTGAGCAGAGGAAAGAGAGAGGAGTTTTTCCCCCTTGACTTAAAATAAAGCAACAGTGAATCAGTAAGCAGGAAGCAGAGAGCAGTGTGCCCAGGGCATTGGAAGCCAGGAGCTTGGATGTTGGATTCCCAAGCCAGGAGGGAACTGAAATAAGTAAAACAAGACTTTCAGAGAGATATTTTGAGAGAAGAGAGATTATCAGTCAACCCTATTGTGAAGGAGCACAGTGGAGAACAATATGAAATAGACTCCTCTGTGATTATAGATAGTACTGCTGACTGTGTGAGAGGCAAGCTTGGGTGATCAGGGAGTGCAGAGAGAAGCTAGATTCAAGTCTGCCTCCATGCCAAGGTTAGGGTCATCATGTCAGCTCACAGCACTCCCTGGATTGTTTACTCACTATCTTTATATTGTATAGCATTAGCAAGGGCCCTAATGTGATTGGCACATAAAGTGACAGAGGACAGTAGAGTGTGTTAAATCCCTGGGCATCCAATGTTTTATATCTATATCTATATCTAGATAGATAGATAGATATAGATATATATATCTATATATATATATAGATATATATAGATATAGAGCTATCTCTATCTATCTAACTATATCTAAGAGTTAGTTAACTCTTCTCTCTATGGTTTAGTACTGTCAAATCCTAAATGTCAGAGACTACGATCTGCAATGAACTCTAAGCATACATTCTATGTCACTGTTTCTTGTCATTGTTTCATGTTTTTATTATTACACTTGTTTCCCTTTACTCAATTCCTAGTTTTAATAACCCAGTATCAGTGAAAGTGTCCCAGATGTGAGCCCTTGGGTGTGGTGTGGTTGACGCAGCCTAGCAGGCAAACCTACTAGTCCCATGCCGACAGCTGGTGGACTCGCTCTCGCTAGGAATGGAGCTGGAGTTTCAACCTTACCTGCCCCGTTCCCTATAGATTGAGCATTTGGGTTCCAGGGGCCGGCTGGGCTTAGGCTAGAGCCCTGCAAGAATTGGTTGGAGAAAGTTGAGACACAGGTAGGGGTCAGGGCTGGCGGTGAGCAAGGTCCGGGTCCAGGCCAAGGTCAGGGCAGGCAGTGAGGAAACAGAATCCAGGTCCAAGCTGGGGTTAGGGCAGGTGGCAATCCAGAAGCATAGTCAGTATCCAAAGTGGGAGTCAGAGCCAGGAGACAGGTCAGGACAGAAAAGATAAGGCAAGACAAAACACTGAGGCCCAAGACAAGAGATAAACCAGCAGGACAGGGCAGGGCAAGGCACAGGGAGGCAAGACTAGAAGGGCACAAGTAAGGCAAAGATAGAACAAGCAGGGCAGTCAAGGCAATAAGACAAGGAAGCAAGGCAGCAAAGCAAGGAGGTCAAGGAAAGCAATATACACTGCAAGTCTGCAGGAAGACCTTTTGCTGAGGTGGCTTTCTGGAACATGGCTGGGGTTTAAATTCCCAGCCACCCCAATGTTATCCTGGAGCACCATCAGGACTTTTCCCACCATGGGGATTTGAAAGGCAGCAGGAGCCCGCATGCATGTGCCTAGGGGGAGGAGTGGTATGAGTAGAAAGGTGGATGATGGCAATGTCCCAGCCATGAAGAGATCCCAATAGCGTCCTGTGGTTTCTGCCGTGTTGGGAGTAGATGCACCTGGTCGCGGGGCCTTCCAACGGCTGGCTGAAATGTTACAAAAAGTCATAAAACCTTTGTTCTATGTGTATTGATTGCTCATGATATCATCCTCTTTATCGAAAAGGGTGTGTTAAAAGTGTCCATTGGGAGTAGGAGGTAGGGTAGACTGGTTGGTTGGACATGGGACCCATCTATTCTTGCTGCATTTGGTAACCTGCAATCCCATTTGGTTCCCTTTGATCACTGGGGTGAGTGGGGTTCTCTCTTTTGGAGTGGCATAACCCCTTAGTAGGTAACAGTCTATCTGTATTTCTTGAGGAGGGTGCTACAGATGCCAGAGCAGCTGTAACTAAACCAAATGCTAGCAATTATCAGTCATGGAAGTTTAAAATGGAAATAAAACTGAATAAAGATAAATTATGAGATGTGATTACAAAGACAGACACATTGTAAAAGCAACGGGCTGGAAGAAGAAAAATATATAGGTGAAGGTTATGATTTCTCTTATAGTAGAAGATAGTGAATTAATGCACATCCAAGGGCATGCCAACATAAAGGACAAATGGCAATCACAGAGGAGGATGCTGGAAACCCGCACTTGAAACATTCTTTATGGTGGAGTTTCTGGAGCAACTAAAAAAAATAGCTGTGCAACTGAGAATGTAATATCCGAGTTTCAAATTACCTGGACCAGATGGCATCCACCCGAGTTCTAAAAGAACTGAAACATGAAATCGCTAATCTGTTACTAGTAATCTATAATTTATCATTTAAAACTGCCATGATCCTGAAGACTGGAAGGTGGCCAATGTGATACCAATTTTTAAAAAGGGTTCCACGGGTGATCCAGGAAACTATAGACTGGTGAGCCTGATAATGATGCCCGGCAAATTGGTAAAATCAATTCTTAAAAACAAAATCACTGCCCATATATATAGACATGGCTTAAAGAAGAATAGTCAACAGGATTTTAGCAAAGGGAAGTCTTGTCTTACCAATTTTTTAGAACTTTTTGAAGGTGTAAATAAAGGTGAACCAGTTGATATAGTGTACTTGGATTTTCAGAAGGCATTTGACAAAGTCCCCTATGAGAGGCTCCTCAGGAAATCACAAAGTCATGGGATAGAAGGCAGGATTCTATTGTGAATTAGTAACTACTTAAAAGGCCAGAAACAGAAGGTACAACTGTTGTGCTGGAGGTGGACCCTTGGCCTGGTGCAGGATAGTACGGCCCTCTGGTCAGACACAGAGAGCGCTTGCCACCAGGAGGCGGAGCACACAAGGAGACAGAGGCTAGCTGGAACTTCACCAATAACAGTCCGGAGTTTCCACAGGTTGAGCCCTTGGGTACCCAGACCGCCTGGACTTAGGTGGGCCTCTGGTGGTCTCCCGGAGAGGTATCGGAGAGGTTTGGCCACCACGAGCAAGGGTACGCGGCTGATGCAGAGTGAGTGGAGTAGACCAGAACAAGCTCTGGTCTACTCCACTCGCTCTGCATCAGAGCGGTCCTCCAGATGAGGCAGGCAGTGCCTGTAGGTCCAGCCACGTGGAAGCCACGGTTGTTATCCAAGTGTGTGTAGGCCCGAAGGTCATCGGGGTCTAGAAGAGAGTGTCCGAGTGAAGCGCAAGTGTCAATGCCAGAATATCAGTCCAAGAGAGTTCAGCCAAAGTTAGGGTCAATACCAGAGTCAGTCTGTGTGTAGTTGTGGCAAGTGAGGGTCAGTTCCAGGCAGCAGGCAGAAGAGTGGTCAGGCAGGCAGTAGTCAGTTCCAGGTGGCATACAGAAGAATGGTCAGGCAGGCAGAGGTCAGTACCAAGAAGTCAGTCCAGATAGGAACTACCCGAGAAGGACACGGAAGCAGGAGACACTGGAACGGGAGATGCTGCAACAAGAGACACTGGAACACGAAGGCAAACTTACTACACAAACTGTGTCGACCCAATTGCCAAGGCAGGGTTCAGGGGTTTGAGCCCTGCCTTATATATGGAAGGCTGATGATGTCATTAGGGCGTGCCTCTCGAATGTTTCTCATGCTGGGCCCTTTAAATATGGTGAGGTCGGCCACGCACACACCTAGGGGCGGGGCAGAGCTGGCTGAGGATGCGGAGCCCCAACGGGAGCTCTGTTGTGAGGCCTGTAGAGATGGAGACATCAAGGGAGGCCGCAGTGAGCAACAGGGACGCCGGGGGTTAGCGGCAGTGGGTAAGCCTGCACTGGTGGACGTTAATGCCAGGTGAGCAGGCCCGGTCGTGGCACTCACATGGCCAGGACACACAACAGTACCCCTACTTCTAGGCCTCCCCCTTAACGGATTAGGTTTCTCTGGATGGTCCCTGTGGAAGTTCTGGAGCAAGGTCTTGTCATAGATATGATGAGAGGGTTCCCAGGAGTTCTCCTCCGGACCAAAACCCTCCCAAGACAGGAGATACTCCCAATGGCCCCTGTGGAGCTGGACATCTAATACTTCTTTTATCTGTAGGGTGTTCTTGGGCTCAGCAGCGAATTGTGTAGGAGAAGGAGGTTTCGAGAAGGCCAGGACAAGACCAACAGTTTCAATAGCGACACATAGAACATGTTATGGATTCCTAGAAAGGCAGGGAGTTGCAATTGATAGGTGATTGCACCTATGCGTCGAAGAATTGAAAAAGGCCCTATAAATCTAGGGGCTAGTCATTGAGATGGTAGGCACAAGCAAATATATTTTGTACTAAGCCAGACTTTCTGACCTGGTCTGAAGAGTGGTGTGGCTCGGCGATGGACGTTGGTAAAACGTTTGGCTCGCTCGGCTACTTGGTTGAGTCTCTTCTTTACTTGGATCCAAAGTCTACGTATTGTCTGCACTGTAGACTGAGCTGCTGGTGAAGGTACAGAGAGTGGAACCGGTAGGGGTAGGCGTGGTCAGCAGCCAAAGACTACTGTAAACAGTGAGACACCCATGGCAGAGGCGATGTGAGTGTTATGGCATAATTCTGCCCAAGGTAGGAGGTCAGACAAATTATCTTGTTGGTCATTGGCGTTTGACCATAGAAATGATTTTAAGGAGCGATTCGTCCTCTCGGCTTGGCCATTAGCTTGTGGATGATAGGCTGAGGTTAAATTTAGTGAAATATAAAACTTCTTACAAAGGGATCTCCAATATTTGGCAGCAAATTGAGGGCCTCGATCAGAGATGATTTCCTTTGGGAGTCCATGCAGGCGAAAAATATGGATCAGGAAGAGTTTAGCTAGTTCTGGAGCTGAAGGGAGACCAGGCAGATGGACAAAGTGGTCCATCTTTGAGAAACGATCAAAGATCACCCAGATGACAGTATTACCTTTGAAAGGTGGTAGATCTACGATAAAGCTGGTAGCAAGGCTTGACCAGGGTTTGGTGGTCACAGGAAGAGGTTGGAGGAGGCCCCATGGATGGCCAGTTGGAGGTTTCTTTTGCACACACACTGGACAGGAGTCCACATAGTCCTGGGAGTCCTTTAACATGGTAAGCCACCAATAATGCCTCTGAAGCAGCTCGAGAGTCCGGGCTCGTCTGGGGTGACCAGCTAGCTTAGAATTGTGTGCCCAATGGAGCACACGCTCATGGAGATGGAGGGGTACCACCATCTTTCCGGCTGGCACCGTGGTGGTCACTGGAATGGAAATGCAGGCGGGGTTGATGATGTGCCTAGGAGTCTCAGGTGTATCCTGCAGCTCGACGGAGTGAGAAAGAGCATCTGCCTGAAGGTTTTTAGCTGCTGGCGATAGCGGAGCTCGAAGTTGAAGCTTTCAAAAAACAGAGCCCAGCGGGCTTGTCTGGGATTAAGTAATTGAGCTTTCTTTAAATGTTCTAGATTCTTGTGATCAGTAAGTATTGGGAACTTGTGTTGTGCCCCTTCCAACCACGGACGCCACTCCTGGAGGGCAAGTTTCACTGCTAGGAGTTCCCGATCCCCTATAGTGTAATTTTGTTCAGTGGGGGAGAATTTGTGTGAGTAGAAGGAACATGGTACTAAGGTCTCTTTAGTGGAATATTGACTTAGAACTGCTCCGGCTCCGATGGCAGAAATGTCAATTTCGACAATGAATGGCCGGTTGGGTTCTGGATGGCGTAGGCATGGGCCGGAATAGAAGGCTTCCTTCAAGGCATGGAATGCTGACTGGGCCTTAGGACTCCACACGTGAGGTTGCATCCCTTCCTAGTCATGGCGGTAAGTGGAGTGGCTAGGGAGTAGTTAGCAATAAAGTTTCAATAGTAGTTTGTAAACCAATGGAATCTTTGCAGGGCGCAGAGGCCCACTGGTTGTGGCCAGTCTCGGATACCCTGGAGTTTATCAGGAAAGACTAAAGAGGTTAGGACTTTTCAGCTTGGAGAAGAGACGGCTGAGGGGGGATATGATAGAGGTGTTTAAAATCATGAGAGGTCTAGAACGGGTAGATGTGAATTGGTTTTTTTTACTCTTTCGAATAATAGAAAGACTAGGGGGCACTCCATGAAGTTAGCATGTGGCTCATTTAAAACTAATCGGAGAAAGTTCTTTTTCACTCAATGCACAATTAAACTCTGGAATTTATTGCCAGAGGATGTGGGTAGTGCAGTTATTATAGCTGTATTTAAAAAAGGATTCGATACGTTTTTGGAGGAGAAGTCCATTACCTGCTATTAATTAAGTTGACTTAGATAATAACCACCGCTATTACTAGCAACGGTAACATGGAATAGACTTAGTTTTTGGGTACTTGCCAGGTTCTTATGGCCTGGATTGGCCACTGTTGGAAACAGGATGCTGGGCTTGATGGATCCTTGGTCTGACCCAGTATGGCATGTTCTTATGTTCTTAACCCGGCTCCTGCCGGGGAATTAGAGGGTCTGATGAACCCTTTATCTAAGTTCTCCTTGATATATTCAGACATGGCTTGTGATTCAGGAAGTGATAGAGGATAAGTTCTGCCCTTAGAAGGCATGGTTCCAGGTAGTAAGTCTATGGGACAGTTAAATTCTCGAAGTGGTGGCAAGATGTCAGCGTTAGTCTTGGAGACCATATCCTTGAAGTCTGAGTAGGGGACAGGTAGTCCAGGAAGGGCTGTGGTGTTGAGCACGGTCACGGATGGGGACACTAGACGTAAACAGCGATTCTGACATTGAGGGCCCCACTGGGTTAGTTGTAAGCACTGCCAGTCAAAGTGGGGTGCGTGTAACTGGAGCTAGGGAAGTCCAAGGACTACCGGATGTATGGACCGTCTTAGGACCAGAAGGGAGATTTCTTCGTCATGAAGAGTTCCAACAGTGAGGCGAATAGTCATGGTACGATGAGTAATACAACCAGGGAGGTGTTCCCCCTGGATCGAGGCAATACGGAGAGGTACTATTAGTGGATGGGTTTGTATCTGAAGGATTTTTACAATATCTTCCATGATAAAATTGCCACTCGCCCCAGTGTCTATAAGGGTGGTGGTAGCAAAGGATCATGTCTCCTCTAGGAGGGAGATAGGTAGTAATAGCTGAGGGCCAGAAACAGTAGCGCCCAAGCTCAGGACCCCCACCCGGCTCAGGCTTTGGAGTTTCCTGGATGCCCGGGGCATGTTTCAAGAAGGTGTCTGGAACCACTGCAATATAAACAGAGACCTGCCTTTCTTCATCAGAGACATTCCTCTGGGGTCAAACAACCATGATTGATTTGCATGGGCTCCTCAGGTGGCTGAGGAGCCAGTAAGGCTTTCAATGGGCTCGTTGTTCATGGTCGTGGAGTAGGAGCTCGGAAAGCCCTTACCTCTTGATGACGTTGTTGGAGATGGTAGTCAATTCTACTGACCAGGAAGATCAATTCTTCCAGAGAGAGAGGGATTTCACAAGCGGCCAGTTCATCCTTAAGGGCTAGAGATAGCCCTTTGAGGTAGAGTGCCCTTAAGCAGTCCTCCTGCCAACCTAGTTCAGTAGCGAGTGTTCTGAATTCTACTGTATACTCAGCAAGGAGTTGTGAGCCTTGACGAAAGTGGAGTAAGTGGTGGCCGTCGACCACTTGTCAGCCTGGGTCCTCGAAGGTCCTTCGGAAGATGGAGATGAACTGGGGGAGTTAGCGAAGGATGTCGTCAGAACGCTCCCATAGTGGAGAAGCCCATGACAGGGCCTTCCCCTCCTTGCATGAAAGAATAAAGGTGATCTTAGTTGCTTCATCAGGAAACAGCGAGGGTTGCAATGAAAATTGCATATAGCATTGATTTATGAAGCCTCGACAAAGGCATGGATCCCCATTAAAACAGGGTGGAGTTGGGAGGGCCAGTGGTGCCCGTGAGGGTGAGGGTTGAGCAAGACCCCCTGAGTTGGCCATGAAAGATTCCTCTAATTGTGTACGCATCTTCTCTACAGAAAAAGTCAATGCTTCTAAGATCCGTTGTTGTTCTCGGACACGATTAGCCAGGCCAGGAATGGCCTGCAAGGCATGAGACTCCGCCAAGTCCATGGCCTTGGAAACCTGTTGTGCTGGAGGTGGACCCTTGGCCTGGTGCAGGATTGGTATGGCCCTCTGGTCGGACCCAGAGAGCGTCTGCCACCAGGAGGCGGAGTACACAAGGAAACAGAGGCTAGCTGGAGCTTCACCAATAACAGTCTGGGGTTTCTGCAGGTTGAGCCCTTGGGTACCTGGACCGCCTGGACTTAGGTGGGCCTCCGGTGGTCTCCCAGAGAGGTATCGGAGAGGTGTGCCCACCACAAGCAAGGGTGTGCGGCTGATGCGGAGCAAGTGGACTAGACCAGAACCGGAAGGCAACAGTTCAGAGAGGTCTCCAGATGATGCAGGCAGTGCCTGCAGGTCCAGCCACGTGGAAGCTATGGTTTTTATGCAAGTGCGTAGGCCCTAAGGTCACCATGGGCCAGAAGAGAGTGCCCGAGTGAAGCACAAGGGTCAATGACAGAATATCAGTCCAAGAGAGGTCAGCCAAAGTGAGGGTCAATACCAGAGTCAGTCAGTGCGTAGTCATGGCAAGCGAGGGTCGGTTACAGGCAGCAAGCAGAAGTGTGTTTAGGCAGGCAGTGGTCAGTTCCAGGTGGCAGACAGAAGAATGATCAGGCAGGCAGAGGTCAGTTCCAGGCGGCAGGCAGAAGAATGGTCAGGCAGGCAGAGGTCAGCACCAAGAAGTCAGTCTGGATAGGTACTACCAGAGAAGGATACAGAAGCAGGAGACACTGGAACGGGAGACGCTGGAACAGGAGATGATGGAACAGGAAACACTGGAACATGAAAGCAAACTCACTATACAAACTGTGTCGACCTGATTGCCAAGGCAGGGATCAGGGGTTTGAGCCCTGCCTTATATATGAAAGGCTGATGACGTCATCTGGGCGCGCCTCCCGAAGGTTTCCCGTGCTGGGCCCTTTAAGTATGGTGAAGTCGGCCGTGCGCGTGCCTAGGGGCAGGGCCGAGCCGGCCGAGGACGCGGAGCCCCGACGGGAGCAGAGGGAGGCTGCAATGAGGACAGGGATGCCGGGGGTTAGCAGCAGTGGGTAAGCCTGCACTGGTGGACGGTAATGCCAGGTGAGCAGGCCCAGTCTCGGCACCCACGTGGCTGGGACGCACAACAAGGACTGAATATTTAGTCTTCCAAATTGATAAAGAACCAACCCTTGCCTGTTACCTTATAGTCTTGTAAGAGCTGACTAGCTAGAGGACAAATCATGGTGCAGTATTTTTTTACATAGACTACATCTGCTATCTGCTTTTAGTGACTTTGAGCTGCTTCCACTCTAAAGACAGAGATCATGTAAGAAGCAGCCTGCATTTCCTCGCTAGCTGTTGGCAGATAAACGTTTGGATTTGGCATTGGTAAATGGCTGCTTCTCTGTAGTGGTCTCATTCACTGTGCCAGAAAGAAAGGCAGTACATTGCTACTGATTTTGATTTTCTTGTTCACTAGGGAGGGTTAGAGTATAAGATAGTGTAGAGATTGCATTTGCAGCAGTGCTAGTGACTTTTTGTCTGTCTGTGTGGATACCAGTGTACCTCACTGGTATCCAGAGTAGACTCGAAGACTGAAGAGAAGAATGTTACCAAGCTGCCAGTCTTTTTGGTTCTATTATTTTTTAAACATTTTTTTTATTTGTGGAGTCAGTCAACACTAGTGTACACAGCACAGCACATGTACACTTTATGTGTGTCTGTGTATATGATATACACTTCTCTATACAATGAGTGGTACTGTGAGTGAAGGTACAGTTACAGTATCAATAAATACATTCATTTGTAATATTTATACCCTTAGTAAGGCAGTGAACTTCAACAAATTCCATCATATAAGGAGAAGAAAGAGAAAGGAATAGCAGCTTTGGCAGGGGCAAATAAATAGGTGTAGAGCCAACTCAGCCTAGTAGCTGCAATAAAAAAGGCAGTCCTGCCCCTAGATTGCAGTGAGACTTTTTAGGTGCAGAATGGCAGAGAGAAAGACAGCACAAGGCAGAAGCAGTTGAAATTTTGGAGATCATATGCCAGCACTTCCTGTTCCTTTTCCTCCTGTTTTGGACCAGAGGGAAAAGGTAGGAGAGCCATCAAAGACTGGCATTAGCAGGGCAGGGGTAGCAGAAGTGATTCTCTTTGAATGCTGTTTCAGAGACAGTAAAGGTTGTATTGCTACTAGTGATTCAGAGGAAGAATCTTGTCTGGGATTCTCTGAATTTGAACTTTTTTATATGCTTTATTTAACCAAATTTTCATGCATACATAGGGAAAAAACATCTCTGAATTGGAACTTTAAGAGCTAGTAGCTGAAGAAAATTTGGGAGTATTAGTCAGTAGCATCTTAGCCTCCAATTCATTGATGGGGGAGACAGATGATACTGACAGTGTTGAGAGCCACTCCTAGGAATAGCACGCAGTGCAGGTAGAGAGCGTGAGTGTTACCCCTGACATTTCTCCTCAGGTTTCACCCTCTACCTAAACTCTAGTGGCAACATCAGTCTCCAAGGAGGTAAAGAAGGGATCAGGGAAGAAATCTCTGATTTGGAGGCATTTTAAATTGAGGGAGGACCCATGTTTTGTTCCGTGTATTCACTGCAGGAAGGTTATCAGTTGAGGGAAGCAAGTGGATCATCTGACAATTGCTGGTATGCAGCATCACTTGCAGAAGCAGCACCCATTAGCACTGGCATCAAGGGAGGATGGCAGTTCTACCATGGGGACCCCTTCTCCATTCCAAGTAAAAACCAGAGGAAAGGGATTAAAAAGAGGAAGATTTTTTTCCAACGCTGATCCCATGGCCCTTTCCATTGGTCATGTGACAGGCCAAAGTCTCTGCCAAGTCTCAGCAGGGGAAACCCACCTCAGAGGAAATGGGGTGGTATTCCGTAGTACTGTCTTCAGGCAAGAGGCAGGAAGTATTAAAGTAGTAATGAGGACCATCAGGGAAATTATTGCCCTGGATGACCAGACCTTGCAGGTAGTGCAGAATGTGGCCCTTTCGTTTCTGCTGCATGTGTGAGTCCCCAATTACAAAGTCGCCTTCAGGACTACATTTAGAAAGAAAGTCATCCCCATCCTGTACAACCAGTGCCATATTCACACCGAGAAATAAATGGATTACGGTGGGTTTTGGTAAGATAATACCTATGACACAGAGACTCCCACTCTCCCAAATGATATTGGTACAAAATGCCTTTTCTGTACTGGAAATTGAAGATACTTTAGCAAATGGAGACTGAAGTGGTATCTAAAAGTGGTATCTAAAAGTGGTATCTAAAAGGAAAGAAGAAACTCGATGCACACAGAAACTCCATAGCATTATCAAAAGTCATAACAGAAAACTCCTTGTGCTGGGAGGCTCGATCATCAGAGGCACTAATTTGGGAATTCATTTTGAGGGGAACACAATAATTAAATGCTTTCAATGCTTTCTAGGAGCCTTAGCTGGTAGAAATACAAACCAGATAATCATCATGCAATTAACGAAGAAAGTAAGGACTCTAAAATTGATGTTATCATCCGTCTAGGGACCAATGACCTTACTAGAAACAGCATCCAAACAGTACAGAGACATTTCTACACTTTGGTGAAGCAGATTGGGCACATGGCAAAGACTATTGCCTTTTTAGAAGTGTTACCTGTCTACAGAAAAGGGAAGGAAAGGCTAAGATTTATACATACATGACTCAAAACCTGGTGTAAGGAAGAACGTTTTGGATATATGAATGTATGGATCCATAAAAGACTATTTGGTAAAGATGGCTTATATCTGTCCATGGCTTGAAAAAGGATCCTAAGTGGTTTGTTATAAGACATTTAAACTAGAGGATAGAGGTAGCAGAAGGAAGATGGAATATCATCTGTGACAAATAGAAATTAACAAAAATTAACAAATTGGACAGAAAAAGTGTCCAGGAAGAACAACAAACTGAGGGAGAAAAGCTGGAAAGCTATGAGCACAAATGCTCATAGGCTGGGCAATAACATTCCAGATCTGCAGACCCTAATGCTGGAGGATTTTAACAGGCACTTGAATGCATGAGCATATCACCCCCATGCTGGTATCCCTTCACTGATTACCAATTAAGTGGCAGGCTTATTTTAAGATGGCTTCATTAATTCACAAGATTTTGCATGGTTATTCCAGCCTTTTGACGAATGCAGTTCTAAGAATTTATAAACTCTCTAGGCTACTGAGATCAGCTAACAAGTATGTGCTTGAAGTTTCAATGATTAAGGAGGTACATCTTGAAGTTACAAAAGAGAGAGCTTTTTCAGTCACAGGTCCACATATTTGGAATTCACTGCCAGAGCAGTTTTGCAAGATGTAATGTAACAAGGTCTTAAAGACATACCTATCCAAATTGGCATTCAATCAGGAAGGGCAAGACTAATTGAAGTATTATCATTAGGATATGGAAATACTATCTGGTGAAGGGCAAAACTAAAGACCATGTGCAGGATTGAATTTTTTCTGTCTATGTGTTGAAGAATTTTATGTTTTTATGCCATTTGTTTGATGATTGTTGCTTTTATGTATGTTTTTCCTTGGACACTACCTTGAATTTTTTGTATGTGTGGTTTCTAAATTATTTTAAATAAACAAACACATAAATAAATAATGGTGAAGGAGGACTTAGATATTGTTGCTATTACAGAAACATGGTTCAGTGAGTCTCATGAATGGGATATAGGCATACTGGGCTATTATCTGTTCAGAAAAGACAATGATCACAGAAATGGGGGATGAGTAGCTCTTTATGTCAAAAACAAAATTTGAGCAACTGAAATGCAGAGGGCCATAGGGAAAGGAAGAAGTGCTGTGGGCTGTCTTAAAAGAGATGATAGTACTTCAGTTTACAATGGTGTGGTCCACAGGCCTCCAAATCAGTCAGAAGAAGTGAATAGAGATGGGGCTGAAGACATTGAAAAGGTGGGAAGGAAGGGAGAAGTGTTGATTGTGCTGTGGATCTCGAGGATGTGAATGAAGAGAAGAGGAATGGGGGTGGCTTGCGGGAATGATCGCTACTTCCTGGTTATTAATACCCTTATTCAATAAACATACATACGGTTAATGCGACTCCAACATTGCTCTATGCTTCAATGGCAAGAGGAAATGTGGGACAAAGATTTGCATTCACAAATAAGTGTGGGAGTAGCTTGCTTGTTGCGGTGGTTACTACCCCTAACCAATTAAACCTGATACTTCACTTTGAATACATACACAGCACAGCTCACTGCTTCAATGGCGGGGGGGGGGGGGGGGGGTGAAGAAAAGATGATTTATATTAAGACAACCAATAAGGACTAAGTTGCACAGGCTGGGTAAACAAATAAGCATGGGAGTAGCTTGCTTATTGCGGCGGTTACTACCCCTAACCAATTAGGCTTGACACTTCACTTTTATGCAGCTCCAGCACTGCTCTCTACATCAATGGCAGGGGTGGAAGGAAACTTAGAACCAAAAAGTTACCAATAAGGGCCCTGACCTCAGCGGTCAGAGTAACAGATAAGTATGAGAAAAATAATTGTGAAAGCTTGCTGGGCAGATTGGATGGGCCGAATGGTCTTCTTCTGCCGTCACTTCTATGTTTCTATATGTTAAATGTGGATTGGAGTATCCCTGCTGCAGAATCAGCATGAAGTAGAGAGATGGTAGATGACTTTCAAAGGGCTTTGCTCAGAAAAATGATGATGGAACACATGAAGGGAGAAGCACTACTGGATCTGTAACTCACAAATGGAGACAGGGTGTGAGAGTGCAGGGGATGGCTCCCGGACCCCCCGCTGGACCACCAGGGAGTTTTGGTAAGTCTTGGGGGTGTCAGGAGGGTGGGGGGTTGTAGTTAATTTTAATTTTAGCTGGGACATGAATAGAAATCACTGTATTAACGCATCGGGGGGCCATACGGCCGAATGCAACGTATCTGCTCCCCGACAAATCTGAATCCCGAATGCAACGTATGGCGTCCCTCTGCACATCCCTATTAGCCATCCTTCTTTTGGACTAAGACTGCTCCTAAGCCTACTTCTGAGGCATCAATTTCCATTGTGAAGAGTTCAGTGAAGCCCAGTCTTATCAGGAATGGCTTAGAGAATAACGCCTCTTTCAGAGCTCGGAAGGCCTTTTCTGCTTCAGCTGACCACTGGACCTTCTCTGGTACTGTCTTCAACAACAACCTTGTGAGAAGCTCTGCCTTCTCTGAGTAATTAGGAATAAACCTCCTGTAATACCCCGTAAGGCCTAGCAATGCTATCACTTTTGCTTTTATTTGTGGGACTAGTGCCCAGATGATCGCCTCAATCTTCTGGGTCTGTGGATGAACCATGCCCTTTCCCAAGATACTGGACTTCTTGCCTTCTCAACGAGCACTACTTAAGGTTGGCAGTCAGTCCTGCTTTCCTTAGATTGGTTAGCACAGCCTGGAGTTGGCTTAGATGTGACTTACAATCTGGGCTGTACACCACAATGTCATACAAGTAGGCAGCTGCATACCCTTGTTGTGGGCAGAGCAGGCAATCAACCAAGCATTGAAATGTTACGGGCACCATGAAGTCAAAATGGGAGGATGGTATACTGGAAAAGTCCCCCTGGCATTGAAAACAGTCTTCTCCTTCACCACTAAGATGAGAGGTACCTGCCAATAGCCTTTTGTAAGGTCCAGGGTAGAGATGTACTGGGCTTATCCCAGACGCTTAATCAGTTCATTCATGCGTGGCATCAGCTACATGTCAAGTTTTGAGACTTTGTTGATCTTTTTAAAGTCAATCCAAAACCTTATGCTCCCAATTGGCTTTGGCACCAACACTATGAGTGAGGACCGATCACTGTTATACTCCTTTATAACCTGAAGCTGAAAAATCTCCTTAATAAATTAACTTAGATTGGCTTTGCTTTGCTGATGACATAGTGAGGGCAAAGGCTATCAGCGCCATTTTGAATACTGGCATCTGACAGCCCGAGTGCAGGAGATCGCTCCAGGACCCCTGCTGGACCACCAGGGACTTTTGGCAAGTCTTGGTGGGGGGTCAGGATGGTGAGGATTTTTTCGTTAGTGGTATGTTGTATTCGTGGGGGTTCGCCATACGTTTCGTGACCCCCACGAATATAACCAATATGGCATATATGTTGTGGATTGCCAATATGTTGCAAACGAATGCATACCCCTACTATATTGAATTTCATCAGCAAGGCAAAGTCAATCTAAGTTAATTTATTAATTTACAAGATGGTTTCTTTTTGTTGTCAATATTTGAATTTTGTTATTGCTGACTACCTGAAATATAATCAAATTCTCAATTATATTAAAGCTTTGATGTGACAGGCTTTCGAATGACAGACGTTCAAATGGTAGGGGCCATTGGTCGGCCCCTACCATGTGACAGGGGCCGACCAATGGCATCGGTAGCCCTGTGACATAGTGAGGGCAAAGGCTATCAGCACCATTTTGAATACCGGCAGCTGACAGCCCGAGTGCAGGAGATCGTTCCAGGACCCCCGCTGGACCACCAGGGACTTTTGGCAAGTCTTGGGGGGGGGGGGCAGGAGGGGGGGGTTGTAGTTAATTAAATTTAAAGGGTTGGGATGGGGGTTTTTTTGGGAAACGAATACATATGTAACTAATCAACGGATTGGGGTCCCCCGAGAATGGATGCAACGGATTTGGATCCGGACGAATACGAATACCGAATGAGTCGAATCTGACCCTGCTGCACATCCCTACAATATAGTTATAGTTATTTATTCCCCAGCCTGGTAAAAACTGTGGATTTCCATACAGAGGAAGTAATAAAGAATTCTGGCAAGGCAAATCCACATGTTTTCGCATTTCACACCAACCTTGTCGCATAGCGTTAATCAGCAATGCTTTGTGAAAATCAAGGGGTACATTTTTTGAGGGTGCATGGAGTAGGTACAAGAAGTTATAGGGTTTTACAAACTCCTGTTCTAATAGAACTTGTGAGTTGCTTTGTGAAGATTGATAACGCCACCATTCCTTAAAAATTTGTAGAAGACATGTCAAATTGTAAATCGGACCATTTGATTTTTATATGCCATTGTCTATTATCCTATTATGGCAATGTAACCCTGAATTTGGGGAATACTTTAAGTTTCATAAGATGAGTCACAAACGATTTTGAGGCTAAAACTACATACACATTCACAATCAACTCTCTTCAAGCCCCATTCAATGGATTCTTCATCAGATTGGGGCTGTGGGTTTGGGGGTGAGAGAATATACTCCAGAGCCCAAGATGCTAAATATGGAAATCACTAAGGGCATTTAAAAGAACCAGAAGGTTCCAACATAAACTCTTTACTGAGCACTTCTGTTAAGAACATAAGAACATAAGAAAATGCCATACTGGGTCAGACCAAGGGTCCATCAAGCCCAGCATCCTGTTTCCAACAGTGGCCAATCCAGGCCATAAGAACCTGGCAAGTACCCAAAAACTAAGTTTATTCCATGTAACCATTGCTAATGGCAGTGGCTATTCTCTAAGTGAACTTAATAGCAGGTAATGGACTTCTTCTCCAAGAACTTATCCAATCCTTTTTTAAACACAGCTATACTAACTGCACGAACCACATTCTCTGGCAACAAATTCCAGAGTTTAATTGTGCGTTGAGTAAAAAAGAACTTTCTCCGATTAGTTTTAAATGTGCCCCATGCTAACTTCATGGAGTGTCCCCTAGTCCTTCTACTATCCGAAAGAGTAAATAACCGATTCACATCTACCCGTTCTAGACCTCTCATGATTTTAAACACCTCTATCATATCCCCCCTCAGTCGTCTCTTCTCCAAGCTGAAAAGTCCTAACCTCTTTAGTCTTTCCTCATAGGGGAGTTGTTCCATTCCCCTTATCATTTTGGTAGCCCTTCTCTGTACCTTCTCCATCGCAATTATATCTTTTTTGAGATGCGGCGACCAGAATTGTACACAGTATTCAAGGTGCGGTCTCACCATGGAGCAATACAGAGGCATTATGACATTTTCCGTTTTATTCATCATTCCTTTTCTAATAATTCCCAACATTCTGTTTGCTTTTTTGACTGCCGCAGCACACTGAACTGACGATTTCAATGTGTTATCCACTATGACACCTAGATCTCTTTCTTGGGTTGTAGCACCTAATATGGAACCCAACATCGTGTAATTATAGCATGGGTTATTTTTCCCTATATGCATCACCTTGCACTTATCCACATTAAATTTCATCTGCCATTTGGATGCCCAAGTTTCCAGTCTCACAAGGTCTTCCTGCAATTTATCACAATCTGCTTGTGATTTAACTACTCTGCACAATTTTGTGTCATCTGCAAATTTGATTATCTCACTCGTCGTATTTCTTTCCAGATCATTTATAAATATATTGAACAGTAAGGGTCCCAATACAGATCCCTGAGGCACTCCACTGTCCACTCCCTTCCACTGAGAAAATTGCCCATTTAATCCTACTCTCTGTTTCCTGTCTTTTAGCCAGTTTGCAATCCACGAAAGGACATCGCCACCTATCCCATGCCTTTTTACTTTTCCTAGAAGCCTCTCATGAGGAACTTTGTCAAACGCCTTCTGAAAATCCAAGTATACTATATCTACCGGTTCACCTTTATCCACATGTTTATTAACTCCTTCAAAAAAGTGAAGCAGATTTGTGAGGCAAGACTTGCCCTGGGTAAAGCCATGCTGACTTTGTTCCATTAAACCATGTCTTTCTATATGTTCTGTGATTTTGATGTTTAGAACACTTTCCACTATTTTTCCTGGCACTGAAGTCAGGCTAACCGGTCTGTAGTTTCCTGGATCGCCCCTGTAGCCCTTTTTAAATATTGGGGTTACATTTGCTATCCTCCAGTCTTCAGGTACAATGGATGATTTTAATGATAAGTTACAAATTTTTACTAATAGGTCAGAAATTTCATTTTTTAGTTCCTTCAGAACTCTGGGGTGTATACCATCCGGTCCAGGTGATTTACTACTCTTCAGTTTGTCAATCAGGCCTACCACATCTTCTAGGTTCACCGTGATTTGATTCAGTCCATCTGAATCATTACCCATGAAAACCTTCTCCATTACGGGTACCTCCCCAACATCCTCTTCAGTAAACACCGAAGCAAAGAAATCATTCAATCTTTCCACGATGGCCTTATCTTCTCTAAGTGCCCCTTTAACCCCTCGATCATCTAACGGTCCAACTGACTCCCTCACAGGCTTTCTGCTTCGGATATATTTAAAAAAGTTTTTACTGTGAGTTTTTGCCTCTACAGCCAACTTCTTTTCAAATTCTCTCTTAGCCTGTCTTATCAATGTCTTTCATTTAACTTGCCAATGTTTATGCTTTATCCTGTTTTCTTCTGTTGGATCCTTCTTCCAATTTTTGAATGAAGATCTTTTGGCTAAAATAGCTTCTTTCACCTCCCCTTTTAACCATGCCGGTAATCGTTTTGCCTTCTTTCCACCTTTCTTAATGTGTGGAATACATCTGGACTGTGCTTCTAGAATGGTATTTTTTAACAATGACCACGCCTCTTGGACATTTTTTACTTTTGTAGCTGCTCCTTTCAGTTTTTTTCTAACAATTTTTCTCATTTTATCAAAGTTTCCCTTTTGAAAGTTTAGCACGAGAGCCTTGGATTTGCACACTGTTCCTTTTCCAGTCATTAAATCAAATTTGATCATATTATGATCACTATTGCCAAGCGGCCCCACCAACGTTACCTCTCTCACCAAGTCCTGTGCTCCACTGAGAATTAGATCTAAAATTGCTCCCTCTCTCGTCGGTTCCTGAACCAATTGCTCCATAAAGCTATCATGTATTCCATCCAGGAACGTTATCTCTCTAGCGTGACCCGATGATACATTTACCCAGTCTATATTGGGGTAATTGAAGTCTCCCATTGTTGTTACGATCCCCCCTGTTGCTGCGCTACAGGAGGTAGCTCACCTTTCCACTGGAGGCCGCTTCGAAGCCAAGGCCTCGTCTGTGTACCATCCAGGATTTGCTCCAGGGCCTGGGAGGCATAGCTGTTCCTGAGGCCTGCCTGTGGCTTGCTTGGCTGTTTGGACTTCCTGGTTAGGCCACGCCTTTCTCCCCAGGGGCCGGCCCACAGCTCTCCACCTCAGTTATAGGGCCAGTGAGGGGCGGTCCAGGTGAACTCCTCCCAGGGAGTTGCCCACATCAGCTGTATAAAAGGACTTTATCTTCAGTTCCAGTTTGCCTTTAGATTGAGCTTTACAGTCGTCTGTACCTCTTCCTCGATCCAGGTCCTCCGTGGTCTCACTTGCCTTGACGGCTCTCGGTCCTGTCTTTTGCCTTGATGTTTGTTCCTGATGTTCCTGATGTCTGTTCCTGATCCAGTACCTGATGTTCCTTCCTGCTTTAGGCTGCCAGGAGTGCAGCAAACCTGCTTTAAGCTGCCAGGAGTGCAGCAACCTTCCTTGACGGCCAGGAGTGCAGTATCCCACCGCTTCCTCTTCCCTGCACTTGTCCGCTCCCCGCATTTGTAGGACAGGGTGGTCCATGACTAGTCCAGCCATGCTGGCTGTGTAGGGTGCCCTGAGAGACAATGCCCATGTCTTGCTTCAGCCCTTGCCTGTGATGTCTTGTTTCAGCCTTGTCTAGGATGTCTTGCTTCAGCCCTTGCCTTTGATGTCTTGCTTCAGCCCCGTCTTGGATGTCTTGCTTCAGCCCCGTCTGATGTCTTCAGTGTTCTAAGGACTCTGTCTGCCCTCGTCCTCTGTCCGGCCTGCCGCCCTATGCTGTTACCCAGCGGCAGGTCCGAAAGGGCTTGGAACAGTCGGAGGACCGTTCATCAATCAACATAGCGTTGTTGGTTGCCATGGGCGTGCAGGTCCGGCTGAGGGTCAGACTCTGTTCCTACTCCTGCTTCCGTACCTGCCCAGCTCACCATGCCTGCATTGGCTCACATCCCACGGTGTGGCTTGGGGCTCCTCCCTAAATCTTGCCATGGCCCAAGGGCTCACCACCTGCTTTAGAGGCGACCGCGCTCCTCGCGCTCGTAACAACATCTGTAATGAAATGAATCTGACACAGAATACATTTTTCCTTTGATAAATCCACAATCCAGAAATAAATACTTTCTAGGAACTATCATGAATCCTGCCAAATTAGAGTTCCCTGTAAATGGTACCAGAGTAATGCTGTAGCACTGGATGGATCCTTTCATTTACTTCCACTTCTCTGTTTGTCTTTTGTACCAGTAAGGTACCACCTCGACTCTCTGGTGTATACCGGATGAGAATATGCTATAAGTAAACACTTCTCCTCTCTTCTGCTTCCTCTGCTTCAGTTGGATAGTGGATGAGTATTTTTGCCACATGGGCACTGATTCTCTCAGGCTCATTGAATCAGATGGAAAATGCAAAAGTTCTCAAAACAAAAAGGAAGAGTGGAAAAACTTCCTTTCAACTGAAGATCTGAAACATAGAACCTTCTCCAGCCTCAAAAGGTAAAATTGATCATAAATTCTCTTAAATCTCCATGAATCCATGTTCCACTCAACTAAGCCTAGGATTTCTCCAGGAAAAATGGAAATTAAAAATACCACTCTCCCTTAGACTTTCAACATAAAAATCCACAACTCTAGGGGTCTTGTTCTTATATAGACACAGGAAAAAACTACTGCAGCATCCTGACGTGAGAGTGCTGTGGCATAGAAGGTATATTCCACTCTCTTTCTCTGAAAACATTGCCATTCTACAAGGCCACACTGTTTAGGGATCCCAATAGGTCCCTACATCACCATGTTTAATGCCTCTTGAACTTTCTTGCCCTCTTTCAGTGCACAACACGCTGCACTTTTTACACACTGCCAAAACATTTTATTATTTTTATGTGGATTTTTATAAATATATGCTAACTATTATAGCCTGGTGTTTGATTTGTCAAGTTATAGATTTAAATCGCTAGAAGCTATTATAAGCTATGGATATATCTCACAGTGTCAGAATTCTCTAAACGTCATGGAAATGATAACTACAGTGGCAGTAATTGTGAAGGTCAAATCTTACCAAGAATGATGTACTGTGTTTTTGTCAAAAGCGTCTTTATAAAGGTTGTGTCCTCTATATAAAATAACTATGCTTGTGTATACAGGCATACAGCTGCTGATAGACATGAATATACTGCTTTCTTCTCCTTATCTGTAAACACCAACTGATCCTACAGATTTTTTTTTTTTAAATGTCACCTTTGAGCTTCCTTGGCTTTGTAAAGTTGTGACCAACATGAGAGCTATATTATACTGTAATAAGTCCCTTGACTCCTAACAGCACTTCTACATTATCAAAATCTATTGTTAGAATAATCAGTCTTTCTTCTAATTTATGATGTGAAATGCAAGAAAAGCTTTCCTTGAATTTCTAGAAGATGGCAATAATGAAGCTCTGAAGAAATAGTCAAGGGACTGTGGCTAATTAAAATGCAGCAGGGTGTAGAAGTAAAGGTAACAGCGGCTTGCTAGGCTGCATCTCTGGTAATCAGCAGTCCCCAGTTTACCCGCACTAATTGACAGGAGATGCAGTACTACTGAGTGCACACACAGCTAGCGTTAATGGAGTCAGCACACAATGCTCTTCCTGCCTGACTTGTCTCATTAACGACCTTGAACTGGCAAAGGTCAGAGAATGGTACTGCTTTCATCAAGATGACAGGTGTCTGAGGATCTTTCTTTTGTACTATAATAATTTGGCAGTTGTCTTATCCTGTACATGAATTAGTGAACTGATGCTTAAGATATGATGGATAAAGAGGATGTGCCTGCCATTGGAAAAGAAGGAGCCTCTCTAGGGTTCACAACATCAGGTACAGAGGGTAGTCTATCATGGAGAAAAATGAAGGCACAATTGGTAATTTCCCTGGAGTGAAAAAGTAGCAAATGGGCAAAAATTACAAGTGCAAAACAAATCATCCACTACATTATTAAAATTCAGCAGTCTGTTTCTACTAAGGATTTTTTTCCTCTCAAGAAGACAAGGACATTTCTCACTTGAGAATGGCAATAATTTAAGGAAACCTTTACTGATATGGTGATGCAATTTCCCATGCAAATGCTAAAGTTGAGCTAAGACCACAGTTCATTCACAGGTTTTGATTTTCCAAAAGAGTTAAGCAGGTTTCCTCTGTGTAAATGGAATGTAAAAGAGGAATAACTGAGACTTATGCTTTACTTTTTTCTAGTATTTACTAATGGTTTCTGATTAACTCTCCTTCCCTTTCTCTCACTCTCTGTTGGACCAGATGGATTGAAAACTTGCAATTATCTGAAACCCCTGATTCAAACGAGGCTTCCACCTGAAAACAAAAGACATGGTCCTCCTCCATATTTTTCTTTTATTTTACTTAATATAATGCAAAATTCCAAAGCTTGACAGGGACTGGCACAAATTGGAATGGGGGCTACAATAGCCAACAAGAGAAACTCAGGTGGTATCCACGGGCATCCATTTTCAGTTGCTGTACAGCTCAGCTAATTAGCCAGAAAAACATATCTGGCTAACTAGCAGGGAATATTCAGCGGCATGGTCCCGCTGCTGTATATACCCAGCTATCTTTAGGACAGCCCTACGGTCCAATCAGAGTTGGCCGCTTAACTCATGCGGCTAACTCCTCTCCTCCTTGGAATGCCTCTAACCCGTCCATGGAACGCCCTCTCCTTATCTGGCTAAATTCTGAATATGGACCTCAACATGTTTTGGGAACAGAGGGTAGGAGAAGATACAGGAAAAGTGAAGCCAGCACATGACTGAAGAGACAGAAACTGACTGGGCAAAGCCTGAGATCCAAAGTGAGGGAGAGAAGAAACGAAAGACCTAGGTACCCAGCCCAGGGGAGGGAAAGGGAAGTTCGAAGGAAAGACAGAATAGCAGGGGGGGGAGGGGAGGAGAGTGTGATTAAAGGACAGAGGAGCACAGAGAGGTAATGGAGAGAAGAATAGGGAACAAGAACAGATAGACAGAGTGGCACATGAAGGAAAAGTCAGAGTCCTCAACTGAAGATGAAAAGCAGGAGAAATGAAAAAGGAAAAAAACAGCTGCAGAAGGAAAGGGTTGTTCTAAAGGGAAGTAGGAGGAAGAAAAGTGAAATCTAGAACAGAGGGGAAGCAGGACATTAAGAATTTTCTGGCGATTAAAAAAACTCAAAAAACTCTTTAGTTTTCTCGTCCTACTATTCTGCTGCTGAGTGATCATACAGTGGGAACTACTGCTTAAAGAATAATTTTCAAAGAGTTACATGAGGATAAGCATATAAAATTTGTATATATTCAAGCAAGTAACATGTTCATGCATATATACTATTTTATAACCCTTGAAAATGTGTGTGTACTGCAGTGTTACATGTAAATGTGAACAGGGAAAAATAGGACAGGGTTCAGAATTATGCACATAAGTTGCTATTTTGTAATTGGTATACAAGAATACAACACCAAACCTGTCTGTATACTTTTATACCTGCTAATTGACTTGCACAATTTAAATCTCACTTGTAGTTATTGGGTTGGAGATCTGGGTAAACTGGTGATTCCAAGCATGCGCACAATTATTTTCAGAAGTGGAGTATATTCATATTACATAAAATACCTGCCTCCACAGTTAATTACGGATTATTACATGTGAGTTGTTGCAATTATTGCATGCATAAAAAATACATGTGTATTTTTATAAATTGGGTAGAGAAAGTATGCATGTACCTACATTGAAGGAACTAAAAAATGAAATTTCAGACCAATTAGTAAAAATTGTAACTTATCATTAAAATCATCCATTGTACCTGAAGACTGGAGGACAGCTAATGTAACCCCAATATTTAAAAAGGGCTCCAGGGGCGATCCGGGCAACTACAGACCGGTTAGCCTGACTTCAGTGCCAGGAAAAATAGTGGAAAGTATTCTAAACATCAAAATTACAGAACATATAGAAAGACATGGTTTAATGGAACAAAGTCAGCATGGCTTTACCCTGGGCAAGTCTTGCCTCACAAATCTGCTTCGCTTTTTTGAAGGAATTAATAAACATGTGGATAAAGGTGAACCGGTAGATATAGTATACTTGGATTTTCAGAAGGCATTTGACAAAGTTCCTCATTCTTATCCAAGATCTTAGAGAAACACGTCAATCTCCAACTCTCCGAACACCTTGAAACTCATGACATCCTCTACCCCACCCAACATGGCTTCAGAAGATCACTCAGCACCAAGACACTCCTACTATCCCTCACTGACACTGTCTTAAGAGGATTTGATGCCGGCCAATCCTTCCTACTCATCTTACTGGACATCTCTGCTGCTTTCAATACCGTAAATCATAACATACTCATGACCCGCCTGATGGAGATTGGCCTCACCGAAACAACCCTCAACTGGTTTCGATCTTACTTATCCAACAGATCCTTCAAAGTTCAATTCAACAACAGTGTATCCAAACAATTTCCACTCCGCCACGGAGTCCCACAAGGTTCCTCCCTATCATCCACCCTCTTCAACATATACATGCTCCCTCTCTGTAAACTCCTCTCCAGTCTGGACCTCACTTACTTCATCTATGCTGACGACGTCCAGATTCTCCTCCCTGTCAAAGAAAGCATAACTAACACCATCTCCCTTTGGACCTCGCTCTCCTTACAAATATCAAATCTCCTCACACAGATATCACTCACCTTCAACCACAAAAAAACCGAAATCCTCCTCTTATCAAACAAAAACACCTGCAACTCCAGCAATGACAGCCCCCCCCAACCAGCCACCCTCCACTCTTTCCAACGAGATAAGAGACTTAGGCTTCCACCTTGACTCATCCCTCAACTTGAAGAAACACATCAACCACACAATCAAAGAAGGTTTCTACAAACTAAAAATCCTCAAGAAGCTCAAACCACTTCTTTTCCACCACGACTACCGCACAGTTCTCCAATCCCTCATACTATCGAAGCTTGACTACTGCAACTCCCTCCTCCTCGGTCTACCCACCTCAACCACTAAACCACTTCAACTCCTCCAAAACGCCGCAGCCAGATCCCTCACAAACTCCAACCGATCCTCCCACATCACCCCTACTCTAAAAGCCTTACACTGGCTCCCCATCGCACACAGATCTCAATACAAAACACTCACTATATTACACAAAACCATCAACAACCATAAAACCAAATGGTCCAAAAACCCTCCCCAACTTCATCAAAACCAGAAATGCCTACGCTCCCAAAACACAGGCCTCCTGGTCATTCCACACACAAAACTCGCCCACGTGTCTTCCACTAGACAACGCTCCTTCTCTGTAGCCGGTCCTACCCTCTGGAACCAGCTACCCCCCCCACCTCAGACTGGAACCCTCTCTCCAAACATTCAAAAAGCATCTGAAAACATGGCTGTTCCAGAAAGCCTACCAACTAGCAACCTAAATCCTCCTCCCCTCCCACCCACTCCTCTGTCCTCCCTCACCCCACAAGAAAGCCTCACCTTATATAATAAATAAGACATTAAAAAAAAAAAACCCACCACGTATAAAGTTCTCCTCAACTGTTACTATGTACATATACTGTCCCTACGTCCCACTTTGTTTCACTGTTAAACTGTTAACCTATGTTTCATTGTTAAACTGTTCCCACGCATGTTTTAATGTTACAATGTAAAAATGGTACGACTTCCGTCATGCTATTATCCTGTTACAATGTGAACCGATGTGATGTACCCCAACGAATGTCGGTATATAAAAGCAAATAAATAAAAATAAAAATGAGAGGCTTCTAGGAAAAGTAAAAAGTCATGGGATAGGTGGCGATGTCCTTTCGTGGATTGCAAACTGGCTAAAAGACAGGAAACAGAGAGTAGGATTAAATGGGCAATTTTCTCAGTGGAAGGGAGTGGACAGTGGAGTGCCTCAGGGATCTGTATTGGGACCCTTACTTTTCAATATATTTATAAATGATCTGGAAAGAAATACGACGAGTGAGATAATCAAATTTGCAGATGACACAAAATTGTTCAGGGTAGTTAAATCACAAGCAGATTGTGATAAATTGCAGGAAGACCTTGTGAGACTGGAAAATTGGGCATCCAAATGGCAGATGAAATTTAATGTGGATAAGTGCAAGGTGATGCATATAGGGAAAATAACCCATGCTATAATTACACAATGTTGGGTTCCATATTAGGTGCTACAACCCAAGAAAGAGATCTAGGTGTCATAGTGGATAACACATTGAAATCGTCGGTACAGTGTGCTGCGGCAGTCAAAAAAGCAAACAGAATGTTGGGAATTATTAGAAAGGGAATGGTGAATAAAACGGAAAATGTCATAATGCCTCTGTATCGCTCCATGGTGAGACCGCACCTTGAATACTGTGTACAATTTTGGTCACCGCATCTCAAAAAAGATATAATTGCGATGGAGAAGGTACAGAGAAGGGCTACCAAAATGATAAGGGGAATGGAACAACTCCCCTATGAGGAAAGACTAAAGAGGTTAGGACTTTTCAGCTTGGAGAAGAGACGACTGAGGGGGGATATGATAGAGGTGTTTAAAATCATGAGAGGCCTAGAACGGGTAAATGTGAATCGGTTATTTACTCTTTTGGATAGTAGAAAGACTAGGGGGCACTCCATTAAGTTAGCATGGGGCACATTTAAAACTAATCGGAGAAAGTTCTTTTTTACTCAACGCACAATTAAACTCTGGAATTTGTTGCCAGAGGATGTGGTTAGTGCAGTTAGTATAACTGTGTTTAAAAAAGGATTGGATAAGTTCTTGGAGGAGAAGTCCATTACCTGCTATTAAGTTCACTGAGGGGGTAATTTTCAAAGGAGTTACGCGCATAAATGTAACTACTATTGTAGCAATTTTCAAAAGCCATTTACTCACGTAAAGTGCACTTATGCGAATAAATCCTATGGACGATTCAATGGCATATATTGTAGCAATTTTCAAAAGCCCACTTACTCGAGTAAAGTGCATTTACATGCGTAAAACCCAGATTTACGCATGTAAATGCTTTTTAAAATCCGCCCTTAGAGAATAGCCACTGCTATTAGCAATGGTAACATGGAATAGACTTAGTTTTTGGGTACTTGCCAGGTTCTTATAGCCTGGGTTGGCCACTTTTGGAAACAGGATGCTGGGCTTGATGGACCCTTGGTCTGACCCAGTATGGCATTTTCTTATGTTCTTATACATGATTACTAAAAAATATGCATATACTTTCTCGATAGAAATAAGTGGTATTTTATAAACAATGAGGCTCCTGCCACACAGGTTATAAAATACTAGCATTAATCTCCGTAGGCCCAATTAAGCACCCAAATGGTTGACCACGGATCATTCTGAAAGTTTGGCTCAGGGATGTATATAAATGGGGTAAATAAAAATAAAATAAATACTTGACCAATTGTTGCTGAGGCCTGGGGAGCTCCCAGAGGCCAGAGAGAGCCCAGAGGTGCTGCGATGAGATTTAAAAATAGATAAATGCTGCTCAGTGCAGCTGGTGCCACACTTCAGCAGCAGCGCTAGGAATGCTGCCTCTTCCAGCTTAAGCCAGCAGACAGTGTCAGGGCTGTAATGAAAGCCCTGGCATGATTACAGTGCAGGCCAAGGGGTCTTCACAGACTTGGGACAGTGATACCAGCGAAAGACTGCCTACACAGTGCCTGTAGGAAAATTAAAGTTTAAAAGGTGATTAAAATCTGACAGAAACTGGGGTTTGGTGTTGGTCACCAGGTGAGATCATATAAATATGGATTTAACCCTTGGGCTGGGGAAAAATGTTTATTGTGTAAGTTAAAAATATAATTAGCTGTAAAAATGTTAAAATAGCTAATATGGTCATGAAAACACACAGGACTACTGCTACATTTATTTAGAAGCTAACCTGAAAGTTTGGCATGATTTTGAATTGTGCAAGTGGAGTTTTCTTATTGCTCTCATTTTCCAGCTCTCAGAAAAACAAAGAAAACTCTTTGCCATCCCATAAACAATGTTTTGGTAATGCTAACCCACCCCAGAGTCTATGCAAGGCAGCTGGGAGATTGGGTCTGCGTAATAATACCAAGCTGAGACAAAGCACAGAAAGATCTGAGAAGTAATTTGCCTTTAAAAGAATGTTTTGAACAAAATTCTTTCGAAAGCTGTTTTCTTTAGTCAAGGTGTTTTTAAAAGGTTTCTTGATGGATAAGAAGGTTTGTTAAAGTAGATGAGAACTATTTCTTGAGAGACTTCAGAGGAGTAAGGATCTCTCTGAGGATTTTTTTTCAGAATGCATGTGGAGACTGAGGCAGAGAGAAGCTGTGTTAGAAGCTACAGAGGGAAGGCACTTGGAGACTGCCAAGAGAGCTGGCTGGAGCCTGAGGCAGGGAAAG
Source organism: Rhinatrema bivittatum (assembly GCF_901001135.1). NCBI lineage: Eukaryota > Metazoa > Chordata > Amphibia > Gymnophiona > Rhinatrematidae > Rhinatrema > Rhinatrema bivittatum. The sequence goes on from NC_042616.1 coordinate 513,939,993, forward strand.
CTGTGTGCCAGAAACTGGGAGAGATCTGTGTGTCTGGAGGCTGCAGGGAGAGCTACTATGCTGGAAACCTGAAGCAGGGCTATGTGTTGCAGTCTGTGTGCTATAGGCTGCTGGCAAAGCTGTTGTGATAGTGTGTGAAAGTGTGCTTTCACACTTTTTTTGAAGTGCTATTATTACCCTTTATACTATAAGGGGTAGTAATAGTGCATGGAAAATACGCAGCCAACACCCCCCCCCCTCCCCCCGAAACTAATAGCGCTCATCACATGCAAATGCATGTTGATGAACCTGTTAGTCACCCAAAATACAGAAAGTAAAATGTGCAGCCAAGCTGCACATTTTACTCTCAGAAATTAACGCCTGCCAAAGGCAGGCGTTAATTTCAGACAGCACCAGGCAAGGTAATCAGTGGAGTGCCTCAGGGATCTGTACTTGGGCTGGTGCTTTTTAATATATTTATAAATGGTCTGGAATGGGGTATGATAGATGAGGTGATCAAATTTGTGGATGACATAAAATTACACAGAGTAGTTAAATCTCAAGCAGATTGTGATAAATTGCAGGAAGACCGTGTGAGACTGGAAGATTGGGCTTCCAAATGGCAGATGAAATTTAACGTGGAGAAGTGCAAGGTGAAGCATATAGGGAAAAATAACCCTTGCTGTAGTTATACAATGTTAGGTTCCATCTTAAGAGTTATCACCCAGGTAAGAGATTTAGGCATCACAGTGGATAATACATTGATATCGGCAGCTCAGTGTGCTATGGCGGTCAAAAGAGCAAACAGAATGTTAAGAATTATTAGGAAGGGAGTGACAAATAAAACAGTGGATGTCATAATGCCTTTGTATCACTCCATGGTGAGGCCACACCTTGAATACAGTGTGCAATTCTGGTCGCCGCATCTCAAAAAAGATATAATTGCTGGAGAAAGTACAGAGAAGGGTGACCAAAATGATGTGGGGTATGGAACGGCTTTCCTAAGAGGAAAGGCTAAAGAAGTTAGGGCTGTTCAGTTTGGAGAAGAGATGACTGAGGGGGAATATGATAGAGGTCTACAAAATCATAAAAGGACTTGAACAGGTTAATGTAAATCGGTTATTTACTCTTTCAGATAATAGTAGGATTAGGGGGCACTCCTTGAAGTTAGCAAGTAGCTCATTTAAAACAATTGAAGAAAATTTATTTTTCATTCAACGCATAGTTAAGCTCTGGAATTCATTGCCAGAGGATGTGGTTATGGCAGTTAGTGTAACTGGATTTAAAAAAGGTTTGGATAAGTCCTAGTGGAAAAATCCATAAACTGCTATTAATTAATAAGCAATAGTAGCTTGAGATCTATTTAATGTTTGGGTACTTGCCAGGTACTTGTGACTTGGATTGACCACTGTTGGAAACAGGATATGCCACACTGGTCTGACCCAGTATGGCATATTTTATGTTCTTAATAGGCCCGGTTTTCAGTATATCCTAATAAATATGCATGAGATAGATTGGCATGCCTTGCTTCCATTGCATGCAAATCTATTTCATGCATTTTCATTGTGGACATCCTAAAAAACATGGCCTGTTTGTGACTCTCAAGGACCAGAGTTGGCCAACTCTGCCCTAGCCCAGGGGCTGTGAGCACTGCCTCTGTAATATTGTCTATCCTATATAACCCAAGGAGCAGAAGACCTGATCTTGGAATTAGGCTCAGGTCCTCCACTGCTGCTGAGTCACTAGAGTAGCCCATGAAGTCTAACTTTTTAAATAATAATACTTTTTTAGGATTCAGAAAATTACAAAATTTTAATATTTACTCAGTCTAATGAATGTGTTTGTGTGTTTTGGGGAGGGGGGGAGGAAAATGGGGGTTACCCTGACACCTACTTTACTAAATGCTTGCTTGAAAATCTTGGGTTGAGTAAAACAGAAGCGTTTCCAAGTACTTGAAACTGTGTTCAAGTAGTTGGCCAGCCAGGGTCTAGCTTTCCTGCCTCTTTGTCCTATTTTTAGTAATGAGAATGAATCAAAGCCATTTGATCCCTAATATCTATCTGTCACCAGAGTGTAGGCTGAGATGAAGGCCTCAAGGATGGCATTAACTCTATGTAGAGTTTCTGGTCTTTGAGTGGCAGGGAGCATTGATTGCGGTACTGTGGGTTATTAAGTAGAGTCCCTTGTTCTCAGCAGGGAAGAGGGTAAAAATTAAATTTTCCAAACTTTACATGTGTAAAAATTAGCATGTATGCGCATAAGTAGCCTCTACTTATATATTCCACATTTTATAAAAGTAAAAAATATGCGCATATTTTCACACATATATGCATAAAAATGGGACAGTCTAGGTTCATTCTGGGACAGAGCCAGCACTAACGTGCATAAGTTGCTATTTTGAAAGACATACACATACATTTGCCTACTTACTTGCATATTTTTACACCTGTTCATTATCTGGCCTAAGTGATATTAAACGTGTTTCTTGTATAGTATTGACTGGATGGGAGATCTGGATGAACTGGAGGAGTTCTGGCTGAAGAACCAGGAAGGTCTCGATGACCTGGAAAAGGACACGGCGAACTGATGGATTAACTTGTAAACTGATTAATTTATTTTGAGTGTGCAAGTTTTAAAATTGGCCAACTAAATAAGTAAACATTTATTTATTTATTTATTTATTTATTTTATAGGTGAGAAAGTTTTATTTATTTTCATGCATAAAATATATAATTTACAGGTGAATTTTTAAAGGAGTTGTGCATGAAAACGTAACATATTATCATAGCAATTTTTAAAAGCCATTTATCCATATAATGTGCACTAATGAGGGTAAATCCTAGGGATGATACAATGGCATATATTGAAGCAATTTCAAAAGTGCACTTACACAGGTAAATTGCAATTTACAAATGTAAAATTCATTTTCAGGTGTGTAAATGCTTTTGAAAATCAGGTTCATATATTTTTGAAATAGGTAGGAAAAGTTTGCAAATTCAATATACCAAGCAGCAGCGTCAGCAAATCTGGCGCTGCAAATATAACATGGGGGGAAACTGCAGGACAAGAAGAGAGTAGATAGCAGGGAAGGGGGGCATGTCATCACCGGAGTGGGAGGAAAGATCCAATGAGCATCGGACACAATGGCTCCAGCAATTTTAAATTTATGCTTCAGAGGGCACTCTTAGCCATTTGCTGTTTAAGCAGCATGCTAGCAGGGGGCCTAACCGACATCGCGGGATCAGATAATTGATAATAAATAAATAAATCAAGCGCTCGGTTAACTGATACTTTACCCAGCAGATAGTAGCTGGCCTACATCCAGTAGGGAATATCCGCTGGCACTTTGACACTATGCCAAAAAAGGTTCGCAAGGGCGCGGGCCCCCCCCCATGCCCCATGGCTCAGTACCAGGGATTAGTGACACCCCCCCGAGTAGGCCACCACCCCCGCACCGGGTCGATACCAGCTCCGGCGAAAGTGGCCCGGAGGCCCTCCCCTCCGGAGACCTAGAAGCGTTGAGCGAGAGCCGGCTCGTCCAGCCAGGGTTAGATATGGTGGACGCCCAGCAGGTGACCGCCAGACACGGGTTTACAGAAGCTAGGCAACGTGAGGACACCCCCAGTCCACCTTCCTTTCCTTACCCGATTGTAATGGAAGATCAAACTGCGGCTTTGGAAAGGGAGATTGAGAGCCAGGATCGAGGGGAGATGGGGCCAAAGCATTCGATCGAGGAGAGAGTCCTGGGAGCTGCGACAGCAAGGCAGAGGCGAGGCAGAACGGAAAAGGGACATGCGCTGCAAAGAGGAAGTTCAGCAAGTTTGAAGAGAGGTGGTGGTCGTGCCGGAGGGCAGAAGCAAGGTCGAGGCAGACATCCTTTTCGTGGAAGCAGGGGAAGAGTGCTTGGAGCCCGGGGACCAGGACAGAAGTGGCAGGAGAAACTCAGCTGCAGGGAGCAGCACTCGTGTGGTGAGTGTGGTCATGTTTTTTCCTCCCTCAAGGAAGCAGTTGTGCAGCACAGAGGGATCAGAGCCGGGTTTACTTCATTAGGTGCAAGTAGGACCTCAGCCCCAGGTAGTAGGACGGGGGAAAGAGGGTTAGAAGAAATTAGTTTAGAGGGAAGTCAAGGGGTAGCGTACGAAGGAAGATACGGAGGTGAGCAGTTTACTAATACCTCACAGATTAGACAGGGTGCGAAGGGATGGAGTGTAATGGGTCCCCACGCCGGGGTTGATTCCCAACCCAGAGACAATAGAGGAGCTGACAGGGCAATGTTTGGGTGAGATACTGGTGGTGGTTTTTCTGTTTCAGGTTTCAAGGATGACGAAAGGCCAGGTACGTCGAGGAGCGAGAGTTGGAGATCTCAGCAGGAAGGAAGCCACGGCGCGGTGGGGTCGGCTCAAGGCGTACGGCAGGAACAAGGCGCAGGGGAATCTAGTGCTGGAGTGTTATCTGGAAGAGCAGGTAAAGACAGCGTGGGTCATAGTCAAAAGGTGATGATTAAAAGATTAAAAGGAGGGTGCATAGTGATAGTACATCAGGGAGTTCTGACTCGTCTGAAGCTTCTTCATCAGACAGTGGATCTTCGGGTAAGAGGAAGCGGGCTAGTGGGGCGGGCCCGTCCCAGGATATGGGACACCCAGCTTTAGCCTCTTTAACAGCGTTATGGGAGGGAGTGCCCAAAAGACTGCGCAGCCGAATACGGAGGAGAAGATATGTGAATATCTTCCATTTATTAGCGGGGCGGAGGGAGGACAAGAAGGGGCACAGAAAAGGATAAAAAAGAAGAAGGGTGGTTATTCTGGGCCCAAGGTTGCAAAAAACCTCCTAAATTGGGTTAGAGGTTTCCTGAGATTAGCAAGTGTAGTTTGTCATTACCACCCAGATCAATTTGGTGCGCTCCTGGTATACGGAGGCAGCATACTGCGGGCATATAAGGATTACAAAGGTTGGGCATGGCTCAACTACGATGAGCGTTTTAGAGAAAAAATGGCAGGTAACCAGTTTATGTCCTGGGTACGCAGGACATAAACTTATGGCTCACTCAAATGACTAATAAAAGCGCAGGTCCAGGGAGGATAGAGCAGGGCTCGGGACCAATCAGTAACACTGGAGGCATTCCGAGTTTGGAGATTAAGAGTCAGGTATCGGCTTCAAAAGGGAGTATGGTCAGGGTTCCCCCCAATGGTGCGGATGTATGCTGGAGATATAACAGGGTGACTTGTTTATTTCCCGAATGTAAGTTCAAGCATGTGTGTTCCTCTTGTAGCGGGGCACATCCCGCTTCATGGTGTTCTCAAGCGACGCAGTTAGGAAAGGCGAAAGTAGTAGCAATGGCCAAACACCCACTTTAAGGCAGGAAGGAACTTTAAAAAAAAAAAGAAGAGGTACAAAATAATAACAAGAATACAGAGAAGGAATAAGTACTAAAGGCTTAGAGGAGGTGCTTTGGTCATAATCAGCAATATATTTCAGATGAATGATGGTCGGAATTAATAGGGGCGGGAGGACAGGGGCAGGGCAAGGATGCCATATTTTGTTCTCACGCTGTTCCAGCAGAGTACAGGCCGGGAAGGTCGTATGGAGCGAGTTACTCAGCAATTGATGGGATTCAATGAGACTAAGAAGAATGGGAGATGATACACAACTCTGTCGTACCCGCAACATGGAAGGCGTACACCTTTGGACTTATGGTGGTGTCAGGTTTCTTGCATAACATAGGGTGCAGGCAAAGGGAGGAGATGGCGCAGGAGCATGTACAATTTATATTTGAGGCGAAGCACAAAGGACGGTCGTTGGCTTCCGTGCGCTCTAATCTGGCAGGTTTCGCTTTCTTCCAGAAGATAAAAGGAAGACCGAATCCGCTGACTAGTTTTCGTGTACAGAAAGTCTTGGGCGGTTGGCAACGAGGTCACGGGTTAAAGGGTGATAAGAATCGACTAATTCGATATAATGATTTAATCTTACTAGGGGATATCCTGCTGCAGGTTTGTTGGTTGACCTTCGAAGTGACCTTGTTTAGGGTAGTGTTCACATGGGCCTTTTTCGGAGCTATGAGGATAAGCGAATTGGTAGCAAAATCACGGTGGGATGTCAGGGATATGGGCATTACAGTACAAAATGTACAGATCAGCAATTCTAATGTTAGATTGTTTATTCCAAGAGCCAAGACTGATCAACAAGGGAAGGGGTCTTTAATTACGTTAATACGAGCGTCACAAGTGACGGAATGTCCAGTGCGGCAAGCACAAGAGTATAGGCGGATACACCCGGAACGCCCCTTGACGCGTTACCAGTTTGCCAAGGTTCTGAGTTTGGCCATTAGCCAAGTCGAGGGTGACCCGAGTTTCTATAGCTCACACTCGTTCCGGATAGGAGTGGCCACCTCAGCAGCAGAAGTCGGAATGCTGGACAATGACATCAAAGGGTTGGGACGTTGGAGGTCTGCCACCATTAGGTCTTATATTAGACCGAGCTTTCGATAGAGGAGGGAGCTCGTCGGGCAGGAAAATCCGGGTATTACTGATGATCGTACACAAATAAAAAGGGAACAGACTGAAGGGGGGGGGAGGGGACAGTTGCGCAGACTACTTATTTTTTATTTTGTATTGCAGAGCGAGCGGGGTTGTGAAGGTTCAAAGGATGTGCCTGGATAGTGGGTCATTCCTACATTCATCGTGCACAGAGAAGGGCGCTAAAGCATCCTTTTGGAGAAAACTTGGACATTGAGAGGGTCGGGTGGTGCCTGTCTTGGTTTAGCAAGAGAGGCATGGGGTGGGATGATCTCTTGCCTTTCTTGTTCGAATGGATTCAAATGTGGGGAGAGCCAAATATAATTCTAATTCATTTGGGAGGTAACGACATAGGGGGAAAATTGTGCAAGGATCTACTCACTTGCATGAAAAAGGATCTATCACAAATAATGATTAGATGGCCAAGGATATTGTTGGGATGGTCGGACATTATTGTGCGACTACGTAATCAGGAAGAGATGATTTGGTGTAATGGGGTTAAAAAATTGAACAGACAGGTAAATGGATGGGTTGGGAGGGGGGATTTTGGGTGCGGCTCCCATGGTCATGGGGAGTAGAACCTGGATTATTCAGTGGGGACGGTATACACTTGTCAGAAGTGGGCATGGATTTATTTAATTATTCCATACAGGAAGGGCTTGAGAAAGAGATTGCGAAGTGGTAACGGCCGCGGTTGGGGGGAACAAACCGACAGTCTATCGGTTTGTTTGTGGCGGTATAACCCGAGCCTAAAAGGTATATGTAATGGGACAGTGATATGATAACGGGGGGGGGGGGGGGGGGGGGGGGGGAGCCTCGTGTAGTTGGGGGGCTGCTACACGGGAGGACCGGAGAACTACGGGGCCAAAGTTCCTGATGTGAGCTTACTCTCGCTGGTTTGAGGCAGAATAGGCAGGGATAGGGGAGGGAAGATGCCACGTCACCATTAAGGGCAAGGTGGTGAAGATGGGGAGGGCAAAACTTGGGGGTGGGGCGGTTTGGAGGTGGGGTTTAAAGTTATAAGTTGTAAGGGCTTGGGTTAATGTTAATGGTTGAATTAAACTGCGGCCAAATTAAATACCACTACTGAGTATGATGTATTTTCTGGGGGAATGGGACTTCATAGGCCAGCAGTATTCCATCCCTATGTTAATTGTTTCAATGCATTTCTGCGTAAGCATATTTATGCATGCATATGTTCTTGAGTAGAGATACACATATTTTATATAATGTGTGTATATCATACACGCAGGTAAAAAAATACTTCCCTATATCTGCTCGCGGCCATGTACGTGTATACATGCCACTGTGCACATTAGTTTAAAAGTTATTTATCCTGGCTCAGGTGTTATTTGCAGGTTCCAGGAATTCAAAATCTAAACAGAAAATATCATGTTGGGGATTCCTAGCTCCTAATCTGAAATATAGCAGCAGGTTGTAGTATATTACAGTTTCAAGTCAGATCTGGGAAGCTACAGATATTGCAAACAGAACCTGTACCTGGATGTTTAACATGCAGAAAAAGTAGAGACTGATCCATTCCCAGTAGAAGAAACCTCTCAGTTTAGATGAGGGAAGAAAGGAGGCATCTGTATATGTATAATTGTATATTATATAAAAATATAAACATGTAAATTAAATAGGTTTCTATGTTTCAAATTGTTTAGGTTTTCACAGGTAGCAACAGGACTTAAATGCTAATTCAGAAAAATCACCAACACACATTTATCAAAGGAGCTATTTGCTATGTAACAAAAGTAGTACTTCATATTTTCTTGCAAATTATTCATATTACCTTCATCTCCCATCTGTAGAAACTCTTTAGTCTAGTGAGTTTATGTAGATAAATTCTGAGTCCAAAGAGAAGCTGAATGAATCGATTTTATTTTGCAGTTTTGTACATCAGACCTGATGAAATATTTTACATAATGCAGAGTATTTTTCCCACAGAAAAATAATATCAAACTCCTCATCCCCATGTCCTTATTTTCCATAGCTCTTTCTAGAACTCAATTTGCCTATTCAATTTAAAAGCTCACCAGTTACCAAAGTACATGACAATGTCAGAAATGACTTGGGAGGTATTGATGGTCCTTTCCTGTAGGTAGGAGCAAAAGTGCTTGCATACCAATTTCTGATATCTTGTGAAACAGAAAATGTGGATTGAATTTCAACTCCCCCTCTTTTCACTGCTAATTTCAGAATGAACAAAACCAAAATATTCCCATGTATACACAGGAGGGAAGAGCAGGGGGTGTGGGAATCAGATCAGTGTAGAACTTGATCATGAGAAACTGTTTCCATTCCTACTATTCTCCATTCAATTGATAGCAGTATTCAGGATCTCTAATCTGTGATCTATAAATCCCAGGCCTGATAATCTGTGATTCATTTCTGTTTTTCAACTAAACCCTGTGGTTGTGACTTAACTTGTTTTTCATGGATTTAAGATATTAAGAAAGGGCATGCGGAGTCAGGCAGTGGTCTAATGAGTTCAGCATTTTTTCTCCAACTTTGTCTAACCCAGGTTGCTTAGAAGATGTACCCAACAAAACCTAATGAGGCAATCCATTCCCTGTTGTTTATTTCCAGCTCTTGGCAGAACAACATTGTGTTTCCCAGTCTGCTTGTTGAATAGTGGTAATAGATCTGTCACAGTAGGGCAGACTGGGTCTGGGATTTCCTGCTCCAACAGGAGCAGGGCCAGACTGTGGAGCAAGGTTGGACTAGATCTTTTGCCTAGATCAGCCACCTCCCCCTTGGATTGAGCCCTCAGGTTCTGGTGGCCAGCAGGATTTAACTAGAACTGGAGGCAAGGCCTGGACCAGGAGACATGGTGGGTCGTGGAGGCTGCCAGAACTGAAGACAAGCAGGGCCAGAGGCAAGGGCTGGGACTGAAGATAAGGTCTTGTCTGGAAACAAGGCCTACGATTGAAGATGGGACTATAACTGGAGACAAGGCCTGGGACAACAAAAACAGGACAGGATGAGACTCTTACAGGACAAGACGAGACTAGGACAACACTAGGACAGCAACTGAGCAAGGAACACAAAGACATAAAACAAAGAACTAAAGTACAGCAATATCCTAAGACAAAACCAGGTCAACAGACAAAGAGGGCAAAGCAGACCTCAAGGCAGGCCTGTTATGCTGAGGAGGCCGCAAGGTAGGACTAGAAGGCCAAAAAGGCCACAGGACAAGGCTGGAAGGCCAAGGAGGCCACAGGGCAAGGCAGGAACAAAAAGGCCAGAATGGCAATGCAATAACAAGGAAAGCAAGGAGGGCCAATACAAGGAGCCAAGGTGACTTGATGAAGAGGCACTGAGTGCAGGGAGAAGATGGGCTAAATTAGGCTGGTCTTGCTGCATCATGGGATTAATGAGTATAGAGAGTTAGTGCAAGAGTTAATGCGACTGCGTGAGGACCTCTGCTGATGAAGACCTATCTGCAGGAAACCTTTCTAAAAAAATTTGTAAACCCAGCTATACTACTTACCTTGATAAAAATTTTCTGGCAACCAATTCTACATTTTAATTGTGCAATGACTGAAAAAATACTTTCTTAAATTTGTTTTAAATTTACTATCAGTTAGTTTCATGCCCTAGTCCTATTTATTATTTGAATTTTTTATCCTGCTTTTTGAATAAGAAATTCACTGTTTTGATTTTCTAGAAAATCGGTATATTAAATAAATATTACCATTACCCAAGGCAGGATACAACATATAAGAATAGCAACATATAATCAGAGATCGGTAGCAACTTAATTCTAGTCTGGAGAAGGTGCACAATAAAGATTAAGCTTGAAATGAATCACCAATTAGTGACTAACCTTGCAGTAACTAAACAACATCTTAGCAAAACAATAGATTGTAGCAGCATGTTGAAGGCACTAGGAATGGTGCCAGTCAGTTCATAAGAAGATAAGAACATAAGAAAAATTGCCATGCTGGGTCAGACCAAGGGCCCATCAAGCCCAGCATCCTGTTTCCAACAGAGGCCAAAAACCAGGCCACAAGAACCTGGCAATTACCCAAACACTAAGAAGATCCCTTGCTACTGATGCAATTAATACCAGTGGTTATTCCCTAAGGGGGTAATTTTCAAAAGGAGTTACATGCGTAAATATAGCTACTATTGTAGCAATTTTCAAAAACCATTTACTCAAGTAAAGTGCACTTATGTGAGTAAATCCTATAGACAAGTCAATGGCATATATTGTAGCAATTTTCAAAAACCCACTTACTCAAGTAAAGTGAATTTACTCCAGTAAACCTGGTTTTTACTCGAGTAAATGCTTTTTAAAATCAGGCCCTAAGTAAACTTGATTAATAGCCGTTAATGGACTTCTTCTCCAAGAACGTATCCAAACCTTTTTTGAACCCAGCTACACTAATTGCACTAACCACATCCTCTGGCAACAAATTCCAGAGCTTTATTGTGCATTAAGTGAAAAAGAATTTTCTCCGATTAGTCTTAAATGTGCTACTTGCTAACTTCATGGAATGCCCCCTAATCCTTCTACTATTCAAAAGTGTAAATAACTGATTCACATCTACTCGTTCAATACCTCTCATGATCTTTTTAAAGACCTCTATCATATAGAAACATAGAAACATAGAAGTGACGGCAGAAGAAGACCAACGGCCCATCCAGTCTGCCCAGCAAGCTACGCAGTTTATCGATTTATTTTTCCCCCTTTTTTCTCCCTCCCACCCGTCTCTATTGGCTTCCAGCACCCTCCGGCCCCAATTCCCTTCCACCCCTCCACCAATGCAGAGAGCAGCGCCATCCTAGTGAACATCCAGCTCAATCAGGGGTAGCAACCACCGCAACCAGCAGGCCACACCCCTGCCCCTTACCCACCCCTGTTTTGTTTGCTTGTCTGTTTTTTTTTTATTTTTTGAGATGGCAGCCCTCCATCCTTCCACTCCGTGAAGGTGGAACACCAACCACTGGCCACCGGCATCCCGCTCCGTGAATGCCTCTGTGGCTACTGCCGCTCCGTGCAGTGTTTTGTTGCATGAAAGTGGAACACCAACCATTGGCCACTGGCATCCCGCTCCGTGAATGCCTCAGTGGCTACTGCCGCTCCGTGCAGTGTTTTGCTGCCTGAAGGTGGAACACCAACTACTGGCCACTGGCATCCCGCTCCGTGAATGCCTCAGTGGCTACTGCCGCTCCGTGCAGTGTTTGCTGCCTCCTCTCTATTTATGCCCACTAGACTTGATGGATCCACAGTGTTTATCCCACGCCCCTTTGAAGTCCTTCACAGTTTTAGACTTCACCACTTCCTCCGGAAGGGCATTCCAGGCATCCACCACCCTTTCCATGAAGAAATACTTCCTGACATTGGTTCTTAGTCTTCCTGCCCGGAGCCTCAGCTCGTGACCTCTGGTTCTGCTGATTTTTTTCCTACGGAAAAGGTTTGTCGTTGTCTTTGGATCATTAAAGTTTTTCAAGTATCTGAAAGTCTGAATCATATCACCCCTGCTCCTCCTTTCCTCCAAGGTGTACATATTTAGATTCTTCAATCTCTCCTCGTATGTCATCCGATGAAGACCCTCCACCTTCCTGGTCGCCCTTCTCTGTACCGCTTCCATCTTGTCTTTGTCTCTTTGTAGATACGGTCTCCAGAACTGAACACAGTACTCCAGGTGAGGCCTCACCAAGGACCTGTATAAGGGGATAATCACTTCCCTTTTCTTACTCGATATTCCTCTCTCTATGCAGCCCAGCATTCTTCTGGCTTTTGCTATCGCCTTGTCGCATTGTTTCGCAGACTTCATATCATTAGACACCATCACCCCAAGGTCCCTCTCCTGCTCCGTGCACATCAGCCTTTCCCCCCCCATCAAATACAGTTCATTCGGATTTCCACTCCCCATATGCATGACTTTGCACTTCTTGGCATTGAATCTCAGCTGCCATATCTTCGACCACTCTTCCAGTTTCCTTAAATCCCGTCTCATTCTCTCCACTCCTTCCGGCGTGTCCACTCTGTTGCAGATCTTAGTGTCATCCGCAAAAAGACAAACCTTACCTTCTATCCTGTCCGCAATGTCGCTCACAAAGATATTGAACAGGACCGGTCCCAACACCGATCCTTGCGGTACACCACTTAAAACCGCTCTCTCTTCAGAGAAAGTACCATTTACCATCACACATTGTCTTCTGTCCGTCAACCAATTTGCAATCCAGGTCACCACCTCGGCACTCACTCCTAAGCTTCTCGTTTTATTCACCAGTCTCCTGTGCGGAACCGTATCAAAAGCTTTGCTGAAATCCAAGTAGATGAAATCGAGTGCTCTTCCTTGATCCAATTCTTTGGTTACCCAGTCAAAAAAGTCAATCAGATTTGTCTGACAGGATCTTCCCCTGGTGAATCCATGTTGCCTCTGGTCCATCAATTCTCCGGACTGTAGATATTTCACTATTCTCTCTTTCAGCAGTGACTCCATTACTTTTCCCACCACTGAACTGAGGCTAACCGGTCTGTAGTTACCAGCCTCCTCTCTGTTCCCACTCTTGTGAAGCGGGACCACCACCGCTCTTCTCCAATCTCTCGGTACCACTCCCGTTTCTAGGGATCTATTGAACAGGTCACACAGCGGACCCACCAGAACATCTCTGAGCTCCCTCAGTATCCTTGGATGAATCCCATCAGGCCCCTTGGCTTTGCCCACTTTCAGATTCTTTAGCTCTTCCCATACATTTTCTACTGTAAAATACTGTGATATCCCCCCTCAGCTGTCTCTTCTCCAAGCTGAACAGCCCTAACCTCTTCAGCCTTTCCTTATCTGGGAGCTGTTCCATCCCCTTTATCATTTTGGTTGCCCTTCTCCGTACCTTCTCCATCACAACTATATCTTTTTGAGATGCGGTGACCAGAATTGTACACAGTATTCAAGGTGCAGAGGCATTATGACATTTTCTGTTTTATTAACCATTCCCTTCCTAATAATTCCTAACATTTTGTTTGCTTTTTTGACTGCTGCAGCACACTGAGCTGACAATTTTAAAGTATTATCCACTATGATGCCTAGGTCTTTTTCCTGGATGGTAGCTCCTAATATGGAACCTAACATCGTGTAACTACAGCAAGGGTTATTTTTCCCTATATGTAATACCTTGCACTTGTCCACATTAAATTTCATCTGCCATTTGGATGCCCAATCTTCCAGTCTTGCAGATTTAACTACTCTGAATAATTTTGTATCATCATCACTGTCAGTTTAATTCTAATGCATGTTTGGGGCAGATTTTGGATGTTTTCTACAGTGGAAGCAGTTAAGGGTTTGACAATAAAGGCATGGCAGAAGAGCCAGGCTTTTACTTTCTTCTTAAAGTAGGAATATTCATTTATTTGGCAGTACTCTTTTGGGAAACAGTTCCATAGGACAGATATTGCTCCTAAGAAAGACTGTTGACTGATATCTGTTCTTTTCATTTCTTTTTGTCAATGGAGTTGTCATGGAGGCTCCAACTGATCATCTTGGTGGTCTGGAAGGCATGTAGAAGGACAGCCTTTCTCACAAGTAAATAGATCCTTCTCTTCTTAAAGCCTTAACAAACAGTATCAAGGTTTTGAATTTGATTTTGTAGGGGACTGGTAGCAAAAATAGTTTATATAACACAATTGTAATAAGTTCACATGGCTTGCAGCCTTCTATCAGTTGTACAGCAGAGTTATGTAGTAGCTGGAGTTTGTGGAGGACCTTATCTGTTAGACCCTTCCTTGTACAATACATTTGTGAGATCCAGTTGCGTGGTTATTGTGACATGGAATACTGTGATTAGACTTGTCTTTTTGATGAGAGGATGCAGTTTTTGTAAATTATATAATTGAAAGAGGCAACTTTTTATTGTTGCCTGGATTTGTAGGATCATGGTAAGTACTGAGTTTAGCAAGACTCCAAGTCTTTTTTTTACATTGTTTTTGGTGGGAATTCATAGGTTTCAATTGGGATTTTCAAATCAGGGACTTGTCTGTACATGTTGTGTATCTAGAGAATCTCTGTTTTGTTGCAATTCAGGTGGAGTTTGTTGTTTTTAGTTTGCTCTTGGATGGCTATGAGACATTGTTTAGCATTTTGTAGCTGTTGATGGGTCCAGGTCCATTGGAAGTACAAGCTGGATATCATACACATAGACGTAAACATTTAAATGTTCAGATAATCTGTGTTAGTGGTCTTAGATATATGTTGAAAAGTACTGATGGCAGTTTAGAGCCCTGATGAAGTGTCGGTGAAGAGGAAAAAATTGTTTCCTATTTACTTGTTCCACATCACTCAGGATTTTATAAGCTTCTGTTAGAGTCCTTCTCGGTAGTCAGTAATCTCTTCTTCAGGATGAAGGGCCCTAACTTGTCAAGCTTTCATTGTGTGGGAGACAATCCATATAGTTTATCATTTTTGTTGCCCTTCTCTTTATCTTTTCTAGTTCTCTTATGTGTGACCAGAACTGCACACAGTACTCAAGATGTGATCATACCATGAATTCATACAGTTATTATGATAGTCCCAGTTTTATTCTCAATTTCTCCAAATAATTCCTAACATTCTATTTGCTTTTTTTTGCTATTCACAAAGACTTCACAATCCTTTTCCTGACTGGTAAATTCTAATGTGGAATCCAACATTATTATTATTTTATTTTTTTTTTACAAAGAGTTGGGGGTTTTTTTTCCTATGTGTATAAGTGCATTTTTCCACATTAAATTTCATCTGCCCTTTAGAGGCCCAGTTCCCCAATCTCACAAAGACCTCCTGCAATTTCTTATAGTCTGCTTATGCTTTAAGTACTTTGAATAATTTTGTGTCATCTGCAGATTTGATCACTTCATTCTTTACTCCCTTTTCCAAATCATTAATGAACATGTTAAATAATCCTGATTGCAGTATAGGTCCCTGGGGAACCTCTCGCCACAGGGAAAACTGACCATTTAATCCTACTGTTTGCTTCCTATCCTTTAATCAGTTATGAATCCACATTAGGACAAAGTCTCCTACAGCAAGACTTTTTAATTTCCTCAGGAGTCTCTCGTGAGAGACATTATTATATGCTTTCTGAAAATCCAGATATACGTTATTGATTGGCTTGCACTTATTCACATGCTTATTTATACCTGGAAAGAATTCTAATAGATTAATAAGACACAACTTTCCTTTGCTTAATCCATGCTGGTTCTTTCCCATTAAGCCATGCATACACATATGCACATGAATTTTGGTCATGACCATAATTTCTACCATTTTCCTATCGCTGATGTCAGGCTCACGGGTCTGTAATTCCAGAATCACCATCAAAATCCCTTTTAAAAATTGGCATTAAATTGGTTACCCTCCAGTACTCATGCAGAATGGCACATTTTTGTGATAGGTTATAGATTACCAGTAGCAGGTCTGCCATTTCATATGTGAGTTCTTTCAGAACTCTGTGGTGAGTAACACCTAGACCCAATGATTTGATACAATTCAATTTGTCAATTATCTCCATCATCTTTTCCACTTTTACATTGATTTACATTAGTTCATCCAAGTCATCACCTTCAAAGAATAGTTCTGGCTTGAATATCTCTCCTGCCACTCTATTGTATTACCTTAGGCGAAAAATACCTTCCTTGACCTTGACACAGTATAGCGGTGTGAAACAGAGCCACATTGCTATATAATATCGGATGTGAAGAAATTTGGGCAACAACATGCAGAATATTGGATTTACAAGCTAAGTGATCATATTATACTCTCATTGATTTTAAGAAATGTGGGAAAAGGAAAAGCTATATGTGGAATGAAATGGATTTTTAAAAAAAGCACAAAAAAAGCACGGAGCACTTTATGATTTGCACTACAAAATAGTAAAAAAA
Organism: Rhinatrema bivittatum; assembly: GCF_901001135.1. NCBI lineage: Eukaryota > Metazoa > Chordata > Amphibia > Gymnophiona > Rhinatrematidae > Rhinatrema > Rhinatrema bivittatum. Next base: position 513,956,352 of record NC_042616.1, read on the forward strand.
AGGGACTGACCAATGATTAAAAATAAGGCAGAGTGATAAATGGTACGTGTTGCCGCACAATGATGCCTATTATGAAGGTCAAGGAAGGTATTTTTCGCCTAAGGTAATACAATAGAGTGGCGGGGATTTGTAATATTATTGCCAGTGTAGACTGATCCCCATCTCAATCGCAAATTAAGTGTCAACTATAGGGTTTTCACTGTTTGAATATCTCTCCAACATTCTCTACAGTGAGGACCAAAACAAAGAGAGGTGGAAATTGTCTGGATAAATTCTGGAATTACTCAGGCCAAATCAAAGATTTGAACATTTTCTCTATTCCCCTGCTAAATTTTGACTGCTTAACTTATTGTCTAGACAAAATTTAGCCAGATTAAAAGAGGCAGTGATACAGGTGTTCTGGAAACAAGGTTAAAGTTTAACCAGCAATTCAAACACTGATATTCAGTGAAACCTGGCAAAAGTTAGCTGGATAAGTCTGGTCTTAAAAATTCATGTCCTAAAGATACCAGTAAAACTTTATCTGGGCATATTCATTGGCAAACATATCCGGATAAATGCTGTAGAAAATCAAGGACAACTTACCCACTCTCCAGCCTGCTGAATATCTACCTCAGAATTCATTGAGTCTGTGTCTTTCTGTGATGGTCTTATCCTCCCTAAAAGGTGAATTTTCATACTCGCAAGTGGGCATCCATGTGCCCGCGGTTCCTGGCGCATGCACATGGACTCACTGATTTTATAACATGTGTCCGCCAATGCGCGCATATTATAAAATCCGCTATCCGCATGCACATGCGTGCCCGATTTTATATGGGTGTGTGCATGTGTGCACAAGTGCCAGCTCTCGCATGTAAGGGGGGCCATTTTATAAAATGTGCGCGGCGACAGATTGATCATTTCCCCAGCAACTTCCCAGATAGCTCCAATAAAGGAACAGCATGGAAGGGAGCTGCCTGCCTTTACCCCTCTCTTCCCCAACCTCTAAACCCCCCTCTAACAATTTTTTTTTCTTTACTTACCTGCTCTCCAGAGCAATAGTAAGTTTTGCGCGCCCACCGGTACTTCAACAGGATAGTGCCTAATGGTGCTGTCCTGGCTGCCCTGGCTCTGCCCATCCCTGCCCTCGGGCTGCCCCTTTTTTTTTTCTGGCTCTTCGGCGAGCACCGGGAGATACGCGCATGGCCGCGGGTCTTTAAAAGACCCTGCGGCACGAGGGTGGCCTGGCCACCTGAACGTGCATAGGTGTTCCAAGACTAACACACGTAACCTCAAATTTTGCAAAGGCAAGGTGCATATGTTTCTACTGGTCCTGATGAAGCACAGGAGTAAGAGAGAGTGAGAGAGAGAGAGAACCTCTATATGAGGTCAATCTGACACTCTCTATATAGGTACCACTGTAGGGGGGCACTTTGAATTGGGTTTTTGGGAGGTGGGTTGGGGTTAGGGATGGTGGTGTTACAGACACCAAGTTTAAATTAAGGTAATTGAAATATCCAATTATTATTGTGTTTCCAATTTTAGTAGGCTGTCTAATCTCTGTTAACATTTCACAGTCTATCTCACCAACCTGGTCATGAGAATGACAGAATATCCTCACTGCTATCTACATTCCTATCACACATGGAATTTCTATCCAATTTTGATTTCTGCAAAACTGCGTTATCCCACTTGCTTCTATGCCACGTGACCGCACAGCTACCACCAGTTCAATATGTTCTGTTATTTCAATATTACCCTGATACAATTAGAAAAATTTGTGAGAATGCTACCTTAATGGTTCTGGACTTGAATCTCCTACTTAGAAATCTAAATTTAGCTTCCATAATTTTTTTTATTTTTATTTATTGGGCCTTATATACCGTCACTCGGATTCCATCGCAACGGTTCACAGCAATAAATACATTATAAACAATAAACATTATAAACAATAAAAACAATCAAAAACAATCATAATCCTAAAATAAAATAAAAAAACTCCTGTTCACTTCTCCTCCTTTCTCCTGAAATAAGCCACTGTATAACTCTAAAATACCTAAAACCTAAAACAATAAAATGGGAGTGTTACTACATAAAACAGTAAAAATAAAGCATAAAACAGACTTCAAGACTGATTGGAGTATGCCCCCTTAAAAAGCCATGTTTTTAATCTTTTAAACTGTTTAAAATTCACCTCCATTCTGATTTCTACTGGGAGCATGTTCCATAAATTTGGACCTGCCCATGCGAGGGCTCTTTCTCTCACTTGATTTAGTCGTGCTGATTTCCTTTTCATACCTTTTCCTTTTCATACCTTCCTGTCATTGGTACCCTCATGCTTCACAACAGCTGGTAATCCACCGCACTATTTAATATTCTATATAACGTCATCCGGTCCGCCTTCCCACAGGTTTAAGTAGGTTGCACGATTCCTCGGTACAGTCAAAGCTTCTGTAACCGATTCTCCTTTTCAGGAGTCCTCTGTGCAGCGTGGCGACCTCAAAACACAGCCATTGACTCCACAGATACTTTAACCCTGCTTGGAGCTTAAACAACTGGGAGTATATACTTCCTTCTACTGACCCCTTCGAGTTCGTGGCAGGCTTTTTGAAAAGAGGTCCGGCCTTCTGTGCACAGGCCAAACTACAGTTCATGAAGTGAGCCGCCGAGTGCTCAGTCTCTGCTTTATGCCATGGGGTTCAAATCTCTGGTTCAGGCACAGTCTCTGGCTTAGACCAGAATAAACTTTTCAGGTACTGATTCCAGTGCTTGTGGGCTTGGTTCGAGGGAAACCAAGCCCTTACTGCCACCACCCACCGTAGCTTGTAGAGGGAGACTCATACACTTGCCTTGCCCAACTACAGCTGCAACCACCTCCACGGCAGTTTCTTCTTATTCGACTCTAACCTACTGTTAACGATCCAGGTCTTCTTGTTAGGGGGTTTCCACCATTCATCTCCCTCCTCCATCGGCAGTGGTTCCGGCTCTGGATTCTCCGACACCTCCACTCCCATCTCCTCCATGTCTCCCACTGCCTTTAGTGGTCCTTTTTCCTGTTCCTGTCCAGCCCCCTCTGCAGGCCACCTCCTCTTCTCCTCCCAGTCCACCTGGGTGTCCCCTCCCCCTGGCTGAGGTGAAGGCTGTGCAGCTCCTCCTTCTTTGTTCTCCAACCCTCCCCTCCCCCAGTGCCTCTCAGAGAAAGAGCTTTTCTCCTAACCTGGGGAGGTTCTTGGGTTTTGAAGGTTTCACCCAGATTCTCCCTTGGCTTCCTCATCTACCCTCTCCCAGGACATATAATAACCATCGCACTAGGCAATGCATGAGGTTTGTATGCTTACCTTAGGAGATGTTACCATGTGATCCTCTAGGTCAATGGTCCCCAACCCTGTCCTGGGGGACCAGCAGCCAGTCGGGTTGTCAGGATATTCACAATGAATATGCAGGAGTGGAAACTTGCATGCACTGCCTCCATAACATGCAAATTTTCTCTCATACATATTCATTGTGGATATCCTGAAAACTCGACTGGCTGGTGGGCCCCCAGGACAGGGTTGGGGACCACTGCTCCAGCAACCTAGCTGTCTACTGGCATGTGCATTTCTTTACTAACCTTGTTTCATTTTGTTTTGTTAGAAAATAAAAGGAAAAGGAAAACTCAAATGAAATTTATCGGGCTTTTTCATTTCAGAATGCCACTGCTACTGCCACGACCACTAACATTCCCCCACCCCCAGCACGCAGATGTTAAACCCTTAATCCCCTCCCCGCACCCTGATGTAGCGTACGTCACTCCTGGGGGCTCCAGTAGGCCAAATGGGGCAGGAGCAATCCCCCAGTCACTCCTGTACTGCCAGCTCCTGTTTTTAAAATGGCACAGGCTGGGGCCATTTTGCTGTCCAGCCATACAACATAATACTGTAAGATAAAATGGCACCGACCTCAGGGCCAACCGGCATCATTTTGAAATTGGGACTCAGTGGGGAAGAAATGACTGAGGCTCACTCTTGCCCCATTTGAACTACTGGAATCCCATGGGTGGGGTAAGTTACATCCAGTTTTACATTTCTGCATGTGGATGGGGGATGTTTGGTGGCAGCGCTTGCATTCTAATTTCGACAGAGGGAGGGGAATAGGCATGGGTTGAGGCAGCACTCTTTTCCTCTTTTTTTGTTTTCTTTTCTAGGTAGTTTTCTTTTCCTTTGATTTCATTTTGTTTGAAAAATGAAACAAACTGAAATAAACCTCCAATGAAATTAACCCCAAATTTAAAAAACAAAACAAAATGGAAAACACACACAAAAAAAGACGCTCTGTATATATACAGTGGGTTTTTGGGAGGTGGGATGGTGGTGTTACAGACACCAAGTTGAAATTAGGGTAATTGAAATATCTAATTTTTCAAATGTGTACACATTCAATCTCTAATCTCTAATAACCAAGACTGTCCTATCCTTACCTTCCTGGGCACACACCCTTAGAGATAAAGTCTCAGTGTGAAAAGATAAGATATCACCTGAGCTACAGGATCACTTCCTACCATTCAAAGCTGATCCTTCTTTTTCTGGAGATGTTGTTTCTTCAAAGCAGCACAGGCCTGCTAAAGTGGAAGTGAGACCACTCTACTATGCTCCTCTAGGGCTCTTCTATAAATATCTGTCTGCCTCAGTTCCTTCAGTTGCACCAGTCTAATCTCCAGAGATTGTTCTTATTCTTTGAGAGCTTTATAAACCACTTGCACACACATGACCTCTCACTAACAGAGATAATCATATATGGAGTACTCAGTGTGAAAGATTGGCTGGCCCCCATCCTGCTGCTGCTAGACCACTGTCTTTATCGTTTCATGTGTGTGTGTTGTGTGTTTTCTTTAAAGCCTATGAAATTCGCTTAGAACAAGTTTCAATGTATAATGCAGAATATAAGAATTTTTAAATAAATAAAGCAAGGGGGGAAAATCAAACCAAGTTAAAGAACCCTAAAATTCTGAACTGCTGAGCCTGAGATGCAAGGATTTAATACTAGGAGCCTCACAAGAATATGCTCCTGTTAGGATTGTATAGCTTACAGTCGAGCTCCCTGAATGTCCTCCCTTGTAGCCTAACTCTCTTAGTAGCCCAGCTTCAAAGTTCACATTGCCATCCAATGTCTCACACTGCTAGGGGCTCTCTGTGCTCAGGTTGTGGACTCTCAAGGAGACATCAATTTACACTACCAGCAAAGCCTCAGATCCACTTGCAATCTGTTCTTTAAACAGGATTAAGAAATGTCTATGAAACCCACTGATCTAGAACAGAATACTCACACAACTTGTTAGGCAGTGACACAAAAGCCATTTGCAGAATATTGCCTAACCCTAACTTTTGTATCAACTCAAGATTCTGTGTAAAGATAGCAACCTAGACACATTCTAGTTTTTAATTCAGCCTTGCTTGCGTAACCTCTTACTTTAACCTTGTTTTTAAATTCAACCTGTAAAGTTTTGGCTGGCCATGGAACCGGTCGCATTCACCGTCAGCTCCTCATGCTGCTGCCATGGCCAAAATGCCATCCTGCCACTTCGCCAGGGCCTCCAAAGCACCTCTTAAAGGTCCTTCCCAAAGCACAAAAGTCAAATATTGTCCCAATACCCCCACATCCAAGAGACCTCCTGATCCCCCCCACCCGCCGATAGTGACGTCTCCCCCACCCCAAGTGACATCTTAATCCTGATCCCCCCACACCTGTGACAGCAACGGGCCCCTCCCCCTCCTGCCACCCCAAGAGACAGTGATGGACCCCCCAATTGTAAAAAAAAAAAAAAAGATGGAACCATTCCATCCCCTTTCTCATTTTAGCTGCCCTTCTCTGTAACTTCTCCAGTGCAACTATGTTTTTTTTGAGATGTGGGAACTAGAATTGCACACAGTACTCAAGGTGCGGTCTCACCATGGAGCGATACAGAGGCATTATGACATTCTCCATTTTATTCACCATTTCCTTCCTAATAATTCCTAACATTGAAGCTGCTTGTACTTTAAATCACTTTGTTATTTTTTTTAAAGGTAATAAATAAATGTGATAATAATAATAATAATAATAATACAATAGACAGCAGGGGACAGACATTAATGGGATTTACAGGACTGCATTTTCCAGTAGGCAGTGTAGATATTTGCCTGGGAGCACCGTGCCTTAAGTGATGCTGCATTATTAGAGTTTACTTCCTCATCCTCCTAGTCCTTTCCCAGCCTGAGTGACAGGAGGAGACAGAGAGACTGGCTCCTGCTGCCCCACTGCCAGCCTGTCTGTGCTGTTTTGTGCGGTGTCCGTCACTCCCCTCCCCCCAACCTGAAAGCGGTACTTAGAGGTGAACAGTAGCACGGGGTTTTATGAAGATGGGAGCGGCAATAATCAAAACATGTTTTTTACTTGGGTCAGCAAGTGTTTACCCATAAAACAACATTTTATTATTGCCGCCCAAAATTTGTAGTAAGCGGAGTTGCATATACAGTGTGAAAGTTTATTTGGAAATTCCGACTGACAAATGACTTCAGTTGGTGAACGTTTTTTTTTTTTTTGTTGTTTGTTGTTATTCTTTGTGCTCTCCTGTTTATTTGGAGGGCAGTTTTTTAAATGTATGCAGGGCTTGTGCCTTTGTCCCTGTAGGCTTGTAAAAAGAACTTTTCACTGGGAACTCCGCGGGGAGTTTCTCTCTGAAACCTTCGGGGACTGGCAGTGGGCTGGCGCTCATACTTCAGTGCCCGTTAACTTGCCACCTGCTTTATAGAAGATGCGTAGCACAGGCGGCACAGCAACGTAAAACCCAGCAAGGGGGAAGGGGGCCTTCAAGATGAAATCCCTGTGTGTTATTTGCTAGCCCCACCCTCCAGCATCCTTTTGCAGCACAGGTTTAAAAAAAATAAAGGACCAGCTCTGTTTTCAGGGCAGGGCTATTTTTTACCTGCAGAGAAGGAGGGACATTTTCTGTTACCCAAGGTAAAAGCTTTTGAAAATGGCCCCGCCTGTGTAAATGCTGGCAAGCTGAGACTTCCGCTTTCTAAATGATTGTTATCCAGCAATGTTACAGGTACTTGTAGGATAAATGAATGTCATACAGTAAAAGGTGTACTGTGGAAACAGGACTGCAAGCCAGGCTAGCTGCGGCATCATTAATAAACAGACAGCTCCTGCCTCCCTTTTGCTGTTATAAAAATGTTGGGATGCAAAGCAGCACATCTGTCACTGACCAGCCTGGCAACTGCTTGGGCACAAAATAAATAAATCTCCCTTCTGCGCTGCCTTATTATTATAAAGAAAGTGGTAGAGCAAAAGGGTAGATAATCCATCATTGCATTGACATCTAGGTTAATAAAAGCAAAACACGAGCATATGTGCAACTCAGTAACTGATATACTAACATTAGCAAATCCTCCAAGAGAAATTATTGTTTGACCAATATTTATCTTTTCAAAAAGCATAACACATAGCAGGATGTAAAGAAATAACAGTTCAGCAACAGATGCTTCAGTTTGCCCATTAACTCACACAAGATACAATCTTAGAATCAGGCTGAAAATTCTTTACATTTGTTAAGCAGTTTGTTGATTTATGGTCACATCTGCATATTTCATCTGTGATGCTTTATATAATTCTTGGCTATATTACAATATTGTTGTACTGCTGATATTTTTTTCCCATCTCTTTAAAATGACTGTGTATCAGGATCTACATCACCCTTAACAGGACTAGGGAAACTGGACCACAAACTACCAACTCGCAGCATAAAAGGCACCCACTCAGCCCCAGGAAAAGCAGACAGAATTGCTGGTTAAATAAAGTTGTTTAGAAGGAAAGATGGGCTCAGGGGCAGAGCTCCAGAAGAGGTTGCACTGGGGCCAGCTACGTCCTATTGGGCCTGCATGAGAGGCAGAAGATGTGGCTCTAGGGGAGAGAAACGTTTGGCAAGGGATTACCTTTAAACCAGAGAGACTGCAGCCGAGGAGCGGGCACAGTTGGCCGAAGAAACTGAAGAGGTTTCTCTTTCAGGGACTACTTGCTACAAAATCACAAGGCAAGCCCAGCGGAAGGGATTTATGGTGCACCACATAGGGTAAAGAACTTTCAAGCTACCCAGGGGGAAGGCAGGAAGGCAGGCTGTAATGCAACTGAGGGTTTTTAATTTCTTTAGGGCCCAGCCTAGAGAAATTGGACTTTAATGCTAGAGGGATGGTGGGGCGGGGATTATTTGATTGCAGCTAACAGACATCCTCCAATGAAATAATGTACACTCACCTTCGCGTGGGTTGTAATAAACATTTTAGCATGCTAAATAATACGGTTTTTAGTGCTGAAAAATATCCATGCTGAAACAGGACTTAAAATTTATGCTATTAGTGTGACTACATGCAATTCCCATGTTAACGAAGGCATTAGTTATTACTCAACAATGCAGGGAGGCGCATTAAAGGTCAGACTGCTTAGTGCACATTTTTTCAACACGGCATATTTAACCTCTGGGGCAGAGGTGGAGTAAACGTTAACTCACTTTTCTATTGATCATGTTATTCTATTGCTGTGCCCAGTGTGGTCCTGACTAACTACCTCTCTTGTGTGCCTGCGTGATTTACACATGCTTTTTCATGTTGCTTGCATGCCACTTCCAGGTAAATGGAAATTTTCAAACAGCACAAGCCAAAGAACATAGAAGAGAGAGAGATGAGAGACAAAGAAACATTGAGGAAAAGCGAAGGAGAGAGGATAAGGCTGCCCTAGCTTGAGCCATTAAGGGCTCACAGGCAGCATATATTTCACCTGAGGTCAACGCTGCTTGGATTACTGCAGACAAATGTGGTCTAAAGGTACAGACTGAACTTTAGTGCAATTTTGTTTCTCTACAAAGAAATTAGAAATGATATTGATCCTCTAACTGATCATGGATATGCCATACTAAATGGTGTATATATATATATATAGACATTCACACACATATATATATATATATATTATATATATATATATATATATATATATAATATATATATATATATATATATATATATACATATATATATATTCAGATTTTTGTATTTCTTAGTGCAAAGAATGTGGCTCCTGAAAAGAGCATCTCAGCTGCCAAAACACCATCAATGTCAAGTGTTTGCTCTTGGACTGTTTTTGGATTTGGGCATATACCATTTAGAGAAGAATTGTTTAGTCTCTGCTATATCTCTGATGTGGCTCCTTCAGATAGCTAGCTCTCTGTATAGTGCTGCAACATATATGGGTTGTTTTTCACAGATGATTTTATATGCAAATGAAAAAAACAAACAAAAAAATGCATTTTTAGTGACTTTGTCATTGAAGACAAATATAAAAAGATTCCTTTCTATGAGAAATCAGTGACTAATTTGGCCCAGTTTTTATGATACTATGGGGTAGATTTTCAAACCGCGCGATTTGGCGTACTTTTGCTGGCGCATCAGGCGCAAGCAAAAGTACGCGGGATTTTAGTAGATACGCACGTAGCCGCGCATATCCGCTAAAATCCTGGATCGGCGCGTGCAAGGCTATCAATTCCGTATAGCCGGCGCGCGCCGAGCCGCGCAGCCTACCCCCATTCCCTCCGAGGCCGCTCCGAAATCGGAGCGGCCTCGGAGGGAACTTTCTTTTGCCCTCCCCTCACCTTCCCCTCCCTTCCCCTACCTAACCCACCCGCCCGGTCCTGTCTAAACCCCCCCCTTACCTTTGTCGGGGGATTTACGCCTCCCGGAGGAAGATGTAAATCTCCGCGCGCCAGCGGGCCGCTAGCGCGCCGGGATGCGACCTGGGGGCGGGTCCAGAGGGTGCAGCCACGCCCCCGGACCGCCCCGGGCCGTAGCCATGCCCCCGGGCCCGCCCCCGACACGCCCCCCTCAGAAAACCCTGGGACTTACGCGAGTCCCGGGGTCTGCGCGCGCCGGTGAGCCTATGTAAAATAGGCTCACTGGCGCGCAGGGCCCTGCTCGCCTAAATCCGCCCGGATTTGGGCGGATTTAGGCGAGCAGGGCTCTTAAAATCCGCCCCTATGGTTATAAGTTTAAGGGATCTATTTACATGGTACTGCAGCTTAAGAAACCCTTTGGTATTTTCCGAGGCAGAAAAATACCATAGGGAAAAATCTCATGGCTTAGCTGCTCCACTAAAACCTTGTGATGGCGGCCCCATGGTGTTGGGCCACCATGAATTAAAGGGGCTAATCGGCCTGGATTAACCCCACTCCCCAAGTGTCTCAATGACCCTGGAGGTCTTGCAAGACCCTGGTTTCACCTCCCCTGCTGTCCCTTGTGGTGGCCAAAGTTAAAAAATAACTTTCACCCTTACCGGGGTAATACTGGCACAGACTCCATCCCCCAAATACCTCGCGATTCTCAATAAAAGCCCCCCTAAGTTTACCTCTGCATCCCCAACCTTAGCCTATGCTCCCTGAACTTATCAAATTTGTTTGGTAGTCTAGTGGGGGATTAGGGTTCCCAAATGGTACCAGCAAGGAGTGTGCATTCGTTTGCAATGTATTGGTAATCCGTAACGTATATGCCATATTTGTTGTATTCGTGGGAGTTGCGAAACGTATGGAAAACCCCCACAAATACAACAAATCACTAACAAATAAACCCCCACCCTCCTGACCCCCCAAGACTTGCCAAAAGTCCCTGGTGGTCCAGCGGGGGTCCTGGAGCGATCTCCTGCACTTGGGCAGTCGGCTGCCGGTATTCAAAATGGCGCCGATAATCTTTGCCCTTACTATGTCACAGGGGCTACTGGTGCCATTAGTCGGCCCCTGTCACATGGGAGGAGCACAAGATGGCACCGGCCATCCATTGCTCCTACCATGTGACAGGGGCCAACCAATGGCACTAGTAACCCCTGTGACATAGTAAGGGCAAAGGCTATCGGCGCCATTTTGAATACCGGCAGCCGACAGCCCGAGTGCAGGAGATCGCTCCAGGACCCCCGCTGGACCACCAGGGACTTTTGGCAAGTCTTTGGGGGGGGGGGTCAGGAGGGTAGGAGGTTGTAGTTAATTAAATTTAAAGGGTTGGGATGGGGGTTTTTTTTTGGGAAACGGATACATTATGTCAGAAACAACATCCAAGCATCTGAGAGACAAGGAAGTTGGGGTAAGGAAGAAGCTCTATGGCTTGACCTAAAAAAAGATGACGGAGCATCCATTTATATTGGAGTGGTTTACAGGCCTCCAAACCAAAAGGAAGAGCTGGACAGAGACCTGGTTGAAGACATCCATAAGATAGGTAAGAAGGGAGAAGTGGTGATCGTGGGTGACTTTAATATGCCAGATGTAGACTGGAAAATCCCATCTGCAGAAACTAAAAATAGTAGAGCGATAGTGGATGCCATGCAAGTATCTTTGTTCAAACAAATGGTGTTGGAACCCACCAGAGAAGGAGCTATACTCGACTTAGTGCTCACTAATGCAGATAATGTCTCAGATGTCCAGGTGGGTGCCCACCTCAGCAGCAGTGATCATCAAACGGTATGGTTTAATATCACTAAAAGAATAGGGAAAAGAACCACAAAGACCCGAGTTTTACAGTTCAAAAACACAGACTTTGAGGAAATGGGGAAGTACCTGGAGGAAGAACTTAAAGGATGGGAGAACGAGAGAGATGTGGATCAGCAGTGGACCAATCTAAAAGGAGCAATCACCAAGGCAACTGCTCTATACGTTAGAAATGTAAAGAAAAGCAAAAGAAAATTGAAACCTATCTGGTTCTCAAAGGAGGTGGCTGACAAAATTAAAGCTAAAAGAACAGCATTCAAGATATATAAAAGATCCCAAAGGGAGGAACACAAAGAAGAATATCTGATTCAACTGAGGGAGACAAAGAAATTAATCAAGTTGGCAAAAAGTCAAGCGGAAGAGAGGATTGCCAAGGAGATAAAAAATGGAGACAAAACATTTTTCAGATACATCAGCGAAAAGAGAAAGATCCAAAGTGGTATAGTGAAATTGAAAGGTGGTAATGATCAATGTGTGGAGGGAGACGAAGAAATGGCAGAAATATTAAACGAATACTTCAGCTCTGTGTTCACTAAAGAAGACCCTGGAGAAGGACCATCTCTACACAACAAAAAACTGGTGGGAAGTGGAATAGATGAAAATCCTTTTACAGTAGAAAATGTGTGGGAAGAGCTAAAGAACCTGAAAGCGGACAAAGCCATGGGGCCTGATGGGATTCATCCAAGGATATTGAGGGAGCTCAGAGATGTTCTGGCGGCTCCGCTGTGTGACCTGTTCAATAGATCCCTAGAAACGGGAGTGGTGCCGAGTGATTGGAGAAGAGCGGTGGTGGTCCCGCTTCACAAGAGTGGGAACAGGGAGGAGGCTGGCAACTACAGACCGGTCAGCCTCACTTCGGTGGTGGGAAATGTAATGGAGTCACTGCTGAAAGAGAGAATAGTGAACTATCTACAGTCCGGAGAATTGATGGACCAGAGGCAACATGGATTCACCAGGGGAAGATCCTGTCAGACAAATCTGATTGACTTTTTTGACTGGGTAACCAAGGAATTGGATCGAGGAAGAGCGCTCGATATCATATACTTGGATTTCAGCAAAGCTTTTGACACGGTTCCGCACAGGAGACTGGTGAATAAAACGAGAAGCTTGGGAGTGAGTGCCGAGGTGGTGACCTGGATTGCAAATTGGTTGACGGACAGAAGACAATGTGTGATGGTAAATGGAACCTTCTCTGAAGAGAGAGCGGTTTTAAGTGGTGTACAGCAAGGATCGGTGTTGGGACCGGTCCTGTTCAATATCTTTGTGAGCGACATTGCGGACGGGATAGAAGGCAAGGTTTGTCTTTTCGCGGATGACACTAAGATCTGCAACAGAGTGGACACGCCGGAAGGAGTGGAGAGAATGAGACAGGATCTAAGGAAACTGGAAGAGTGGTCGAAGATATGGCAGCTGAGATTCAATGCCAAGAAGTGCAAAGTCATGCATATGGGGAGTGGAAACCCGAATGAACTGTATTCGATGGGGGGGGAAAGGCTGATGTGCACGGAGCAGGAGAGGGACCTTGGGGTGATAGTGTCTAATGATATGAAGTCTGCGAAACAATGCGACAAGGCTATAGCAAAAGCCAGAAGAATGCTGGGCTGCATAGAGAGAGGAATATCGAGTAAGAAAAGGGAAGTGATTATTCCCTTGTACAGGTCCTTGGTGAGGCCTCACCTGGAGTACTGTGTTCAGTTCTGGAGACCGTATCTACAAAAAGACAAAGACAAGATGGAAGCAGTACAGAGAAGGGCGACCAGGAAGGTGGAGGATCTTCATCGGATGACGTACGAGGAGAGATTGAAGAATCTAAATATGTACACCCTGGAGGAAAGGAGGAGCAGAGGCGATATGATACAGACTTTCAGATACTTGAAAGGTTTTAATGATCCAAAGACACCGACAAACCTTTTCCGTAGGAAAAAAATCAGCAGAACCAGGGGTCACGATTTGAAGCTCCAGGGAGGAAGATTCAGAACCAATGTTAGGAAGTATTTCTTCACGGAGAGGGTGGTGGATGCCTGGAATGCCCTTCCGGAGGATGTGGTGAAGACCAGAACTGTGAAGGACTTCAAAGGGGCGAGGGATAAACACTGTGGATCCATAAAGTCAAGAGGCCGCCAATGAAGAGTGGGTGACTCGCCAGAATGATGGCTACTGCCTGGAGACAATACCCTTATTCAATAAACGTACACATGCTTACTGTGACTCCAACATCGTTCTAGCTTCAACAGCAAGAGGAAATGTGGAATAAAGGATCTGCACTCACAAAGGGGGGAGTAGCTGGCTTGTTACGGCGGTTACTACCCCAAACCAAATAAGCCTGTTACTTCTATTTCTATGCATATACAGCATAGTTCTCTGCTTCAACGGCAGGGGAGAAGATAAAACTGATACTTCACGCATATCCAGCATAGCTCCCTGCTTCAACGGCAGGGGAGAAGAAAAAAGGGTTCACACTCACAAAGCGGGGAGTAGCTGGCTTGTTACGGCGGTTACTACCCCAAACCAAATGTGCCTGATACTTCACTTTCGATGCATATCCAGCATGGCTCTCTGCTTCAACAGCATGGGAGAAGAATAAACTGATACCTCAAGCATATCCAGCATAGCTCCCTGCTTCAACGGCAGGGGAGAAGATAAACAACCAATAAGGGCTGTATAACATAGTCTGAGTAAAACAAATAAGCATGGGTGTAGCTTGCTTATTGCGGCGGTTACTACCCCTACTACCCCTAACTTATCAGCTAGATATTCACTTGGATGCAGCTCCATCACTGCTTTCTACATTAATGGTGGGGGTGGAAAGGAAATAGAACCAAGAGCTAAGAGAAACAGATAGGTATGAGAGAAAAAGTGTGTGAAGCTTGCTGGGCAGACTGGATGGGCCATTTGGTCTTCTTCTGCCGTCATTTCTATGTTTCTATGTTTCTATGAACGGATCGGGGTCCCCCGAGAACGGATGCAACGGATTTGGGTCCCGAAGAATATGAATACCGAATTGGACAAATCTGTCCCTGCTGCACATCCCTAGTACCAGTTTTCCTATCATGTGATGGGAAAAAAGACATTGGCCAGCTGGTGCCATTTTGGAAAATAGACGCTGCTGGATCTGGAGCACAGGTGGTGTTTTGGGCACACACTAGACTACCAGAGAAAATTTGGTAAGTGCAATGGAGGGTTGGGAGAGTGAGCAAGGGGGGGGGGGGGGGGGGTCAACTTCAAGGAGGGGGATTTTTTTGAGAAACTGGAAGGGTTTGACGGTGGGGCCTGTTTTGGTACTTTCAGGGTGTAAGTTTATGTTTTTTAACTTTGCCTCAAAAGGTGGCAGGGGGAGGGGTGGGACAGGTGATCATGTGAAACACGTGGGAGGAGATTCTGGACAAATCAGCCCCTGTAATTCACAGCCCTGGGAGCATTGGGGAAGGCATTAGCATCCTGATGCTCCTGAGTTGTAGCTGTCTTTCATGAAAATAATGTGGCTTGTGATTTTTCAGGCAAGCCACATTATTATATGAACATAAAATTGCCTAGTAATGAGCTGCTTTGCCTGCATATTCAGGCAAAGCAGCTCATCACCATATTAGCATTATTAGTGGTAAAATAACATGTAATATTTTAAATACCGCACACTATCACTATAGCAAGGTGTTTATTACGTGGTAAATGCCTAATGCAGCTTGGTAAATGAGAAGTAAGAAGAAAGCCTTACTTTTGATATTTATTGTTGGTTCAGTGAGGGTTGACTTTGAGCTTCTCTGATGCTTGTAATGATGAACCTTTACACACTGGGTATACTCAGAACAGGTGGTGATATTTATGTGCCTTAATAACATGCATATGATAAATATTGCATCTTATTTGAGGCCATTTGATAAATATTGTTCTCTTCCTCTCCTCACCGCACAAATCAGTGTTGCCAGATGCCAAAAATGTTTATAGCCCAATCAATCACAAAATCTAGCCCAAAAATAGCCCAAAACTAAAAAATTACACTGGTGGCAGCTGCAGGACCTAGGCGATTGGATCTCTTTCTTTCAGCTCTCAAGGACCAGAAGAGGAAATGTGTTGTGGGCCCTCATGGGCAGGAAGAAGGATGCCCAATCGTTTACAGCTGGAAGGAGCAGCCAGAAGAAAAGAATGTGCGAGCCAATTGTAGCATTGGCTAAAAAGAGACAGGCTCGGCCAGACCGCATGGCATAAGAAAGGCAGGATTGGCCGAGCCACCTGGCTGAAGAGAGGCAGCATCTCTACTCAATAAGGAATTCAGTGGAGGCCTCCTGATGCCATGGAAGTCCAAGAAGAAAGCTCCTGCTGCTGCTGCCTACACCTAGGAGGGAAAGGAAAAAAAGAGTGAATGCATATGAGCATGTGTGTGTGTCAGCATATGGGGAGAGAGAGTATATATGTGTGTGTGTGTGTGTGTGTGTGTGTGTGTGTGTGTGTGTGTGTGTGTGAGAGAGAGAGAGAGAGAGAGAGAGCATGTGGGGGAGAGAGTGTGTGAATGAATATGTGTGAGTAAACGAGTATGCATGTGTTGGAGAGTGTGTATGTGAGAGAGAGGAGAAAATAGTGTTTCGCAGCCACCACCTCCTCCTCAGCTCAGACTGAAAATCAAAATTACCCAGGTATGGAGAATGGGAGAGTTTTTATCCTTATTTTTAATTATTGGATGGTGTTTGGTGTATCTGCTGTTTTGAAATATTTTATTGGTGTTTGGGAAATCTTTCAAAATTTGCATGAGTCCTTGATTATTGGATATTCTGTTTATCAGCTGTTTTGAAATTATTTTATTAGTATGATTTTACTTTATGATTAATGCTTTATATATCTTGATTTATTGTTTGTTTCATGAGGAATGGTGACATTTTTGTTTTTCCATTGTTGAACTGTATAGCCTCTGGCGTGTTGCATTCTTAAAGTTCAGTTTTTGTCTGTACATTTCTATTTATACTTTATGGTGGCTTTATTCTGTATTTGGTGAGGGTTTGTGTTCTGCATGCAAAGACTGAGATGAAGCATTCTTTTAACATGTGGTTTCTCTGTAGGAATCTGTAGTAGCTTGGCCTGTTCTGTTTTCCTGATAGGAGGTGTATTTGTATTTTAGATTCTGGTGTAATATTTGAGGTATTTCTTTTCATAGGTAGGGTTGTTATTCTTTGAGTGTTGGCAAATAGTACTGTGTTGATATGGGAGGACCATGCTCACCCGAAACATGTTACAGTAGGTCTAATGCCATCTGAATTCCAAGTTTCAGAGTTTTCTTGTTGGCATCACAACAGTGCATGTAACTATCACAGCTATTTGTATATTATTTTTACCTCAGAATGTCATTTTTCATGTAAAATCTGTTATTATAACTGCATAATTTAAAATTGGTGCCAGGCTGTAAGGTTTGCCTAGGGTGCCTAATACCCTTGTACTGGCCCTGGGCAGAAGACGCCCAAAAAGATGCTCAAGTAAAAAAAAGTAGCCCAAAATCCTGCAGCCAAAAAAATGAAAAATTTCCCGCACAAGCTCATTGAAAAGTAGCTTAATTGGGCATGAACACTACCCATCTGGCAACACTGGAACAAATTCAAAATTTTTATTCCATCCTATTTTGCATCCATTAACTTAGTACATATTAATTATTTATATATTGTGCATTTAGCTCACACTTTTCCATTGGTAGCTCAAGGAGTCACATTCAGATAACATAAGTATTTTTCCTGTCCTCAGAGGGCTCACAATCTAATTGGGTGTTGCATCAAGCCGTGTTAGTGCTCTAACGTGCATTATATAGCGTATATAGTGCAATATCACCTCGATATTGCACTATCGAGCTGTATACACATTTTTTTATCTCCCCACCGAGATATTCTCCCCTATTACCATGAACTTCTTTGCATGTTATTTGCATGCATGAATAATGCAAATGCATACAAGAAGTTCATGCATAGTCATTTTTTAAATTTTATATTTATTAAAGTTTAATTATATATACAAAGCAAAAAAGCATTGCATACAGAAAAAAGAACTAAGAATATGAATAGTAACAAAGAAAAAGGTAATAAAGTAAAAAGGAAATAAAATAACATATTCATTGTCTCCATAAAGAAACACTGTATAGGGGAGACAGAAACTTCATTATGGCATTAACTCACACACACACACACACACACACACACACATTGGCACGACCCTCCGGTCGGACCCAGAGAGCACCTGCCATCAGGAGGTGGAGCACAAGAGGAGACAGAGGCTAGCTGGAGCTTCGCCAATAGCAACCCGGGGTTCCCTCAGGTTGAGCCCTTGGTTACCCAGGCTGCCTGGTCTTATGTGGGCCTCGCAGGGTCTCCTAGATAGAAAGTTCAAGGGAGTGCCAACCATGAACAAGGGTGCGCAGTCGGTGTGCAAACAGGGAAGTCCAGAGGTCGCAGGAGGCCAGAAAAGAGTGTCCGAGTGTATAGCGAGGATCAAGGCCAGGATATCAATCCAGAATTGTCAGCCAAAGCAGGGTCAGTAACAGAAGTCAATCCGGGCGTAGTCAAGTCAGGCAAAGGTCAAGTTCCAGGCAGCAATCAAGAGTAGTCAGGTCACAGGCAAAGGTCAAGTTCCAAGCGGCGATCAAGAATGGTCAGAGAACAGGCAAAGATCAGTACCATGAGATCAGTCCAAAGGGTACTACCAGGAATGAAGGAACAGGAGACACTGGAACAGGAGTCACAGGAGACGCTGGAACAAAGAAACTGGAACAGGAGACACAGGAGCAAAGACACTGGAATGCAGGAAGGCAAACTAGAGACACCGGAGTGAACGACCTGATTGCCAAGGCACCGTTCAGGGGAACAGGCCTGGCCTTTTATGCAAGAGAGTTGTGATGTCATCGGAGGGTGCTGGGTTAGAGTTTCCTGCACTGGTGCCTTTAAGTATGACGACGTCGGCCGCACTCATGCCTAGCAGCGGGGCCGAGGAGCGGGAGCTCCACTGTGAGGCCAGCATCAGAGACAGTGAGCGGGGGTGCCAGGGACCCCGCGAACTTGCTGCAGCGGCAGAGGGAGTGAACCCTGAGCTGGTAGACAGACGGGAGAGGTGATCAGGACCAGCCGGGAAGCACAACAGTACCCCCCCTTCTAGGCCTCCCCCTTACCAGCCTGGGCTTGTCAGGATGGGTCCTGTGGAACTCCACAAGGAGGTTCTTGTCATATATGTGGTCATAGGACTCCTAAGAGTTCTCCTCTGGCCCGAAGCCCTCCCACGAGAGGAAGTATTCCCAATGGCCTCTCTTCCGTCGGATGCCCAAAACCTCCTTGACCTGGAGAACGTCCTCGGGTTCAGCTGTGAGCTGTGATGGAGCAGGAGGTCTGCGAGAGGGCCAGTTCAGAACCAGGAGCTTTAATAAAAAATGTGAAATGTATTGTTGATTTCCATGGAACTGGGAAGCTGCAGCTGATAAGTTACAGCTCCAAGTCTGATAACTGGAAATGGCCCTATGAATCCTTGGGGGCCAAGCATTGCGAAGGTAATCGTAGCTTAATATGTTTCATGCTGAGCCAAACTTTCTGACCTGGATGGAATAGAGGAGCAGTGTGACACTGAGCATCAATGAAGCATTTAGCTCTCTCAACGGCCTGTCCCAGTCTTTCTTTGACTCGATTCCAGATGCGGCGAATCGTCTGCGCAGTAGCCTGGGCTGTGGGCGAGGGCACGGAGAGTGCTACAGGCAAAGGCAGGCATGGTTGGCATCCGAAGACCACAGAGAAGGGAGAGACATCGGTGGCTGAAGTGACGTGGGTATTGTGGGACAACTCGGCCCAGGGCAACAGTTCAGCCCAGTCATCCTGTTGATCGTTGACGTACGTCCTTAAGAATGTCTTCAAGGATCGGTTTGTCTTCTTGGCTTGGCCGTTTACCTGAGGGTGGTAAGCCAAAGTCAGATTCAACGAGATATTTGGCAGTGAATTGTGGCCCACGGTTGGAAACAATCTCTTTGGGGAGAACATGTAGATGGAATATATTCTTCAGGAAGAGTTATGCCAGTTCAGAAGCTGAGGGGAGACTCGGAAGAGGAACGAAGTGGGCCATTTTGGAAAAGCCTTTGATGATGACCCAGATGACTGTGTTGCCCTTTGATAGCGATAGATCGACGATGAATTTGATAGAGATGCTTGACCAGGACTCAATGGGAGCCGGAAGGGGTTGAAGAAGGCCCCAAGTGCGACCCGTGGGAGGTTTTTGTTGTGCGCAGATAAGGCATGAGTCCACATAACTGCGGGAGTCCTTGACCATGGTAGGCCACCAGTAGTATCTTCTTAGCATCTCAAGGGTCCGAGCCTGGCCAGGATGGCCGGCCAACTTTGAGTCATGAGCCCAGCGAAGGACGTGTTCTCGGAGATGGTGTGGAACCACAGTCTTCCCAGCTGGCACAGTGTTGGTGACTGTGAGGGTTATACAGGCTGGGTCGATGATGTGCCAGGGAGTGTCTGGTGTATCCTCTGGTTCGAGAGAGTGGGAGAGAGCATCCGCTAGAGTGTTCTTGGCTACAGGATGATAACGAAGTTCAAAAGTAAAACATTCAAAGAAAAATGCCCAGCAGGCCTGTCTGGGATTCAATAGCTGGGCTTCCTTCAACTGTTCAAGATTCGTGTGATCTGTGAAGATCGTGAATTTATGCTGTGCTCCTTCTATCCAGGGGTGCCACTCTTGAAGAGCTAATTTCACAGCTAGGAGCTCACGGTTTCCGATCGTATAATTTTGCTCTGTGGGGGAAAATTTGTGAGAATAGAAGGAGCAGGGTACTAAAGCTCCCTTTGAGGAATACTGGCTCAAAACTGCCCCTGCCCCAATGGCGGAGGCATCGACTTTGACGATGAAGGGGCGGTTAGGATCTGGGTGATGTAGACAAGATCCGGTGCAGAAGGCCTCTTTCAAGGCATGGAAGGTGGATTGAGCTTTGGGACTCCAAACTTTGTGGTTGCTACCTTTCCTAGTCATGCCAGTGAATGGGGCAGCTAGTGTGGAGTAATTGGCTATGACGTTTCTGTAATAGTTGGTGAACCCAAGGAACTTTGCAGGTTGCGGAGACCTACTGGTTGGGGTCAATCTTGGATTCCTTGGAGTTTTTCAGGATCCATGGATCCATGCCCAGCGGGCCTGTCTGGGATTCAATAGCTGGGCTTCCTTCAACTGTTCAAGATTTGTGTGATCTGTGAAGATCGTGAATTTATGCTGTGCTCCTTCTATCCAGGGGTGCCACTCTTGAAGTGCTAATTTCACAGCTAGGAGCTCACGGTTTCCGATCGTATAATTTTGCTCTTCAGGGGAAAATTTGTGAGAATAGAAGGAGCAGGGTACTAAGGCTCCCTTTGAGGAATACTGGCTCAAAACTGCCCCTGCCCCAATGGCGGAGGCATCAACTTTGACGATGAAGGGGCGGTTAGGATCTGGGTGATGTAGACCAGATCCGGTGCAGAAGGCCTCTTTCAATGCATGGAAGGTGGATTGAGCTTTGGGACTCCAAACTTAGTGGTTGCTACCTTTCCTAGTCATGCCAGTGAATGGGGCAGCTAGTGTGGAGTAGTTGGCTATGATGTTTCTGTAATGGTGAACCCAAGGAACTTTGCAGGTTGTGGAGACCTACTGGTTGGGGGTCAATCTCGGATTCCTTGGAGTTTTTCAGGATCCATGGTAAAACCACGATTGGAGATAATGTGATATCACTGATGAACATCGGTATATAAAACCAATAAACAAACAAACAAATAAATAAATAATGTAGCCCAGAAATGGAAGACGAGTCTGTTCGAAGATGCACTTTTCTAGTTTCGCATAGAGACGGTTGTCCCTGAGAAGTTGGAGAACTATTCAAACATGTGAACGGTGGGATTTCAGGTCCTTGGAGAAGATCAGTATATCATCTAGATATACCACGACAAACGAGTATAGTAGGTCCAAGAAGATCTCATTCATCAAGGGTTGAAAGATCGCAGGGGCATTACAAAATCCGAAGGGCATCACAGTCTGAAGGGCATCATAGTGGCCGTTCCTGGTATTGAAAGCAGTCTTCCAGATATCCTCTGGCTGAATCCTTATGAGATTGTATACCCCTCGGAGATCTAGCTTCATAAAGATCTTGGCTCCTTGGAGGCAATCAAAGAGTTTGCTAATGAGTGACAGAGGATAGAGATCCTTGAGGGTCATGGCGTTTAGCCCATGGTAGTCAATGCAAGGACGTAAACTGCCATCTTTTTTTTTCACAAAGAAGAAGCTGGCTCCTGCCGGGGAATCGGAGGGTCTTATGACTCCCTTATCCAGGTTCTCTTTAATGTATTCAGACATTGCCTTAGTTTCCAGTAGTGAGAGAGGATAGGTTCTGCCCTTGGGAGGCATGGTACCTGGCAGGAGCTCAATGGGACAATTAAACTGCTGGAGTAGAGGCAGGATGTCCGCATTTTGTTTGGAGAATACATCTTTGAAGTCTGTATACGGAGCAGGTAACCTGGACAGGGTTGTAGAGATCAGAACAGTGACCGCTGGAGACACTTGACACAGGCAGTGGTTTTGGCACTGGGGTCCCCACTGGATTAACTGCAGGGATTGCCAGTTGAATTTAGGTCCATGCACCTGGAGCCATGGAAGTCCGAGGATTACTGGGTCCGTGGAGTGCTTCAGGACATATAGCAAGATCTCCTCCTCATGGAGGGTTCCCACAGTCAAAAAAGCAAACAGAATGTTGGGAATTATTAGAAAGGGAATGGTGAATAAAACAGAAAATGTCATAATGCCTTTGTATCGCTCCATGGTGAGACTGCACCTTGAATACTGTGTACAATTCTGGTCGCCGCATCTAAAAAAAGATATAATTGTGATGGAGAAGGTACAGAGAAGGGCTACCAAAATGATAAGGGGAATGGAACAGCTCCCCTATGAGGAAAGACTAAAGAGATTAGGACTTTTTAGCTTGGAGAAGAGACGGCTGAGGGGGGATATGATAGAGATGTTTAAAATCATGAGAGGTCTAGAACGGGTAGATGTGAATCGGTTATTTACTCTTTCGGATAGTAGAAAGACTAGGGGGCACTCTATGAAGTTAGCATGGGGCACATTTAAAACTAATCGGAGAAAGTTCTTTTTTACTCAACACACAATTAAACTCTGGAATTTGTTGCCAGAGGATGTGGTTAGTGCAGTTAGTATAGCTGTGTTTAAAAAAGGATTGGATAAGTTCTTGGAGGAGAAGTCCATTACCTGCTATTAAGTTCACTTAGGGGCGGATTTTAAAAGGGCCGTGCGCGTAAATCCTTCAGGATTTACGCGCGCAGGGCCCTCGTGCGCCGGCGCGCCTATTTTACATAGGCGCGCGTAAAGCCCCGGGACGCGCGTAAGTCCCGGGGCTTTTGAAAAGGGGCGGGAGGGGGCGTGTCCGGGGCGTCCCCGAATCGATGCGGCGTTTCAGGGGCGTGCCCTGGCATTTCGGGGGCTGGCCCGGGGACGTGGCGCTGGCCCGGGGGCGTGGTCGAGGCCTCCGGACCACACCCCTTGGACCGGAGGACGGAGCAGGGCTGCCGGCGACGTGCGCAAAGTTTGCCGACAAAGGTTAGGGGGGGTTTAGATAGGGCCGGGGGGGTGGGTTAGGTAGGGGAAGGGAGGGGTAGGTGGGGGGAGGGCGAAAGAAAGTTCCCTCCGAGGCCGCTCCGAAATCGGAGCGGCCTCGGAGGGAACAGGCAGCGCACGCTGGGCTCGGCGCGCGCAGGTTGCACAAACGTGCACCCCCTTGCGCGCGCCGACCCTGGATTTTATAAGATACGCGCGGCTATGCGCGTATCTTATAAAATCCAGCGTACTTTTGTTCGTGCCTGCTGCGCGAACAAAAGTACGCGCTCGCACAAGGTTTTAAAATCTGCCCCTTAGAGAATAGCCACTGCCAATAACAATGGTAACATGGAATAGACTTAGTTTTTGGGTACTTGCCAGGTTCTTATGGCCTGGATTGGCCACTGTTGGAAACAGGATGCTGGGCTTGATGGACCCTTGGTCTGACCCAGTATGGCATTTTCTTATGTTCTTATGTTCTTATGATAGGTGGAAGGCTACGGTGTGATGGGTGATACGTCCAGGAAGATGCTCTCCTTGGATGGACACAATGCGAAGAGGAATGTCCAGAGGCTGGAGCGGGATCTGGAGCAGCTTAACTATATCGTCCAGAATGAAGTTGCCACTCGCCCCGGTGCCCACAAGGGAAGATGTGGCAAAGGCCCAGGACTCTCTGAAAAGAGACACAGGGAGTAGTAATTTGTGGCCAGTAACAGTAGCGCCCAAGCTCGGGACCCCCACTGGGCTCAGGCTCTGTAGTTTCCTGGATGAACTGGAAAGGCTTGCAGGTGATGTCCGGAACCACCGCAGTACAGACAAAGGCCTTCCTTCTAACATCGAAGGCACGCTTCAGGAGACAAGCACCCATGGTTGATCTGCATTGGCTCCTCAAGTGATGGAGGAGGCACCGGTAAGGCATTTATTTATTGGTTTTTTTGTATACTGGAATTCATGTAGACATATCACGTTGATTTACATTAATGGATAAATAGTTAAAACATTTGAAATTCAAAATTGGCAGTCTAAGATATAAATACATAATTTCAACATGTGATAAAATCTCTTAAATAAGCAGCTAAAATCAATACTTAAAATCAAAATCATAAAAACATATACAAAAAAATAAAAACAAGTAAAATCAAAATCAGGTATCATTATTGAAAGGCTTGGTTAAACAGCCATGTTTTGATTCCTTTTTTAAAGGCTTTGATGTCGGATTCCATCCTCAAGTGCGATGGCAGGGAGTTCCATAAGTTAGGCCCGGCAATGGATAGTGCTCTTTCACGGACAGTATTCAGGTGAGCGGATCTCATTGGTGGAATAGGAAGGAGACCAGTATTAGTTGATCTTGTCATTCGTGATGGAATATGGAAATGTAGGGCTGCATTGAGCCATTCGACCTTATCATTGTAGAGTGATTTGTGAATTAAAAAAGTGCTTTATGCTGAAATCTATAACCAATGGGCAGCCAGTGAAGATCTTTCAGTATGGGCGTGATATGTTCAGTTTTTTTTTGTGTTAGTTAAAAGTCTGGCAGCCAAATTCTCGAGGAGTTGCAAGGGTCTGGTAGCAGTGGCGGGCAGGCCCAAAAGAAGTGTATTACAATAGTCAAATTTTGGTAAAATAAGGGTTTGTAAAACCGTCCTAAAATCATTTGGGTATAATAGAGGTTTTAACCTCTTTAAAATATTCAGTTTAAAATATCCATCTCTGATTATGCTGTTAACCCATTTTTTTTTTTATTTTCTCTTTATTAAATTTTAATCAATTACAGACAGCATTTAGCACGCCTTAAATTCCAGGCTGAGCATTACTTCCACATTCCAAAAGAAAAAAGAAACACTTATTAATACAGAATTTCCATTAATATAATAAAGAATAATATTGTCCTTAAACATAATATATTACTTATTGCTCTCAAACCTGAGTTACTATGCAAATGAGGAGAACAAAAATTTAAATAGGAGCAAATTTACTTAACAAAAACAGATCTCAGTTTTCTTAAAAAACATGAAAGAAGGAAATAGCAGGGATTATCATTTAATTACCAATTACACCAGACAATTCTTCCCTCAATTCAGATCGTGAATTCAAAAATATTTCCAGTTGGTCCGGTTCCATAAACACATATCTACTGTTATCTATTTTTAATATGCATTTACAAGGAAATCTTATCAATATTTGAGCTCCCAATTGAAGGGCTTTCGGACAGAAAGACAAAACATTTTTCCTTCGTAATTGAGTAGTTCTTACAATGTCCGGATAGATCCAAATCT
The DNA here is from genome assembly GCF_901001135.1 of Rhinatrema bivittatum. Lineage (NCBI taxonomy): Eukaryota > Metazoa > Chordata > Amphibia > Gymnophiona > Rhinatrematidae > Rhinatrema > Rhinatrema bivittatum. The sequence goes on from NC_042616.1 coordinate 513,981,717, forward strand.
TTTCCCCAAGATATAATTTATTTCTGTTATGGAAAAAACCACTTTAAAACATTGTCCCTTGCATCAGGTAGCAGAAACTTCACCATTAAAGCCCCTCTTCTCTCTACTTGCTCCTCTTGAAATTTTTCTAAGAAACCAGATAAATCTTGTAGAGGTGATAATGGTTCTGAATCCTTACAGGATTACCTTGAGATGTTACTGGTAGAAAATAAGCTTTCAAAATCGTGGGTAATTCAGAGCTGGGTAGAGACAATGCTTCTATCCTGTATTTCTTAAACTGCTTCACAGGGGAAATCAACTTGCACTTAGGAAAATTAAGTATTCTCAGATTATTATACCTGTGATTGTTCTCCAGATTTTCCATTCTCTTATCTGTCTTTAGATCTCCTTGAATTAAAGCAGTTTGTACCGACGGCATCTGGATTATCTTTGAGTCCATTTCCTGAATTTTAGTGGAGTTAGCCAAGACCACTGGATTTAACGTATTAAGTTGTGCTTGAGAATCTTTTATAACATTAGTCAAGGAAATTACAGCGTTTTCAATCAAAGAAAGGGCGTTCCAAACAGATTCCAAGGTCACAACACTAGGCTTATTTGTATCTTTTTAATAGGTATATTTACCGAAAAATCCTGCAGTAACTCCTCCAACTCCATTGAATTCATCTGAGTTCTTTCCGGTGTGGCTAAGGCAGTCAAAGCCATTCCAGCGCCACTTAACACCCTGATGTTTGCTTCCTTCAGAGAGGTAAAAACTCCTCCACTCTGGGCCTGTCCCATCGCTATCTCTGATGGGCCTCCCTTGAACGCTTTCACATCCTCGGACGCTTTCCATGCTAAGGTTTTGGCGGGTCCAACAGCGTCGACGCAGGCTGGGGGGGAGGGAGTAATCAGAGCTCCAGGGCTTAGAGATATCTCGTCGAGCGGTACTGCGGTTTGCTCCTCCACTAGTACCGAAGCCGACCCTCCTGAAGTTTCCCCCGCTGCGGGATAGAATTCCCGAATCGAGGTCTGTGCCAGGGTAGGTCTAAGGGGGTTCGAGGTTCCCTCCCTCACCTTCCCCTTCCTTTTCGTATGAGGCATAGGAGTTCCAATAAGCAATAAGGTTCAGAAACAGACAACGGATCAGGAGCACTGTCTCACCGCGTCTTTCCTTCATGACGCCATTTTGTTCTCCAACCCATTTTTTAAGACTCACTTCACAGTCTAATATGATCCCTAAATCTCTAACATCAAATGAGATGGGATAATTCTTGGCAGCTTCCAAAATTTCTAGTTCTTTCAGAGGGCTTAATTTTGGGCAGATATATAGAATTTCAGGGGGTTTTTTTAGCATTGAGAGAAAGACTCATTTGTATCAGGACTTTATTAATGGTGGATAAATAAATGTCCCAGAGTTTCAGTATTGAGTCTATAGAATTTTCAATTGGTATTAAAATCTGCACATCGTCAGCATAGATAAAATAAGTAAGATTAAGACCAGATAAAAGCTTACATAATGAGTGGCAGAAAGTGAGGATCCTTGAGGTACACCTGCACCATGAGGGAGGTTAATTAGATCAGATTCAACATTGTTCAATTTAACTTTATATGACCTGTTTTCCAAGAATGATTTAAACCAAAGTAATGTAATATCTTGTAGGCCTATTTCTTTGTCTTTCTTTAACTGAGGGCTGGTAGCACGAACTGGGCATATGGCAGAAGGCCGAGAGACCTTTACCTCCTGATGACGTTGACGTAGGCAGTGATCGATCTTTCCAACCAAGGAGATGATATCATCTAGAGATGTGGGAATCTCGCGAGCAGCCAGCTCATCCTTGAGTGCAGGAGATAAGCTGTCCAGATAGATTGGCCATAGGCAGTCCTCTTGCCATCTGTTGCGACTGTCGCTGCCTGACATCTCCACTACGCCCACTACGCTTTGGCGACTCCCTCTTTGCCTGTGAAAGTTTGGCTTCCGCGGCATCTTCATGCCATCCTCCTCCGGCGACCCCGGACCGGCTAGACGCTGCACACTGCCATGTTTCCTCGGAGCTTAAGGGCGCGCGTGCGGCACGGCCCCGACTGAAATACCAGCAGTGGCGCAAACCTCAGGGGCATCCCCCTGAGGTTACGTCATCCGCACCGGATATTTAAGGTCTCTGAAATCGCTAAATAATTGAGTTAGCAAGGGATAGGATTTCTCTACCTAAGCTACTCTGCCTCCACGGACTTTCCAGGGGTACCCGCTCCTTGGGGCCTCGCTTTCTCTTTTGCTTTTCAGATCGCAGTCTGGAACTAGTACTCGCTCCTCGAGGGCCTTCGTTCCCGGACTTGCTACTGATTACCACTTCTGCCAGGAAGTCATCACTGCCTACAACATCAGTGAATTACCTTCTCTCTCTCTCAGAGTGTTCCCTGGAACCAGGTACTCGCTCCTCGAGGGCCTACTTCTTTCCAGCTCCTGGGCTGCTTCCAAGAAACTATTGTGTGAGTGTTCCCATCAAGGTTCTGTTCCTGAACTCTGCATACCCTGCCTACTCACTATATTCAGTTTCTCTACAGCTCAGTTATCCAGGATCGCTCTTCCAGTATCTGAGGGACTACAGCCCAGCCGGGCACTTCAGCTCACTACTGCCACCTCTGGTGGTTCAATATACTGTTTAATAAAAGAACTAGTGTGTGTCTGTTTCCATACTCTGAGCCTGACTGGTGGTCCCTCTCGGGATCTTCCCCTGGGGGCATGGTCATCTGCTACCAGCCCAAGGATCCACCCACAACTACCTCAAACACTAACACCATCCCAGTTCTGTGGCTAGTGTCCTGAATTCTACTATGAATTCAGTGAGTGAATGCGAGCCTTGATGGAGATGAAGGAGCTGGTGACCTGCAATTGCATGTCAGCCGGGGTCCTGGAAGGTTCGTTTGAACATGGAGATGAAGTGGGAAAGATGACAGAGGATTTCATTTGAACGTTCCCAAAGTGGGGAAGCCCATAACAGGGCTTGCCTTTGAAGGCGTGAGAGGATGAAGGTGATCTTGGTATTTTCACTTGGAAACAACTCAGGCTGTAGTGCGAATTGCATAAAGCACTGATTGAGGAAACTTCGACAGAGGCATGGCTCTCCATTGAAACAGGGTGGAGCAGGATGGGCCAGAGATGCCCAGAAAGTGCGGGTTGAGACCAAACCCGTGAGTTGGCCTTAACAGAATCCTCAAGTTGAGACTGTAGACTCACCACAAATGAAGTCAAGGCTTCTAGGGTTCGCTGTTGTTCTTGGACATGAGCAGCTAGGCCAGGGATGGCCTGCAAGGCGGGAAACTCTGCTGAGTCCATGGCCTTGGCAAACTATTGCACTGGAGGTGGACCCTTGGCCTGGTGCACGATTGGTACAGCCCTCCGGTCAGACCCAGAGAGCACCTTCAACCAGGAGGCGGAGCACAAGAGGAGACAGAGGCTTGCTGATGGTTCGCCAATAGCAACCCGGGGTTCCTTCAGGTTGAGCCCTTGATTACCCAGGCCGCCTGATCTTAGGTGGGCCTTGCAGGGTCTTCTAGAGAGAAAGTTCAAGGGAGTGCCCACCATGAACAAGGGTGCGCAGTCGGTGTGCAAACAGGGAAGTCCAGAGGTCGCAGGAGGCCAGAAGAGAGTGTCCAAGTGTATAGCGAGGATCAAGGCCAGGATATCAGTCCAGAATGGTCAGCCAAAGCAGGGTCGGTAATAGAAGTCAATCTGGGCGTAGTCAGGTCAGGCAAAGGTCAAGTTCCAGGCGGCGATCAAGAGTAGTCAGCTCACAAGCAAAGGTCAAGTTCCAGGCGGCAATCAAGAGTAGTCAGAGTTCAGGCAGAGGTCAAGTCGGGCAGCAATCAAGAGTGGTCAGAGAACAGGCAAAGGTCAGTACTGTGAGATCAGTCCGAAGGGTACTACCAGGAATGGAGATACAAAGGAACAGGAGAGACTGGAACAGTTGACACTGGAACAAAGGAACTGGAACAGGAGACACAGGAGCAAAGACACTGGAATGCAGGAAGGCAAACTAGAGACACCAGAGTGTACGACCTGATTGCCAAGGCACTGTTCAGGGAACAGGCCTGGCCTTTTATGCAAGAGAGTTGTGATGTCATCGGAGGGCGCCGGGTTAGGGTTTCCTGCGCTGGTGCCTTTAAGTATGACGATGTCGGCCGCGCGTGTGCCTAGGGGTGAGGTCGTGGAGCAGGAAGACGCGGAGCCCCTGTGAGAGCTCCACTATGAGGCCGGCATCGGAGACGATAATCGTGTTACTGCATGGCGTGAATGCAAATTTTTAGAAGGGGTAGCATTGTGAACGGCTTTGGGTGGGCTTAATTTAAATGAGGGGCAATATCACACTGTGGGATAGCATAACACATGCTATTGGACAGTTTTAACACTGGAAAAACTACACATGTTTCCCCCATTTCTGGGGGGGGGAGAGAGATAGAGCCTCTAGGGAGCCCTTCACAGTATTCAACTATTTATATGATTAAAGGAGGGCCAATTAATAGCATGAGGTGAGGTGTTGGTGGTGGTTTAGGTTTTAAGGGCCAGTTATACATGCAGAATGAGACATACGAACAGAACAATGCACCTCGGTGAAGATTTGATGTCATTTGGAGTGAGTAAAGTCTCAGAAATTTGAGATTTTAATAATGTTCTCTCGCCCTAGCTTGATGGTATAGAGTCTATCAAGCTAGGGCGAGAGAAATAGAAGTATCGCGGGGTGTGAAAACTTTACCGCACCCCGAGATACTTCCCTTGTGAAGCGCTATGTTAGTGCACGTGCGGTAATTCTAAAATTACCCTTAACATGCCCCTTTTTCTTACAATAGGCATTATACATGCATTATTATAGAATTTTGATGAATCTAGAGGTGAGGGACTATTTCAAGAAAATATCAAAGCAAAGAAATAGACAATGTGAGCATAGTACTTTCAATAACTGGATCTATTCTTTCCTCCAACTAAAAGTCAGCAGGCATTGTTGGCACGCGTCTGGATTCTAGAAAGGACCTTAGATGTTCAGGAAGGAAAAAGATAAAACAATTATCATAGTCCCTAACAATACATTTACAAGGATAACTTAATACAAAGAATATCCCAATGAGGTAACTTTGCATTTCAAGGAAATAAAGCATTTCCTTCTCTTCTTTTTAGAACAAGCAAGATCAGAAAATATACGAACTGTCTGTCCAAGGAAAAGAGAAGATAGATTTATTAAAAATCTCCTCATAAATCAGTAACATCTTGCTCTAAAATAAAAGAAACTAACAAATTAAAGCGCTTAACTACTTCAACCCTTAAGACTTCTAAAAATTGAGGCAAATTATCAGCAATATTTAGGGAAACAGGTTGAAGATTCTGAGCAAAGTCCAAAGTCAAACTGTAATATATCCACAAAATATTTTTTAAGGGTAAGTAGTGTCTCTCCAAACAATTTAAGAAAATTTAGAAATCTTAAGTTTAGATGTCCAGACTGGTATTCCAATTGCTCCACAAGCCCGGACAAGATGTTAGTGTCCCTGGATACAGCCGCATTAAAGACTTGCATGTCTTTAATCATATTTTCAGTGGTAGCCAGCTTTTCATGGATAGTAGCAATTTGAGAGTCAATTTCTATCTTAGGAGATTCAAACTTGGAAGTCAAAAAATCAATTTTCTTATTGGAATCTTTAAAGGATCTGCCAAGGCCCACCAGTAGATCCCAGATAGCATCCAACATAACTATTGCCACCTTATCAGTCAAAAGTGAAGACTCACTGATAGGATCTTGCAGAATCAGCTCGACACTGCCTAGGGATAGTTTGATCATTGACAGAGATCTACCCTGGGGTACAATTGAAAAGAGGATAGGCAGGCTGCAGAGTTCTCCCCACCAGGTTCACTTAGCAGGAATGATGCAAATAATAGCTCAGATGCCGATCCAACTACAGCCCCCTCATTAAAGGATCTGACGTATGCCTTAGCATCGGAAACCAAAGTAGGTCACCAGAAAAACCTCTGGAGCAGTGCCATGGTTCGCACACATCCTGGGTGGCCGGCAAATTTGGAATCATGTGCCAGCGAAGAACTCTTTCCCGGAGTCGTCGGGGCACCACGGTTTTCCCGGTAGGAACTGGATGGGTAGCAGACAAGGAAATGCAAGCCGGGTTGATGATGTGAGTTGGCTCTTCGGGGATATCTTCAGGTTCAAAAGACTGGGATAAGGCGTCTGCCCAGAGATTCTTATCCGCAGGGTGGTAGCGGAGCTCGAAATTGAACCTTGAGAAAAATAAGGCCCATCGAGCTTGACGGGCATTGAGACGCTGAGTGTGATTTAGATGTTCTAAGTTTTTGTGGTATGTGAACACCATGAATTTATGTTGTGCACCCTCGAGCCACGGGCGCCACTCTTCAAGAACCAATTTAATGGCGAGCAGTTCGCCATCCCCAATACTGTAGTTCTGCTCTGCTGATGAAAATTTTCGAGAAAAGAAGGAGCAGGGAGCTGTGGTACCAGAAGTAGTGCACTGACTTAGAACAGCTCCAGCCCCAATGGTGGAAGCGTCCACCTCGACTAAAAATGGACGAGTCAGGTCAGGGTGACGTAAGCAGGATCCCTTTTCGAAGGCGGCCAATTCTGGCCCTGACCCGGAAGGGTCAGGGCCATCAGAGGAGCAGCCAGTGTGGAGTAATGCGGGATAAAGTGGTGATAATAATTAAGGAATCCCAAGAAGTGCTGGAGTGCTTTAAGCCCCACTGGTTGAGGCCAATCCCGGATTGCCCTCAATTTATTTAGGTCCATGGAAAAGCCTTGAGGAGAGATTATGTAGCCAAGGAATGGTAAACTGGACCTCTCAAACAAACACTTGTCCAGTTTTTCAAACAAGTGATTTTCTCGTAGGCATTGTAGTACCATCGTACATCGGCTCGGTAGGGGTCAAGGTCCTTTGAGAATATGAGGATATCGTCCAGATAGATCATGACCTTGATATATAGTAGATCCCTGAAAATTTCATTCATCATTCTGCTGGAATACAGCTGGTGTGATGGAAAGGCCAAAAGGCATCACCAAGTATTCATAGTGGCCGTCTCTTGTATTAAAGGCAGTTTTCCAGATGTCATCAGGGTGGATTCTCACCAAGTTATACGCCCCACGTAAATCCAACATAGTGAAGATGGTGGCACCTTGGAGATGATCAAATAGTTCAGAAATCAGTGACAAGGGATATTTGTCCTTTGGGTGATAGCTTTTAGACCGCGGTAATCGATGCACGGTCTGAGTGATCCGTCTTTCTTGGTCACAAACAAAAATCCCACTCCGGCGCATGAAGTGGATGGACGGATAAACCCTTTTGCCAGATTCTCCCGAATATATTCGGTCATGGCCTTTGTCTCAGGTAACGAGAGAGGATAGGTGCGTCCACGAGGAGGCATGGTTCCAGGAAGAAGGTTGATTGGACAGTCGAACCAACGAAGAGGCGGGAGGAGATCGGCCTTTTGTTTAGAAAATACATCCTCATAGGTGGCATATGGAGGAGGAATGCCAGAAGAGGTGGTAACCAGAGAAATCGTCGAAGATGGAGTTAACTTCTGAAGACAGGATTGGTGACAGGCTGGACCCCACTCTACCAGCTGTAGTGAAGTCCGATTAAATTGGGGGGAATGTTTCTGTAACCAAGGAAGTCCAAGCACAGTGGGGTGGATTGACTTATTCAACACCAGTAACTCGAGTTCCTCAAGGTGTAAGGCCTCTGTACATAACTGGAGAGGTTCAGTTGTCAAAGAGATATGCCCAGGAAGTGGCTCTCCATAGATGGAGGCGATACACAAGGAAGGGTTAAGTGAACGGGTTTTAATACCCAGGAGTTGCACAAGGTCTTTGAGGATAAAATGACCTCCTGCTCCGGAATCTACCAGAGCAAGAACCGGAAAGGACCGGGAGTCCCAAATTAGTGTGACTGGAACTGAGAGTTGGGTGACCGGAGAAGTTGCACCCAAGTTCAGGGCCCCTACTGAACTTGGATCCTGGAGTTTCCTGGACAGATGGGACAATTTTGTAGATGGTGGCCTGGGGTGCCACAATACAGACACAAGCCGGCCTATCTTCGCCAGAGGCGCTCTTCCGGTGTCAGTCACCCTCGACCCAATTGCATGGGTTCTTCCGGCTTGACCACTCTGCTGTCACTAAGGGTGGTGAGCAGGAGGTGAGCGGGAGGGAACCTGCACTCACCTCTTGAGTAGAGATGTGCAGTCGTTTATCACGAATTAGGCAATTACAACGAAATTGCCTAATTCGTAGTGGTTCGGGGGCCCCGAAACCCGAAAAGGATTTTCCCCGAACTTCGGGGAAATTTCATTTTTCGGGTTTGCATGGGGAGAGGGGCACATTTTTTTTTTAAAATTAAAAACCACCCCAAACCACCCCAAACATTTATATTAACTATAATACAACCCCCCCCCCCCCATCCCGATCCCTCCCCAAGACTTACAAACATCCCTGGTGGTCCAGCGGGGTCCCGGGTGCCATTTGTTCCTCTGTGCCCATGTGCGCCATTGCCAGCCTTGCCTCAAAATGGTGCCGAATAGCCTCTGAATTACCATGTCACAGGGGCTACCGGCGCCATTGGTCAGCCCCTGCCACATGGCCATCGGCGCCATCTTGTGCTCCTACCATGTGACAGGAGCTGACCAATGGCGCCGGTAGCCCCTGTGACATAGTATGGGCAAAGGCTATCGGCGCCATTTTGATTACTGGCAGCCAACAACGAAATCGCTCCCAGACCCGCTGGTCCACCAGGGATGTTCGTAAGTCTTGGGGAGGGATCGGAATTGGGGGGGGGGGTGTTTGTATGTATGTACGAAAATGATTTTAAATGCTTGGGGTGGGTTTTTTTTTAGCTTCGTTTCCCGCTTCATTTTTTGGCCCGGTTTCGGGTTTCCTCGTTTCGTTTTTCAAAAAAACTAAACGAGAAAACCCGAATTTTACCACGAAGTATCCGAGTCAAAAAACAACCCGGTAGAAAAAAACAAAGCACATCTCTACTCTTGAGCATCCGACTCTCCCGGTGACGCTCTTGAAACAGTAGTCAATTTGGCCTGTCAAATCTATAAGGTCCTCTAAGGAAGGAGAGAGCTCCCGAGCAGCCAGCTCATCTCTCAGCTGTGAGGATAGACAATCCAAGTAAATAGCTAGAAGGCAGTCCTCCTGCCAAGCGAGCTCAGTAGCCAAAGTCTGAAACTCTGTTGTATAATCAAAAATACTTTGTTGTCCTTGACGAAGATGTAGTAGACTTGCTACAGCATGCCGCCCTGGATCATCAAAGGTCCATTTGAATACAGCCACAAATTGGACCAGTTCTCTTATCAAGGAGTCTGAACGCTTCCACAGAGGGGAAGCCCAGGCCAGGGCCTTCCCTTTGAGACGAGACAGGATAAACGTAACCTTGGTCAAGTCATCCTGGAAGACAGATGGCTGCAGAGCAAACTGCATATAGCACTGGTTTATAAACCCTCTGCAGAGCTTGGAGTCGCCGTTGAAATGTGGAGGCACTAGAAGTGCCAACAAGGCATGTGGTGAAGATGGAGGTGGCTGTGGAGAAAGAGAAGCTGAATCTTTGACGAAGGCATCGACCCAGGCATGAAGGCAATCCAGGGAAGAGGCCAATACCTCGAGGAACTGCTGCCATTCTTGCATCTTGGAAGCCAGGCCTGGGATGGCCTGGAGGGCACGCGACTCCACTGAATCCATGGCCTTTGCAACCTGTTGCGTAGGAGGTGGATCCTTGGGCTGAGGTGGGGTTGACACAACCCATAGGCGAAGGCCTATGGGTCTCCACTGTTAGCAGTTGGAATGGGCTGAAACTGGAGGCCACTGGAACTTCACCTATACCAGCCCACGTTCCCCTTGGGTTGAGCCTTCAGGTGCTGGGGCCGGCAGGACTTAGGCGGGTCTCAAGGTTGAGTATAGATAGGAGATGGTTCAGCCCAGAGACAGCAGCCAGCAGGTGGCGTGGTCCTATCCTAGACGGGATATGGAACAGGAACTCAAGCACCAAGGGACAAGAAGGAACTGAAGGTACCTGAGCAAAAGAAGGTCGAAGCCTTAATAGTCCGTGTCTAGAGGATAGGGACAGAGGCGTCACTGTTAAGGTTGAATGGAAGCTGGCGGCACTTGGAATGTGTAGCACGCAATGTGGAACTCTGGACTCAAGAAAGTCTGAGGTGAAGTTGTTTGGAGCAATGGTCACGGCACGGAGAAGGCAGGCATGGTCAGACGTAGCAAAGGTTAAGGCACAGAGAAGGCAGGTGTGGTCAGATGTAGCAATGGACAAGGCACGGAGAAGGCAGGTGTGGTCAGACGTAGCAATGGACAAGGCATGGAGAAGGCCGGTGTGGTCAGACATAGCAATGGTCAAGGCACGGAGAAGGCAGGCATGGTCAGATGTAGCAATGGTCAAAGTTGGAGAAGGCAGGCATGGCCAGACGTAGCAATGGTCAAGCTTGGAGAAGGCAGGCGAGGTCAGGTGTAGCAGAGGTCAGGCTTGGAGAAGGCAGGTTAGGTCAGACATAGCAATGGTCAAACTTGGAGAAGGCAGGCATGACCAGACGTAGCAATGGTCAAGCTTGGAGAAGGCAGGTGAGGTCAGGTGTAGCAGAGGTCAGGCTTGGAGAAGGCAGGCGAGGTCAGATTAGCAGAGGTAAGGCTTGGAGAAGGCAGATGATGTCAGGCATAGCAGAGGTCAGGCTTGGAGAAGGCAGGTGAGGTCAGGCATAGCGGCAGGTAGCCGATCCAGTAGACAGACGAGACGAACACGAGGAACAGGAACCAGGAATCACAGGAACAAGACAAGCGCAAGGCAACTAAAACTCAGAAACCGGAACAAGAGACCAAGACAACCTGTTGCAAAGGTAACGCTGTGGAGCGCTGCCTGAGCTTTTATATGTTGAGGGAACTGACATCAACATTCGGGTCTGTGGCCAGGTTCCTGCTGTGGGCCCTTTAAAGGTTTCACTGGTGCACGCACATGCGCCTAGGGAGGGGCACGGCGCTGCTGGTGACTTTTCTCCACGAACCCCGCGGAGAGGCCCGACGGATGAGGCATCCTGGCTGGAGGTGCCGGGAAGCGGAGCAGAACCGGAGGAGTTGTTGAAAGTACGAGGTCGAGATTGGCGGCCACCGCCACCAGTGATATGGAGCTGGACCCTGAAGCTTGTGTAGAGAGGTGAGAGGGGTGTACTGCGAGGCTGCCGCAGGCGGCAAGTGTAACATCCGCAGAAGACAACCTAAGATCCTTGGGACTGAACGTTACTTTTCCTAACAAAATGGGTGTTCTCTCACCAGTTCCTGCATTGGAATCTTCAGCTTCTACTAGTGCTGGCCCACTGGGCATGAAAGATGACATAAGCTGCTGCCCGAACCTTTCCCTTTTGCTTATATGGCATGCTGAAAGTAAATCAAAGGAAAACGAGGAGCAGCTAAACACTGCCCATGTCACACCGTCATCTTGGCTCATGCATAATCAATTTGATGTTAATATTTTATTGCGGCCAACCAAGAAGGTGGTCAGCCACAATAAAATAACAATACCTCTTTGAAATGCATTAGATGTGTGGCGGGGGGCCTGGGACTCTAATGTGGGTCCCAAGGTTCCTGCCGCACATTTAAAGCAAGAGAAAAAAAATTAAAAAGTCGCTGCAGATGGGGAGATTGAGCAGCAGTCAGTGCTGACCCCCGTCTCAACCCAGGACTGCCAGTGGAGGTTGCCCCAACACCCCCAAAATGTAAAAAAAAAGATTTTAAAAAACCCTGTATGGTGATGACCCCCAGCTCCCTCTGTTCATGAAAAAAGAAACTGCTTTGTTTCTCACCCCCCCACGTCCATGTAAAAAAATCTTCTTTGGGTCCTGGCCCACCCAATCCCCAAGTGTCAAAAATCATGTTCCAGTTCCACCTGCCCATACCCACCCTCCCAGAAGCTAGAAAAAAAATTAGGCTGCAGGCTTCCATCCCCACCCTCGACCCTCCCCCCTCCTGCATTCCCATGAACCTTGAAATAAATCGTGCATCACCTAAGCCATGTGACTGGGATAAGGTCTGGGAATCAGACCGTGGCCTTGTGGCCTGGATCTGATTCCCGTACCTTGCCTATCACATGACTGGGGCAAGGTCAGGTCAGTGCCAATTTGGAAAAAGGTTGCCAATTGGGGCCAGGACATGATCTTTGACAGTTGGGAGGTGGGGGGGGGGGGGGGGGGATAGGACATGATCTCTGATGATTGGAAGGGGAAGGGAGGGTCGGGAGCCAAAGCAGTTTATTTTACATAGCCAGGGTGGATGGTTTCATGGTGCTGAGTGATTGGACTAAGAGTGGACAAATCCATGGGGCCTGATGAGATTCATCCCAGGATACTGAGGGAGGTCAGAGATGTGCTGGCGGGTCCGCTGCGTGACCTGTTCAATGGATCCTTGGAAACGGGAGTGGTTCTAAGTGATTGGACAAGAGCGATGGTGGTCCTGCTTCACAAGAGTGGGAGCAGAGAGGACAATGGAATCTACAGGCCGGTTAGCCTCACCTCGGTGGTGGGAAAATTAATGGAGACTCTGCTGAAGGAAAGGATAGTGAACTATCTACAATCCAGTGGGTTGCTTGATCTGAGACAGCATGAATTCAGCAGGGGAAGGTCCTTCAGACAAATCTGATTGATTTTTTTTTCATTGGGTGACTAGAGAATTGGATCAGGGAAGAGCACTTGATGTGATTTACTTGGATTTTAGTAAAGCTTTTGATACAGACCCACATAGAAGACTTGTGAATAAAATGAGAAGCTTGGGAGTGAGCACCAAGGTGGAGGTGTGGATTACAAACTGGTTGACAGATAGAAGACAGCATGTGATGGTAAATGGAACCTGCTCTGAAGAGAAAACGGTGTTAAGTGAAGTGCCACAGGGATCAGTGTTGGGACCGGTTTTGTTCAATATCTTTGTGAGCGACATTGCTGAAGGGATAGAAGGTAAAGTTTGTCTATTTGCAGATGATTTATTTATTTATTTATTTTATTTAAGGCTTTTATATACCGACTTTCTTGATACAGATCAAATCAACTCAGTTTACATTGAACAAAGTAGAACTATAACCAACCATATAACAAGTGACAATTTGAAGGAGCATGAAAGTTACATTCTAACAAGGTAGCCTTAACTGGGAGAAGGAAAAAAAGAGAGGGAGAACGGAGATAGATTACTATATACAATAAATAAAGTACTATTTACAATGGAGAGTGGAAGGGAGGCATGATAATTCTAAATCAGGCTGTTGGGCTATTGGCAGGGCCATTGGCAGATGATACTAAGATCTGCAACAGAGTGAACATGCCAGAAGGAGTAGAGAGAATGGGACATGTTATAGGAAGCTTGAACAGTGGACGAAGACATGGCAGCTGGGATTCAATGCCAAGAAGTGCAGAGATATGCATCTGGGGTGTGGTAATCCAAAAGAGCTGTGTATGTGATGGGAGGCTGTTGTGCACAGAACGAAAGAGAGACCTTGGGGTGATAGTGTCTAGTGATCTGAAGACGGCAAAGCGATGTGACAAGGCGAAAGCAAAAGCCAGAAGAATGTTGGACTGCATTGAGAGAGAAATAACCAGTAGGGATGTGAATCGTGTGATCGATCGTCTTAACGATCGATTTTGGCTGGGGGGGGAGGGAAATCTGATCGTCATGGTTTGTTTTTTTTAAATATCGTAAAAAAATCGTAAATCGGGGGGAGGGCGGGAAAACCGGCACACCAAAACAACCCTAAAACCCACCCCGACCCTTTAAAACAAATCCCCCACCCTCCCGAACCCCCCCAAAATGTTTTAAATTACCTGGGGTCCAGTGGGGGGGGGGGGTGTCCCGGCGTGATCTCCCACGATCTCCCGCTCTCGGGCCACGGCTGCGTTAACAGAAATGGCGCCAGTGGCCCTTTGCCCTTACCATATGACAGGGCAAAGGTAGCGCCTGCGCCATTTTGGTTCCTGTCACCCGACGTCACGAGTACCGGCGCTACCTTTGCCCTCACTATGTCATACGACCCGTATGACATAGTGAGGGCAAAAGTAGCGCTGGCGCCATTTTGAATATTGGCAATACGGGGCGAGTGCAGGAGGTTGCTCCCGGACCCCTGCTGGACTTTTGGCAAGTTTTGTGGGGGTCAGGAGGCCCCCCAAGCTGGCCGAAAGTCTCTGGGGGTCCAGCGGGGGTCCGGGAGCGATCTCCTGCACTCGTGACGTCGGGTGACAGGAACCAAAATGGCGCCGGCGCTACCTTTGACCTGTCATATGGTAAGGGCAAAGGGCCACCGGCACATTTCTATTAACGCAGCCGTGGCCCGAGAGCAGGAGATCGCGGGAGATTGCGCCGGGACCCCCCACTGGACCCCAGGTAATTTAAAACATTTTGGGGGGGTTCGGGAGGGGGATTTGTTTTAAAGGGTCGGGGTGGGTTTTAGGGTTGTTTTGGTGTGCTGGTTTTCCCGCCCTCTCCCCTCCCCTGATTTATGATTTTTTGACGATAAATCAGGGGAATTGCTATTGTATCGCGGCTCTAACGATTTTTGACGATTCAAAATATATCTGACAATTGTTTTAAATCGTCAAAAAACGATTCACATCCCTAATAACCAGTAAGAAAAAGGAGGTGTTAATCCCCTTGTATAGGTCCTTGGTGAGACTTCATTTGGAGTACTGTGTTCAGTTCTGGAGACCATAACTCAAAAGGGACAGAGATAGGATGGAGGCGGTCCAGAGAAGTGTGACCAAAATGGTGGTGGGTCTCTATCAAATGACTTTTGAGAAGAGGTTGAAGGTCACCCAAGAGAGGAGGAGATTATGCAGAGTCATTCAGGAAGCCCTAGGTGAAAAGTCTGCCTGGGAAAATCCACAGACTGTTGTTGATGAAGCAAATCCAGCAAAAAATTCACCTGAATTTGTTGCCGGGAGATGTGGTTTGTGCAGTTAGTGTAGCTGGGTTTAAAAAAGGTTTGGATAAGTTTTTGTAGAAGTCCATTACCTGCTGTTAATCAAGATGACTTAGAAAATAGCCACTGCTATTACTAGCATCAGAATGCATGGGATAGACTTTGTGTTTGGGTACTTGCTAGGTATTTATTGCCTGGATTGGCCACTGTTGGAAACAGGATGCTGGGCTTGATGGACCCTTGGTCTGACCCAGTATGGCATGTTCTTATGTATACCCTGGAGGAGAGGAGGTGCAGGGGATATATGTTACAAACCTTCAGATACCTGAAAGATTTGAATAATGCCCAATCATCGACAAAACTTTTATGTTGGAAAGAAATCAGTAGAACTAGGGGTCACAAAATTAAACTACATGGAGGACGACTCAGAACCAATATCAGGAAATATTTCTTCACAGAAAGAGTGGTGGATGCCTGGAATGCCCTTCCGGAAGAGATGATGAAGAAAAAAACAATAAAAGATTACAAGGGAGCATTGGATAAACACTGTGGATCCCTTATGTCTAGAGGATGGGAATGAAGAAAAGAGTGCATGGAGGTAACTTGCTGGTATGGCAGTTACAACCCTTAACCAATAAGCTTTAATGCTGTTGATGCAACTCCAACATTGCTCTCTGCTTCAATGGCAAGAGGTAATGGGGATTTGGACTCAAACAACAACCAATAAGGGCCCTGACTTTAACAATCTGGAAAACTGACGCCGTTGATGCTGGCGTTCTTCATAGATTTAAAACTCAACATAAATTTCTCTGGCCATTTGTAATATAAACATTGGAGAGGGTATTTATAAGAGATGTGCATTCATTTTAAATGAAATAAATAATGGCAACAAAATTGTCTATTTCATCTTTTATTGGAAGCGCCACGAAACAGAAACGAAATTAATGGCATTTTGTAAAAATGAGCATTTCTTGTTAGTGCGCACTAACTGAAAACGTTAGCAATCAGTTAAAAAGTGTCAATTGGGGGAGCAGTTTGTTAGCTAGAGTTACAGTTATGCATTCCCATAGTTACTTGTTTGTGTTGCCAAGGTTGCAAGGTGGTATTTGAAGGGCGGGCAGATGGCCAGTGCCTGGTAACAAATATAAGCAAACAATTGATATAATAAATATTTAATACCATCATGTTTCTAGTCAGCATTTTGGTGCATGCATACTTTTAATTCCCTGATGTCTATCTGTGTGTTTGGGTGGGGGTGGGGTGGGGTGGGGAGGTGGTAACTGGTGAGAGGGGAAGTGACTGGGGTGAATGTAAGGGGTGGTGGGTGGGAGAAAGTCTGGTTGGGGTGGTGAATGGTGAGAGGGAGGCAGCCTGGTATGTGGGGTGTGACTGATGAGAAGGGGAGCGACTGGGGTGGCTATATGGGGTGACAGGTGGGACAGAGACTGATTGGAGTGGTGAGTGGTGAGAGAGGGTGAATGCGGTGATTGTATAGACTGACAGATAGTGGGGTGACAGATAGGAGCAAGACTGGTTGGGTGGTGACTAGTGAGAGAGAGGCAGTCTGGTATGTGGGCTGTGACTGGTGAGAGGGAGAGTGACTGGGGTTACTGTGTGGAGTGTCAGGTGGGGTAGAGAGACTGGTTGAGGTAGTGACTGGTGAGAGAGAGGCAGCCTGGTATGTGAGGGTGACTTTTGAGAGGGGGAGTGATTGGGGTGACTGTTTGGGGTGATGGGGGGGGGGAGAGAAACTGGTTGGGGATGGTGACTATTGAGAGAGATTCAGCCTGGTATGTGCAGGGTGACTAGCAAGAGGGGGAGTAACTGGGGTGACCATATGGGGGTGATAGGTGAGAGAGAGACTTCTTGGGGTAGTTGGTGAGAGAGAGACTTCTTGGGGTAGTTGGTGAGAGAAAGACAGCTTGCTGTGTATGGGGTGGGACTAGTGAGAGGGGAAGTCATTGAGTTGACTGTATGGGGTGACATGTGGGAAAGAGAAGCAGTCTGGTGTGTGTGTGTGTGTGTGTATGGGTGACTGGGGTAACTGAATGGGGTGACAGGTTACTCCCCAAACATACCAGGCAGCCTCTCTCTCTCCAGTCACCACCCCAACCAGACTCTCTCCTACCTATCACCCCATACATTCACCCAAGTCACTCCCCCTCTCACCAGTCCCCCCCCCCCACACACACACACCCCCAAACATACAGACTCACACCAGGAGAATTCAAAGTATGCATATTCCAAAATGCCAGGGCCCCTTTCCTAAAATACAAAAGGATTGGTGAATTCTAAATATGCATTTGCATTACATGCTTTTGCTGACTAGAACTTGATGCTATTCAATGACATCACTTGTTTGTTTACACTTATTACCCCTTCAAACACCACCTTGTAATCATAGCAACACAAACAAGTACTGGTAACTAAGGAGGCAGCCAATGGAATGCAGAACTACACCTCTAGCTAACGAATTCCTCCCAAATTCACACTTTTTAACTGATTGGCACTAACTCCAAAAATAGGAAAACACAAAATAAATACCCCCCCCCCGAACAATTTTAAAAACAAAATCTAACAGATAACTATCCAAAACAAAAATGACATGAAAAATAAATCAGTGCACATCCCTACAGCACAGACGCCTTTTGAATTTTTGTCAAGATTGACATTTTAATTTCAATTTAAAAAACAAAACAAAAACTAAAATATATATTTGAGACTTATTTTGAAAGCGGTATCCAGATTCAGTTAATGCATAGCCTAAGTGGTGGCAGGTGCCTTATTTGAAAATACCAGACAATTGATATAGCAAGCAAGACCTTTACACCTCGTTTTTGGTTTTTTTTCCTTAGAGTTCATTAAAGAGGTGTTTTTGACAAGAGGCCACCTGTGTACACACCCACAAATTTGCCATAATCTTTTTGAGGAGAAATGGAGGAACACTTGAGAGGGTTTTGCCTAAAATAATTCTCCTATACTGAAGCAAAGCAACACACAAAAGATTATCACAATCTGTCAAAATACCAGGATACTGGCAGACTGGACTTCTCCAGTGCACTTATTCCACACTGCGTGTGTCTAATTGATTCCTTCTTATGCAGTTTTTTCCGGGATGACTGACACCTCTGCAGTGCTAACTGACATCGCAAATACAGGACATTTGGTGGATTTAATTCCCGTCTCCAGACTATTGGTTGCTCTAGAAATTTTCAGTCCATGACTATGTGCAGTAGATGTTGAAGCAGGGCCCCAAGTCTAATCAAACAAAAAGGGCTGCGGTGTTAATTCCCGTTAAACAACTGTCATTCTTGGTTGAAGCTTACAGAGGAGAGTGTACTGCTTGTTCTCTTCACTGAGGTCATGCTGATCCTGCGCACAAAGATTCGTTTTCTCATTTTCTGACTCCAGAAGCTCAAAGTTATGCTTTTGCCCAGTACTGTTTTCCTTAGCTGTTTCTTGTACTTTTTGCTTACTTGCAAGCTTATTTCTTTCTTGCAGCCTTGAAATCCAATTAGGCAGACAGGGTACAAGCGTATGGCTGCATTTTGTATGGCAACAGCTGCAACATTTCTAATAAGAGGTCTGATTTAGCTACAATAAATTAGCCAAATGTGTGGCAGTACAATGATGACAGCATAATTATAATAAAAGTCGCTCTGCTGAAGTATGGGGATGACAATACATACTAATTTGACTGGCTAACATACCAAATGAAAACCATGCAATGAGCAGACATGGCTAATAGCTCAGACACATATACTTAATGTGGCCAGTCACTGTAAAAACAAAAAAGATAGATGAAGCTGTTCAGAATCTCCGTGCTAACAAGCAGTGCAGTCTGAAGCCATTAACTGTCAGGGGTAATAACACTCAGAGTCCTGAAGTGCAGTAAAACAGCAGCACTTTCATGGTGATGATGTGCTGATGCACAAGCACACACCTGTGAAGAGGGCACTAAATCTATCCTTGCATTCATTACTGCGGAGGTAGGAAAAACAACACTAATAATGTAAAGTATAAACGGAAGTAGCAGACAGCAGAGAGTGACATTTGCATGGTCCCAGACAGCTTGTTAGCTGAAGTGGGTTTTAATTAGCTATTTTCCAGCAAGCAAACGAGCAAATTAGTGGCAGCCCTAAACAAGCAGAGACAATCAGACCCACAGAAAAGAGGAGAAACTATTGGCCAGCTTATTATTAGTATTTTATTTCCATGCATTCATGCCATATTTCAGGATATATGGACCAGATGTAGAAAGCATTTTCCTCATAGACGCTAAATGGGGTAAGCTGTTTAGTACCTCAGGCTCACTGTGTATCCAAATCACTGCTTACGATTTCAAGATTTCTGCTCTCATGCTGTTTTTTGTCAAAAGACAGTGTGGGATTTAAGTACATGTAGATATGTTTTGTGGGAGACTGTACCCTGAGGGCCTGATTTTCAAAAGCATTTACATGCTTAAAAATGGGGTTCACGTGTGTAAATGCATTTTATCCCTGTAAGCGGGCTTTAGAAAATTGCCACATCATATGCCATTGAATTATCCATAGGATTTACTCACGTAAGTGCACTTTACGCATGTAAATAGCTTTTGAAAATTGCTCAATAATAGTTACATTTACGCATGTAACTCATTTGAAAAATTCACCTGTATGATTTGCTTTCATGTAAGCATTCAGTGATTTCAGTTGAGCCACATTTTCAGAACCGTTGCAGTTAAGGGCAACTAAGTGTTTTGCCCTAATTATTATGTACACTGTAAGCACATGGATTATATTATAGATTGAAATGTTTGCTTTACAGAGATTTGTTTTTCTTTTTAAAAATGTTAGGCATGTTTCATTAAATTATTTTCCCATACACACCGATTAGGCCTTTAATTTGGTTTTCATTGTCCTCACTGAAAGATGAATTTTAAAAACATAATCGGACCAATTTTAAAAGCTCTGTGCGCGTAAAAGCAGGGGTTATGCGTGTGGATGGGCCCTGCGCACGCTGCGCACATTTTCTAAAGGATCTGGCCACGCGTGTATCCCCTGATACGTGCTGAAGTGCCGGACCTGAACAAAGGGGCGGGCCTGGACAGCTACATTAGACGCTGTCCCGGGGAAGTGCGTGCCGGCAACCAGCCGAAGCGTGGAGATTACATCTGCTGTAGAGGAGCAGTAAGTATGAAAAAAAATGCTAGTTAGGGATAGTTTAGGGTCAAAGAGGAGAGAGGAAGAGGGAGGAAGGATATGGGTAGGGTTAGGGGGAGTTCCCTCCCAGTCCACTCCTTAACTGGAGTGGACAGGGAGGAAACTGGGAAAGGCCTACCTGTGCAGCGACGCACGTATTTTAAAAAAATCTCCCTAATGCACGCATGACAGACACCCGCCCGCACATGTGTGCGCGGATTTAAAATCTGGCATGCATGTGCGCGCAGATATCACATTTTATAGCATGCACACGGCGACGCGCGCATGTTATAAAATCCGTGCATCCATGTGCGCGTGCCGGGAACTGCATGCACATGGATGCGGTCACGCGCCTTTTAAAATCTATCCCTATGTATGTAAAAATTAACATACATGCACATAAGTAGCATCTACTCGTGTACTCTGTATTTTATAAAAGTTGAAAATATGCATATATTTTCACTTTTGCATGCACATATACTTATGTAAAAAAGGAGCAATCTAGGGGCATTCCAGGGCAGGTCCAACACTTACATGCGTAAGTTGCTATTTTAAAAAGACACCTACATGTGTACATTTTCCAATTTACTTGCATATTTTTACATCTGCTAATTATCTGGCATAACTGATATTAAACCTGTTTATTGTGTAGTACTACACAAATACTAAGCATCAAACCTTGAACAATACTTCAAAAGGAAAAAAAAATATTCAAGGTAAATCTTAACTCTAACACATCTTTATTCAGGAAATGGTATCCCACCTTGTATAAAGATGTTTTAGAGTTAAGATTTATCTTGACTATGTTCTTTTTTTCTATTGTGTAGTACTGATAGAATGGGAGATCTGGGTGAACTGGAAAGAGTTCAAGTTGAAGAACTAGGAAGTTCTCGATGATCTGGAAATGGACTGGATGAACTGGTGAACTAACTGGTAAAACTGGTAATATCCTTGATGTGCACATGGTTTAAAATTGGACATCTTGGGGCAGATTTTAAAACTTATCTGTGGGCGTAGATTTGTTCGCACAACCCCGGACTCGCCCCCGGACCGCACCCTGACACGCTCCCAGACCGCCACCATGCCCCCGGACCTGCCCTCTTTCACCCCCTTTTTTGAAGCCCCGGGACATATGCACATCCCGGGGCTTGTGCGCACCACCGAGCCTATGCAAAATAGGCTCGGCGCGCGCAGGGGAAGATTTTCTCGGGTTACGTGCATATGTTACCCGCGTAGCCTTTGAAAATCTGCCCCCTTAAGCGCATAAACCAGGATTCACATAAGTAAGTCCTATTTTACTGTACATGTAAAATATACTCGCCTATTTTTAAAAAATAGGAAACGTACCTACTCATTGAATTGATATATGTGTGTCATATATTGCATGTATTCACTCGTAAGCATACATATGTGTGCATATTTTGGGGTAGTATTTATAACCCATACAGGTGGGTTATAAAGTACTATGGCAAAACTCCATGTGGCCATATACACGAGTACAGTATATACCAGCATACACAGTTGTTTGAAAGTTATCCTCCCTGGTTTTAGAAAAAAGGAAAACATATTTAGAAAGACTAATCATAATTTAAGTGTTATAGACTTATAACTACTCTTTCTACATCCTACAGAGGGGTTTTATCCTGCAGCCCCCAACACCCACTGAAGAATTTCTCTCATATTAATAATAATAATCACAATAATAATAATAATAATTTAGGGTATAATTTCTTTTGCTATTTATTACAACTGTCCATTGACGTCTGTTTTTTTGTATTTGTTTTAAAACAAGCACACAGAGGACCATTTTTAGTGGTGCAGTAAGTGGCAAGTTACTTGGGTAAGCTTGGGTAAATTTAAGCAAGATATTCTGCAGGAAAGAAGTTCCAGGTTAGATTTAAAGTTTACCCAGATAATGCTAGGCCTGCTTTCCACCACAGCCAGAATTACTTGGCTAAACTTAGCTGGGGGGGGCGGCAATCACTTACTCGGCTGAAACATATCCACTACAAGGGGTGGGAAATTCAAAACCTTGGGTTTGTCCAGCTAAGTTGCATACTTAGGTGAATAAACCCTCCTGAATATTGATCTCAGAGTCCACGGCGGAGTTTTCCTTTGAAAATTAGCTTGCAGGTCTGTGAGTATAATGTGTCCACAAATGCGAAGCTCCCAACATGGTTTGAAATTGCCCCCATTATGTATATTTAGAGCCCTAGTACTGGGTCACCACTAAGAAAACCTACTACTATCATACTAAGTGGTTTACCGCTCCCCCTTGTGGGCTGCTTTGTAAGTTGCTTCATACTGCTATAAAAAGTGGAAATATCTGGAGATGGTGTAGATTTTTAGTTAGACTTTTTAGGAGGCAGGACGGAGCTGTTACTGCTCCTGTTTTTGTTCTGCTAATTTTGTAGGAGAGAAGAACTTTGGGCCTTATGAGTTAAGGTCCGGTTTAGATGGGTAGAAAGGGTGTCTTCATTTTTAAGGAATATTATTTCCTCACTTTTGGATTAAGTTTAAAGAAAGCTTTTATCCACCCTTCCTTCTTTGGTTTTAGATACTGTAAACCAGTTTTTATTTTTTTTTTTTTTGTCTGCTACCTAAATTTCCCTAGCCAAGGGTGTTTGGATACTCTCATAGGGAGCATCTAACCCAGAGAGATCCAATGACCCTTCAAAGGTAGAACCTTAGGGAAGGATTTTCATTCATTCCTGGAAGGAGGAGGGAACAGGAAGAAAGACAAACTATGGGGGTCATTTATCAAAATGTGTTAAAGGCGGTTTCGCATGCGTTAAGGCCTTATCGCATGCGAACAGCCCCGTTAACGCATGCGATAAGCCTTTAACGCATACGATAACGTGTTATTGGATGCGAAAAGGGCTGTAACGCTGATCGCGATGCAAATTTTGAAAAGGGGAGGAATAGGGGAGGAGTTGGGGGAGGGTTAATGTAAAGTAGGTGCAGCTATCGCGTTGTGCAATCTTTTTTTGGCCACTATCGCAGGTCATTAACGCGGGAAATAACTACACCTTTTTTTATTTGCGGTAAGAACGTATCGCATGCAATATCGCGTACCGCACTATTATCGCGGCGTATAACGCGTGCGATAAAACATATAAACAGCTACCCAGCCATCCTGGACCAATAAAAAAGCTTGTTTTTGGTAGGTAAACCTTCAGGAGACCATTTGCTCGCTGCCAGGTGTATATATACACGGCTACTACATGCCTCACCAGTCCCGTCGCAGACCATAGCATGTGGAAGCAGGACAACCTGAACAACAGGCCAGGCCACATCCAAGACATCACAGGGAGGTACCAGCAGCGCAGGCAGAGGCTGCATTCCTGCAGGGTCAGAGGCTTGGTCAGGGCAGGCCACATGCCAGGGCCCAGGCTAGGATAAATAGGGATCATATGTTTCCTATACGTACATCCTTGGAGGGCATGCCTGAGGACTTAATGGTGAGCAGGTATCATCTCAGCTCTCAGGCAATACATGAGTTATATGAAGACATGCGAGCTGATCTGGATCCTGCAACCACAAGGTCCCATGCCATCCCTGGCATGACCAAATGTTGTCTGCACTCCATTTCATTGCCAGCGGCTCCTTCCAAACCACAGTAGGAGTTGTGGGAGGAATGTCTCAAAGCACATTTTCACGCTGTCTGGATCAGGTCATTGAAGCAGTCATGGACCACATTCATCACTACATATACTTTCCTAGCAACAGGCAGGACTTGCTGGACTTGAAGAGAGCCTTTTATGCCTTTGCACACTTCCCCAATGTTATTGGAGCTATTGACTGCACACATGTGGCCATCATTCCACCACGTGAAAGGGAGGCAGCGTACCGCAACAGAATGCTTTTCCACTCCCTGAATGTTCAAATGGTTTGTGATGCTGGAATGCACATTCTGGACGTGGTGGCCAGGTATTCGGGCGGAACGCATGATCGCTTTATACTAAGTCAATCGGCCCTTTTTGACGATTTTGAGGCTGGCCTGTACGGTGATGCTTGGCTTGTAGGTAACAGAGTTTATCTTTTATCTATTCCATGTCATGCAATGTAGATGTGTGTAATATCACCCAAAAGGGGGGGGGTCATAGTTGTGGGGTTGCCATGGCCATGTTAAGTTTATCAACACAGTATACATGGCTTGTCATGGTTCCAAAGCAAGAAATAAGGTTAATGTATGCCTTTTGAACACCTTTGATCACTGTCCTGCTGAAGTTATGTGTGCAAAGGAGTCAGTAATGTGGTGAAATAGTAAGATGTATCTAGGTTCCTAGTACTTTTTATATATATATGTACCTTGTCCTTTTATTCCCTTTGGTGCCATTACAATGCCTGCACACTGCACACTGCTGCCACATTACCTGTGTGTTTGATTATATACCAAGACATTTTGCAATTGGCAGCTACTGTGAATGTGTACTCTCGCACTCCTGTACTCCAAGTATTGTGCCCTTCATGTTGCCGACCTCCGTTATTGCCTGTTTAGGCTACTTTGCCACAACTTGCCAGACAGTACAGCCTGCCCATCTGCAATGGACAATCACCATTACAACGTAAACTATGGTCTAGCCTTTCACTGCAGGTCTCACAGCTGTAATGTTTGTCTGTCCAGTTGGCTGGCAGCTGTACCTCAGTACCCTTTGCTAGATTAGAAGGGGCAGTAAGGCCACCCTTGCCAGATACACATCCAATGCTGTACTTATGAACATAGCAGATGGTTAGCGCAATAGGTGACAACTCCTAACTATACTGCTGTGAGGCAACAGTAAGGAGCTGTTAAGGCTAAGCAATGTTCCAGGCTATCTTGCACTGTCTTAATGGATCTTGTGGGTAGGCAGTCACATGTGGCTATAACATAGCAAACAGTAATTTCCTTCTTATGTCATTGGTGCAGGAGATTTAGGTTATGGTTGCCGGCCATGGCTTCTCACCCCCATACACATGCCTAACACGCCTGCAGAGATGAGATACAACGATGCTTTATGTGGTACCTGAACAGTCATTGAACGCACCTTTGGCCTTCTTAAAAGCTGCTCCCGCTGTTTGGACAATACTGGGGGAGCTTTAATGCAAGCCCCAGACAAAGCTGCCAAGATTATACTACTGTGCTGTGTATTCCATAATGTGGCAGTACGTCATGGACTACCAATGGATATACGTCCAGATCTCCCACAGGATCCCGCATGTGTCAATGCGTGAGCCCAGGAGACCCTACCGACTGGCAGCCAGATTCACCAGAACCTTATAGTTTCACACTTTGCCTGATGGCCCTGGGCTATGGAATGTACTAGCATTCGGGCCGAATCAGTAAAGTCCGCGGCAAACGCCCGCTCTCCCGGCACGCGCACAGGCCACTCTCCTGTGCACGCAATTCAGTATTCAAATTAGGGTCAGCGGTAAAAAGAGGTAAAAAGAGGCGCTAGGGACACTAGCACGTCCCTAGCGCCTCTTTTTGGACAGGAGCGGTGGCTGTCAGCGGGTTTGACAGCCGATGCTCAATTTTGCCGGCGTCGGTTCTCAAACCCGCTGACAGCCATGGGTTTGGAAACCGGACGCCAGCAAAACTGAGCGTCCGGTTTTCAACCCGTGAGCTGCGGGCCGACTTCAAATTTTTTTTTTTAACTTTTTGTAACTTTCGGGAGCTCTGACTTAGTATCGCCATGATATTAAGTCGGAGGGTGCACAGAAAAGCAATTTTTACTGCTTTTCTGTGCACTTTCCTGGTGCCTGGAGAAATTAGCGCCTACCTTTGGGTAGGCGCTAATTTTTGAAAGTAAAATGTGCGGCTTGGCTGCGCATTTTCCTTTCTGAATCACGCGGGCATACCTAATAGGGCCATCAACATGCATTTGCATGTTGCGGGCACTATTAGGTTTGGGGGGGGGGGGGGGGGGGGGTTGGACAAGCGTTTTAACCCCTTACTGAATCAGGGGTAATGCTAGCGCGTCGAAAACGTGCGCCCAATTGCAGGTTAACAGTGCGCTCCACCGGAGAGCACTGTACTGTATTGGCCTGATTGGTAGGTGTTGCTGAAGATAATGAGCAGCGTTTCCACTCATTACGCAAAAATTTGCTTTATGTGTATGCCTAAGTATCAGGCCAATTTTGAGTTATGTCTGGAGTATGGACCTTTGCACTGTCATTGCAATAAAAGCTGTGCTGCCAATGACATATTTTTGACATTGAGTAAGCACCTTCTGTTCTGCCTGCATGTCACAGAAAAATTGGCTACTCTGTGAACACAGTGTATCACCTACCTAGAACCATGTGGGCTCAACTGCCATCAGGGTGCACCTCTCACTCTTATAGAAATGGGCATGTCACACTGTTATAACAGTTGAAATGGAGAACATGCGTCACGGCCATGCACAGTGGTCTTTGTACATCTGTTGTGTGTCTGTGTGTATTTACAAGGACCTTCCCAGTTATATTTCTAACCTGGTCAACCTCATATTTCCTGTGATGTCTCACATGCCTGAAGATCTGCATAACAGGTAGCTGTGTACATACAGGTACTAATCCCATTCTCTTCATGTGTAGAAAGTGTGGATATAATGTAGCTTTAGCTGACAGGGCCTCATGTAGTTTGGAAGCGTGTACCAAGGGTGGCCACAGTATTTTCCTTGGAAGCAGGCAGAAGGTCATGGTGGTATCACTGTCAGGTTCAACAACGTGCATAGTTCCTTTTAACATGCCATTACCCTTTCACAATGCAAGGTTTACTGAGTTGTTGGTTCCAAGGTCAGGCTATTGGCTGTGTTGATATCATGCTGGTATGACAGGTGTCCACTTATATTAAGATGTTTTTCTCCAATTGCCGGACTGTGAAGGCACATAAAGCTATGACTTAAAGACCATCACACACTGCATTAGTCACCTGACACACCAGTCATACTGTAGCCTGAAGTTTCCTTAACAGATGTTAGCCTCATGCAGAGCAAGGGTTAACCATTCTTTCAGTTGTCTTTCACAAGATGTCTAACTGTAATATTCATATGTGTGCCTTTTGTTACTTAGGAGTCATTACACAGTGTCAGATATTATTCAGCTGTAACAATCAGCACTGCTGTTTGGTCCTTTATGATAACCATTACAGGAAGGGGAAACATACTGAAAATGACAGTGCATTAGAGATGTGAATCGTGTGATCGATCGTCTTAACGATCGATTTTGGCTGAGGGGGGAGGGAATCGGATCGTCGCGGTTTTGTTTTTTTTTAAATCGTGTAAATCGGGGGAGGGCGGGAAAACCGGCACACTAAAACAACTCTAAAACCCACCCCGACCCTTTAAAATAAACCCCCCCCCAATGTCTTAAATTACCTGGGGTCCAGTGGGGGGGGGGGTCCCGGTGTGATCTTCCACTCTCGGGCCATGGGTGCGTTAAAAGAAATGGCGCCGGCGCTACCTTTTGGTTCCTGTTCCCCGATGTCACAAGCGCAGGAGATCGCTCCCGGACCCCCGCTGGACCCCCAGGGACTTTTGGCCAGCTTGGGGGGGCCTCCTGACCCCCACAAGACTTGCCAAAAGTCCAGCGGGGGTCCGGGAGCGACCTCCTGCACTCGAATCGTATTGCCGTATTGAAAATGGCGCCGGCCATACGGCCGGCGCCATTTTGCAATACAGCAATATGGCCATACGGCCGGCGCCATTTTGTATTGCAATGTATAGCAAAATGGCGCCGGCCGTATGGCCATACGGCCGGCGCCATTTTCAATACGGCAATACGATTCAAGTGCAGGAGGTCGCTTCCGGACCCCCGCTGGACTTTTGGCAAGTCTTGTGACAGGGGCAAGTCTTGTGACAGGGCAAAGGTACCGGCGCCATTTCTATTAACGCACCAGTGGCCCGAGAGTGGAAGATCACACCGGGACCCCCCCACTGGACCCCAGGTAATTTAAGACATTTGGGGGGGGGATTCGGGAGGGTGGGGGATTTATTTTAAAGGGTCGGGGTGGGTTTTAGGGTTGTTTTAGTGTGCCGGTTTTCCCGCCCTCCCCCTTCCCCTCCCCCTTACCCCAATTTACGATTTTTGACGATAAATCGGGGGAATTCCTATTGTATATCGCCTCTAACGATTTTTGACGATTTAAAATATATCGGACAATATTTTAAATCGTCAAAAAACGATTCACATCCCTATAGTGCATGCCTAATGTGTGAGGCCCTACAAAGCGCATAGTCTCCCACACTAACCATATTGTACAGATAACTACCTGTTGCTAAACACTTGCAGGCTTTCATCATGTGTACCATCAGCTCTTCCACATGGGTGTGAAGGTCTGTAACCTTTACCCATTTTAATGATTCTGTACCTGTCCTTTGGTCATATCCAGTCCATGCAGGGTGGCCTATATGGTGGTGGTTAACCTGAAAGACTCAGCAAGCATTCTCAGATGCACTCCATTGTCATTTTCTAGGAGTACTGCTACCAGAATTTAAGGTGTATATCATGCTTGGTGATGTCCTTAACATGTTGCCATTGTGCCAAGCTACCTTGTACAGTATGTTAAACCATTCTGTGTCCCTTTATGCAATCAGCCATGAACTTTATGTATAAAATGGCTGTGCCCGACGGTACTCTGGTAATGCTTGCCATTAACAGAGTATGGTTGGACAAACTGTCTGTGAAGGGACAGCAATCTGTACTGGGTACTGATAACAGAGATGAGCGTGATACGTAGGTTCTGTTGTTCTGAGTGCACCATGGACACTTGGCCACTTCTTGTGTGCAGGGCCTGCAGCATTTGCACCTTCCCTCTTTGTGTGCATTTAACAGAAGAGTATAGGATGTAATCATGGTCTTGGTTTCTTTCAAAGTATAATCATTTTATTGTGCTTTGAGGTAGTAGAAGCTGTCTGTAGCTCATGGCCCTCTGACAGTGACCCCATATATATTTCAATAACTTATGAAACCACTCTGTTAATGTGCTGTTCTTGAAGGTGCTGAAGTGTGGCAGTGGTCATAGTGAAATGAATGTTTCTTAGGCACCATCTGATATATTGACCCAGCCTGTACTGAGCACCACAGCAAGGGTTTGGCCGCAAGTGCTTATACAAAGTCACTTCATATACTGTTTATGTGTACCTTGGACAAGCCACCTTTCACATACTGTTTACTATTTATGCTGTCAGCTTCTATACTAAATTGCAAGGCACATGCCTGTGTGCATGTTGTGCAGCCTGGAGAGACACAGTAAATAATGATTATTTACAGCTTGTACAAAATGTAGTTTTCACAGCCTTATTCCCAGCATGCAGCTTCCCACACTGCATGTACATGGAAAGGTGCAGCCTTACCTTTCTGTGTGTCTGGATGGTAATTCAATAACTCTGCAGACACCGGTATTCTGCAAAAGCTGTCACTCACTTTATGTATTTATTTTTGATCAGATGGTATGCCCATACTGTTCCCCACAACACAACACCTTTTGCTACACCACCTATTTGCTGCCCTCACATAATCAGCTTACTCCAGCTCTGTCTGGGTCATATGAATTAGCTAAGATTTAGGGTGTCATGCAACCGTTTACCTAAATGTAGTTTGTGATAATGGCTGGGGCTCCCCTTTACCAAATCTGTGTATTGTATATAATACATTATACCACCATTGTGTTCAAGGTAGCTGTGCTTGGAGTGAGTGTTCTTACACAGTCTAAAGTGTGTTCCCACAAGTGCACAGCAGGACTACATTACTGTGTGGAACAGCGTCTGGTGAGGTGGCAAGTAGCAGAGTGCTGTGTTGCTGTGTATCAGCAACACCTCTACAGTCAGACTGCCATGCCTGTACTGGCCTCCTTTGTGGATGTGTTAAGTAAGTTTTAACTAAGGCTTCCCTTATACCTACTGTACAAACTCCCAAAGCAAGGGCGTATGCAGATGGCCAGTGCCATAATGCTTCATATACGACATAAAAAATATCAGGCCTACTGATCTGGTGCCTGCTGTGACTGTGCACTAATTACTCTTAAGGGTATTCTACCAGTGCTACACTGAAGCCCTAAGAAGATTTTGAACGGCAGGTGTATAATATAGTGAACTGTAAATAGTGTAATAGGCTAATACCATTGCTGTTTGGCAATACCTAGCAATCTCTTGGAAATGAACAGATACAGGTAGTACATGCTGTGTAATAGTATATTGTAGATCCATGTCAATCTGCATGGCAAGCCATGTTCTTTGTCTGCTGCATCTTAGACAGGGAGCTCATGGGCTGTGAATTCAACTTTCATAGGAAAAGTCAGATGGCACTGTCCTATGGCCAAAAGTGATGGACAAAAAACATGGCTTGCTGTGGAAAAGTATCTTTGATTAATTGCACTTTCCATGTACTACCACTATCAAGTTTTCTATTTGTAGAAGCACCGTCATTGTCACACTGTCTCTGTCAATGTACACAGGTCACAATACAGTGTGACACACACCATGCCTTCTTACCTGCAATCACTATGAACTACACTACTTTGTTGTAGAACATCATTACTTGTGTGTTGTGTCATACCCTTGTCTTGGGCATTTCCAAACTTTCACATTAAGTATACTGTATCGTAGGGATGTGCAGAGCAAAATTTTATGTTCATATTTTTTATGTCCGAAAGGGGGTCCCACTTGCGGCCAATATGGACATAAAAAAAATCCAATGAGTTGGGTATATGTACATATGTGCAAAAAAAAAATTTAAACCCCCTCACCCTCCTTAATCCCCCCCCCCAGA
Source organism: Rhinatrema bivittatum (assembly GCF_901001135.1). Lineage (NCBI taxonomy): Eukaryota > Metazoa > Chordata > Amphibia > Gymnophiona > Rhinatrematidae > Rhinatrema > Rhinatrema bivittatum. The sequence goes on from NC_042616.1 coordinate 514,012,559, forward strand.
CTTACCACAACTCCCTGGTGATGGAGCGAGGAGTGAGGACGCCATTTCTGCAATCCTTGGCGAGAAGCATGTGACGTCGGTGGCACGTCGAGTGACGCAGCGTCACGTGATTCCCGGCTCGTTCGCGCCGGACGGCTCGTTCGGCCCAAAAAGAACTTTTGGCCAGCTTGGGGGGGCCTCCTGACCCCCCCAAGCTGGCCAAAAGTTCTTTTTGGGCCGAACGAGCCGTCCGGCGCGAACTCGCCTGGAATCACGTGGCGCCGCGTCACTCAGACGCGACGTCACGTGATTCCCGGCAAGTTCGCGCCGGACGGCTCGTTCGGCCCAAAAAGAACTTTTGGCCAGCTTGGGGGGGCCTCCTGACCCCCTCAAGCTGGCCAAAAGTTCTTTTTGGGCCGAGCGCGCCGTCCGGCGCGAACGAGCCGGGAATCACGTGACGCCGGCGTCACTCGACGTGCCGCCGACGTCACATGCTTCTCGCCAAGGATTGCAGAAATGGCGTCCTCACTCCTCGCTCCATCACCAGGGAGTTGTGGTAAGTCGGGGGGGGGATTAAGGAGGGTGAGGGGGTTTATATTTTTATTTGGCTCAACAATCGCGATTTCCCACATATCGAACATATCTATGTTCGATATGTGGGAAATCCGATCGTTTATGTCGAATCAATTTTTTAAGTAAAAAAAAAATATGAGTTGCGTTTTACTAATGCGGTCAATCCGAATGCACACCCCTACTGTATCGTCCTTGAAACTGCACCTTCATTGCCTTCAACACCCAGCCTGTCACTGCACACTATATAAAGTGTTGGCATTTAATTTACACAGCTGTGTCACACAGGCGAATGAAAGCCACATAAACATTACTTCACCCATGTGCAACCCTTAACAATACAGAAACACAATAAGAGGAGAGACACATCAATATCCCTTATTCAAGGTGTGTGCGGTTTATTAACACATTGTTGTATTGCACTGCTGGCAATAATGGCAAAGTGTTAGGTAATCACAATCTGCCAGGACAAGTGAAGAAATCTTACAATTATCCATGTTAACTGAACAGCACTTTCATTATGAACCTGTACCAAATATATATGCAAACAGCAGTATTACATATACAGGTATAGCATGTTAACCATATAGCAGAATCATGATTACACAAAGAACATCTAGAAACTGGAAGTGGCACCCCTAAAGCGAAAGTACTGCTGGTAAGAGATAAGTACATGGTGCTGTACAATGTGAGCAAAAGCAAAAGCCCCAGACTGTCCATGTTGAAAGAGTGCACTGAAAGGGGACAGCCAAAGAGCCACGGCAGCAAAGTTCCAGCAGGATAAGAAGCACAAGGTCCAGCAGCAGCACTGATGGAGCAGGCCAAGACCATAGCAGCATGGGAGCAGGAGGGCCAGGATGAGACACAGCAGCATGGGAGCAAGAGGGCCAGGATGAGACACAGCAGCATGGGAGCTGGAGAGCCAGGATGAGTCAGGGGAGCATTTAACCAGCACTTGGAGCAGATGAGAAGAGGAGACACCCCGCAGCAGGCAACCAGCACTTGGAGCAGATGAGAAGAGGTAAGCCCACGCTGATCCGTTTCCTTCCTTGGAGGCAGCACAGGAACTCTGTGAAGGGCCCACGCTGATCCGTTTCCTTCCTTGGAGACAGCACAGGAACTCTGTGAAGGGCCCACACTGATCCGTTTCCTTCCATGGAGATGGCACAGGAACTCTGTGAAGGGCCCACGCTGATCTGTTTCCTTCCCTCGAGATGGCACAGGAACTCTGTGAAGGGCCCACGCTGATCCGTTTCCTTCCATTGACACAACACAGGAACTCTGTGAAGGTCCCACACTCATCAATTATATTCCATCATAACAGCACAGGAACTCTGTGGAGGCCCCACACAGGAGACCTGGAGAGAAGGTGTTTTTGGGCCATGAGGTTCCACTTCAGGGCCCTTTGCCACGTGGGCCCTTGCCTCTTGGAGGCGGCATGCCTTTGGAGGGCCGATGCCTGGACCTTCATCCCCATGCTGGACTGCTGCAGTGGGTTGATGCCAGTGAGGAAGGCTCGGACGTCGGGTAGGGCATCCGCTCTAGGATCTGGGTCATAATATTTGTCAGGGTGCTGATAGAGGCACTTATGGTGTTTGCATCCTGGGACCTTGAAGAAATCCCATGTTGCAGGATCCTATTCTGCCTTTGGATGAGCCGTCGGAGATCTCGTATTTCGACTCCCAAGTGTCGGCCTTGTGAGGCTGTCATGGGCTCCTCCTGTGATGCTGCAGGGGGCGCGGTAGGGTGCTGCAGGGGGTGCTGGTGTTGGCGGTGCTGGTGGGGAATGTATCGGTGCTGCCAGGCTAGATGGGCTATTGAGGCCATCATCCCTCAATACTGGCATCCCCTCACAGCTGTCAGAGTGAACAGGGGTGCTGGTTCTGGCTTTCCAGCCTGCTGTGTCATGCATGAGGCTGTCGAGGACTAGGGACACATTAAGTCCTATAAATGGTGGGGACTCATGTGTGGTGATCAGCTCCTCCTGCTCCACCTGTGTCTGTGCATCCAGGAGTAAGGGACGCTGCATTAGTGGTATTGGCTGGCTCACAGCTGGCCCTTGCCAGTTGAGTCCTGGCAGTTCGTGTCTGGGACCCGGACGTTCCTGAAGGCGAGCTGTGGAAACAGAAAAGACATAGAAAAACATCATAAGCATATATGGCGTTACAACCTTTCAAGCATTTTGCTATCAGAGGAGCACTTTGTAGGACTAGAAACTGATCATCTAATGGCAATTTGTTTGTGGGTTTCACTATTGTGTTTGGGTCATTCCTTGTGAATGGCAAACACACATAGTGTTTGACACAGTAGGTGTGTAACAGTTGCTGGGTGTATCTTTATGGCTCATGAGAACTTACCAGCCGCGACATGTGATGTGTCCAGCCGTGGCTCCAAGCCTTCAACAATGTCTGGTCCCAAATGGTCCAGCAACCTCTGCTCCATGTGGGTCAGCAGTATTGGGCAGGGTGCCCCTCCACCTGTCTGCTGCTGATACTTCCTGCATTTATTTATTTATTTATTTATTTTTAATTTTTATATACCGATATTCTTGTATGAAATACAAATCACTCCGGTTTACATAAAACAGTGAAATGCCCCAAAAGGGGAGGGGCTTTACATAGAACAATAGAACAAAGTACAAATTAAACATAGTATAGTATAATTACAAGAAACGTTTGAACTCAAAATCATAGTACAGTTAAAAAAAGTCATAATAGTATAACTCAATGAGGTATCCCATAATTGGGTTTATCATCGCATCTAGGCAGCATTAAGTGTCTGGGAAGGCTTGGCGGAAAAGCCAGGTTTTTAGCTTTTTTTTTGAACTCCTGATGACATGGTTCTAGTCTTAGATCTGGGGGGAGCGCGTTCCATTGGGGGGGCCTGCTGAAGATAGTGCTTGTTTGCTCAATGATGATTTTACCGGCGGGGCATGCAGTGTGCCTTTGTATGCGCTTCTAATTGGTCTGGAAGATGTATGAGGTTGAAGTTGTGTGCTTAACATGATAGGAGCAAGTTTGTGTGTTGCTTTGTGAACGATTGTGAGAACTTTATAGAGGATCCTGTGTTTAATAGGAAGCCAGTGAAGGTTACGATGGGTTGGAGTGATATGTTCTCTTTTGTTAGAGTTTGTGAGGATTCTGGCGGCGGCGTTCTGTACCATCTGTAAGGGTTTGATAGTATTTGTGGGGAGACCGAGTAGAAGGGAGTTGCAGTAATCAAGCTTAGATAATATGATGGATTGGAGTACTAGCCGGAAGTCAGTGAAGTGAAGGAGGGGTTTTAGCTTCCTGAGGACTTGCAGTTTGTAAAAGCAGTCCTTTGTGGTAGTGTTTATAAACTTTTTTAGGTTTAGATTGTTGTCTAGCCAGGTTCCAAGATCCCTGACGTCAGGTGAGAACATGCTATTTAAGTTTATTGATTGAGAGGAGCTTGATGAGATGGTGAGGGGGTCATGGGAGATAATGAGCATTTCAGTTTTATTGGCATTCAATACTAAGTTGAGGCTAGAGAGTAAGTCTTTAATTGGCTGAAGGCAGTCATTCCAGTAGGTGATAGTTTTTTTGAAGGGATTCTGTAATCAGGAGAAGGATTTGTATGTCATCCGCATAGAGGTAATGGGTAAGCTTAAGGTTTGCGAGTAGGTGGCAGAAAGGGAGGAGGTAGATATTGAAGAGGGTGGGTGAAAGTGAAGATCCTTGAGGGACTCCTTGATCTGTAAGGACTGGATGAGATTCCTTGTTGTTTATCCTGACTTTATAGAATCTGTTGCTCAAGAAGGACTGAAACCAACTGAGAGCTGAGCCTTTGATGCTTATGTTGGCTAGTTGGTCTATAAGTATAGTGTGTTTTATCGTGTCAAAAGCTGCAGACATATCTAGAAGAACAAGCAGGTAGGATTGTTTTTTCTCCAGGTTAACGAGGATGATGTCCGTGAGTGATAGTAAGAGAGATTCGGTGTTTAGGAATTTACGGAAGCCGTACTGAGCCAGGGACAGAATGTTATGATCTTCCAGATATTCTGACAGTTGCTTGTTGACAATTTTCTCCATCAATTTGGCAATGAGAGGTAAGTTTGCGATTGGTCGAAAGTTAGCTGGGTCCGATGGAGAGGCGTTTGTTTTTTTTAGCAGTGGTTTGAGGATTGCCAATTTTAACTGGTTAGGTACTAGGCCTTGAGAAAGAGATGTGTTAATAATTTCAGAAATTGGTTTTGAGATGGTGTTCGGGATGGCGATGAGCAGATTTGTTGGTAATGGGTCTGATGGGTGGGAGGATGGTTTGAGTTTCTTGAGGGTATTTTCTATCTCCAGTGAAGAAGTGGGCTCAAATGACTTGAGACTAGCGTTTGTTGAGGCAGGGTTATGAGATGGTGTATTGGGGGGAGGCTGTTGGTTGTAAGAGAATAGGTAAGGTTGGTGATTTTTGTCTTGAAATAATTGGCAAGTTCGTTGGCTTTGTTGAGTGCTTGGTGGTCTGGAATGGTGGGAGGAGATGGTTTGGTTAGTGAAGAGACGTAGGAGAAAAGTGCCTTTGAGTCAAAAATGAAGTTGTGGGTTTGTTTTGCGTAGAAGTCTTTCTTGGTTCTAAGGATGACGTTCCTGTATGTATTGAGAAGGGATTTGTAGATAGCATGTGACAAAGTGGTCGGGTTTTTTCTCCAGCTTTGTTCTTTATTTCTTAGTGTTTGCTTGAGGGATTTAAGTTCAGGGGTAAACCAAGGTTTTCTGTTGTCCAATGCGGGTTGTATGGTTTTGGTTGAAGTTGGGCAGATTTGATCCGCAATTTTATTGTTGAGATTGATCCATGAGGTGGTTGCTGTGGTTGCGTCTGTGAGGTCTAGTTGATTTAGTGCTTTGGATATCTTTTCACTGAGTAGGTCTAGTGAACATGGTTTCCTGAAATGGATGGTGGATTTGGTAGAGACTTGAGGTGGTGGATTGTTGATCTTAAGGGTCGTATAGATGACCCTGTGGTCTGACCAGGGAACTGGAGAGCAGGTGGGATTGGAGTAGATGGTAAAGCTATCATTAATGAAGATGAAGTCCAATGTATGGCCTGCCTTGTGGGTGGGGCTGTTGACAATTTGAGTAAAACCCAAGTGATTGAGGGAGGAGAGAACTGTTATGCAGTTGATGGATTGTGGAGAAGCGTCCACATGCAGGTTAAAGTCTCCTAGGATTATTGTGGGTTTGTCGGCGTTAATGTGTTTGGCTATAAGCTCAATCAAAGGAGAGGGGTCTGATTCTAAGGTTCCTGGTGGGGCGTAGATGAGGGCTAATTGGAGTTGTTCAGATTTAAAGAGGGAGAATTCTAGTTTGGTGGAGGTGTTTGTATGTTGTAAAGTTATGCAGCCACTTTGGATTTCAGCTGGGCCTTGACGTCACGATATCGGTGGGATACCTGCTCCCATGTTCTGGGTATCCCACTGTGCTGGGTGATGTTCTCACCTATCCCCTTCCAGAGCTGCACTTTAGCTGCTTGCTGGTCTTTGCAGCTCTGTTGCCAAACAGGTACGGATAATGTTCCAGCACACCTGCTATGAGAATCTCATTTTCCTCTGAGCTAAAGTGAATGGCCCGCAGCCTCTGCTGGGGTGCTGGCTGCCTGTCTGAGGGGGGTGCCACTTCCAGTCCCAGAGGGGTGTCTTCCCTGCCCTCACTCTCCGACCCGCTCCTATCTCCACTCCCTTCACCCCCCTCCTCCCCAACTCATCCTGCCCTGGCCTATCCCTTCCCCTCTGTCCTGTCTGTAGTTCTAGGCCTCCTCCCACCACTATTTCCTGACTAACCCCTTCCCCCTCCTCCTCCCCCACCCTCCTATCCCTTCCCTCCTGACTGTCCCTGCTGCTAGCCCTGGCCCTACTTCTACTCCTAGCTCTTATTCCCCTGCCACTCCTCTCCTCCTCCCACTCCCTCCTCCTCCCTCTACTCTCCTCACTCCTCTTCTCACCTCTCTTTCCACTCCTGTCACACTCCATTCTCTCTGCTCCTCTCTCCCACCATTCCTCTCTTCCACCACTTCTCCACTCCACCACTCCACCACTCCTCCACCACTCCTCCACTCCATCACTCCTCAACTCCATCACTCCTCCTCCACTCCTCCACCACTCCACCACTCCTCCTCCACTCCTCCACACAAATAGACAAACAAGACAAACAAACCTAGCACTCAAACAAATATGACAAAAGACAAAAGGTTCAGGGAAACAAAGGAAAACAAAGAGACAACACAACTCACTCAGTAATCAATGAAAATCTAGCTCCTTCCTCTCCGATAGACTCCGCTCCTCTCCTACACCTCCAACCACTAACACACCCTCAAAGGGGAAGGTGCAGGAAGTGTGCTTTTATAGTGGAAATGTTTTAGCAGAACTGATGACGTTTTCGCAAAGCGCAATGACGTTTTCATACATAGCGAAATCACTTCTCAATTTGTGGAATCACTTCGCTAAACGCGAAATCACTTTGCAATGTTCAAAGTCACTTCACACTTTGCGAACGTACCGCAAAATGGGATACTTACCTTTGCGAAGCGGTAATATGTTCATTACCATAGAAACGCCTCTTTTTTTATCGCATGCATTACGGATGCGATATTTATGGCATTTTGATAAATCCTAGCCTATGGCACCAATTGGGTGTTAACCATTTCTATGTCATTAGAATATTCTGTGATGAGTTTGGATAATAAGAAGCTTATTTATGACATCTGAATCAAGGAATGAGAAAGGGGACTTTGAATTATATCATCTAGATGAATGTTAGTATCATGTCTGCCAATTTGAGAGGAAGTTCTAAAACTGCCCCTGAAATTGGGATGGAATGAAGAATGAAAAGTCAGATTAAACCATTATTACAGAGTCATAAATTTATTTGTAAATGAGAATCTAATGGACTGATTTGAACAAGGACTTGTAAATTGCCATTTACTACAATTAAAAATCAATTATTAGTAAAGATGTGTTGGAACCAGATTCATCGTTCATCATGATTATTACTGTATATCTTAAAGACTATTAGAGCAATGTTCAAGGCCTTGGAGAGAGATCTCTCCTTCGACATGGAATCCTGGAAAGGAATGGGTAAGTATCAGGTACAGGGGGAGTAAACATCTTAAGTCCCTAAAAATTAACAAGTACATTTTAAATGGGCCACGTGTGTAAGTTTTGGGGTTTATGCATTTGGCTGGGCCTTGCGTGTGCCACGTGCATTTTACAACAGGCCTGGCCACGGGGTCTGGGTGGAGAGGGGTGGGGCAGTGGGCTGGCTGGGACAGCGCCATTCAACGCTGTCCCAGGGAAGTGCACGCCGGCAGCCGGCCAGCACATGGAGATTCCTTCTGCTCCAGAGGAGCAGTATGTAGCAAAATAAAAAAATGTGGGGATAGTTAGGTTAGGTTTAGGGGGCGGGGAGAAGATGGGAAGAGGGAGGAAGGTTAGGTAGGGTGGTAGGGAAGTTCCCTAACAGTCTGCTCCTTAATTGAAGTGGACTGGGAGGGAAGTGGGAAAAAGGCCGATCACGTCGCTGTGTGTAATAGGAAAATTCACTCCCCTACGTGCGCGAGTCACAGGCCACCTGCATATGTGCATGGCCACTGGATTTTATAACATGCGCGCGCCTATTGCTTCAAGGGCCCAGGTGCCATAAGAATATAAGAACATCTCCCTTGCCATGAAGACAATATAGTCTGAAGTCCACATAACCTACTAAATGTGATTATATTTATTCACATTTACACTGTAAAAAATGTTTTCACAAACAAAAGGGCAAGACATGACAAGTGTTCCAGCATTATTGGGCAATGGGCAAAATAGATGGCACAGTGTATTAACTGATTCCCAAAGGGCCAGTACTGTTGAGAACTGGCATACATAATAAAATAGAAATAGTAAGAGAAATAGGTATATTGTCATGGAATTTGTTTTGGTCTTATATAAACACACACCTCCAGTGTGTGTTTAGGAAGCTAACCAGACAATTGTTTTCCTTCTCAGGAACTAGATGATAATGTCATTTCATGGGCCACCTGGCTGTAATCACAGTTAGCAGGTTGAACAGACTTGTGAAAATATTGTGTTCATGTAAAGGAAGATGCTGGTTATTTTGTCATAGCAGAAGTTCCTTACACTAATATAAAATGACAAGCATTCTGGCAGTAGAAGGCATATTTAATAGACACTTTGCCTGGAATGAAAAATGAAATAGTACAGTATCAACTATTCTGCCTGTTTTCTTTTCTTATTTCTCTCTGGAGTGGACAGAATCAGTTTAAAGTTGCATCTGGAGATGAGCTCTCTTTAGTCTGACACATAGATAAAGGTGAACAACAGACAACTTCAAGCAGGAGTGAGGAGTATGACAGGGATGCAGTCTCAGTTCCGTTCTGAAACCTCTACATCAATGATCTACCTAACTCTGCTGGAGAGATCCTCAGCCTCTGAATTGAAACTAAATAGCTGAGAGATTAAAAGCCTGCTGTATGTAGATGACCTGATCATTTTATTTTCTACCTCAGAAGGTCTGCAAGAGAATCTAAATCTGTTAGAGACCTACTACAAATCATAGGACCTACAGAAGAATCTGGAAAAGACAAATATGATTTTCTGAAAAAAGCCAAAAAATCTCCCACACAAATTAAAATTTGTGTGGGAAAAAAGCCAAAAAGCCAAAAAATCTCCCACACAAAATAAATAACCAAGAATTAAAGCATACCCTAGACTATACATATCTTGCTATGACATTAAGGTCATCGGGGAATTTTAAATTGCCTGTAACAGAGGTCTTCACAATTTTTCACTTTGGCAAAAAACCTTCAATGAGAGAACCTCATTACTAAATTAATACATCACTTACTGCTCCTTAATAATGTGATGGAAGTTTACATAGAAGCTTTATACATTAAACGATACTCCTTTTATAAAATTAAAAAAAAACCACCCTGTCCTAACCAGTCTTTCTCAATTACATTGGTATCCTTTCCCCACAAATCTCTCCCTCTCTCTCTCTCTCTCAGCTGTCCCTCCCATTGTCCCACTGGTCTCACTGCAACCCCCCCCCCCCCCCCCCCCCCCCACCCCCCCCCCCCCCCCCCCATCTTTCTCTTCTGGTGCCTCAGTAGCTGGCAGCAGCTCTCCTCCTCCTGCGGATACGCTGGGGCTACAGCTGGTTGACAGTCGCAAAAATCTTCTTCCTCCCTTTCGGCCTGGATCCACAGGCCAGTGACACTGCGCCTACCAGTGTGGGTCAATGATACCACCACTGCACTGCCTCGTCCTCCACTTTGGACTCCCTCCCTTATTTTGGGCTGCAATTGTCAATGATATCTTCAATTTAGTCTCTGTGTGCTAATAAGATCCATTAGTTATCTTATGTGGGCCAATGACGATGCCTCTGATTAAAATAAAATAAACTACACTTGCGATCAGGAGCCGCACTTAATTTCCATGGCACGCAGGCTGTGCAATGAAGAATCCTGGGCTGTAAAGATGCTATAAGGAGTAGCCCTAAGAATCCTGCATGCAATAAAGAAACCTTTGGCCAATCTCAATACTCCAGTACATAACATTACATTTGCCTTGCTAGGTCAGATCAAAGCCCATTGAGCTTAGCATCCTATCTCCAAGTGTGGCCAATCCAGGTCACAAGTACCCGGCAGATCCTATAAAGTGGATCTATTTCTTGTTACTCACTCCCAGGTATAGCAGGGGGGGCTTTCTCTAGTCTACCTGGATAATACTGTTTTATGGACTTTTCCTCCAAGAACTTGTCCAAACCTCTTTTAAATCCTGCTATGCTAGTCATCTTGACCACCACATCGTCTGACAACAGATTCCACAGCTTAATTATATGCCGAGTGATAAAGTACTTTCTACAATTTGTTTTAAATCTGCTGGTTGTTACTGTTATGGAGTTTCCCCTTGTTTTGGTATTTTTTGAAAGGATAAAAAAACCTTCCTTTATTTATCCCTTCCATCCCACTCATGATTTTATAAACTTCTATCAAATCCTTTCCCAATCATCCCTTTTCTAAGATGAAGAACCCTAACCTGTGTGGCCTCTCCTCATAGGAGAGATGCTCCATCCCCTTTATCTTTTTTGTCACCATCCTCTATACCCTTTCTAGTTCTGCTATGTCTTTCTTGTGTCGGGGCAACCAGAACTGCCCATAATACTCAATGTGTGGCCACACCATGGCTCATTACAAAAGCAATATGATATTTTCCATTTTAATCTTCATTCTTTTTCGGATCATCCTTAATATTCCATTTGCTTTTCTTGACTGCTACCGCACACTGATCTCAGGATTTCAATATATTGTTCACAAGGACTGCAAAGTCCTGTGCCTGGATGGTGACTCTAAATACAGAATCCAACACAGTGTACCTGTGGTTGGGATTACTTTTCCCTATGTGCATCACTTTACACTTTTCCACTTTAAAACTACAACAGCAAGAACAATAGCAAAGACATTCTGGAATTTTTGAGATGTTCAGTATTGTCTCTGGCTGGCCATTTTAGGTGGGATTTGACATATTTTACTCCTAGGAATAGATTATATAAAGATTTCCTGCTTATTCTTTTGTGGAAAATCTTTTTTTTTTTTTGCCTCTGTCAGCTTTGAGGAAAAATGCTATGCAACCATTCTTGTGGGGAGTTTCTGTGAATGTTCAGGGTTTCTATTGAGGTTCTGTTCCATTCTGTAGAGTTGTAGGGTAATGATAAAGCCCAAACTTCACCCCCATAATAGAGGAGTATTTGAATGAAGCTATTAAAACATTGAATAGTAGTTATTGTTACTGTAACCCATACATTTGCTGGAACTTGAACCTATACACAGGCACCAGTGTTCTTTCTGCCTGAGGGGAAGGATAATCTTCAAGGTCTTCTGGTGGGAGGAGCACTGGACATTTATTTTGTACCTACTAGGGATGTGAATCATTTTTTGACGATTTAAAACAATTGTCAGATATATTTTAAATCGTCAAAAATCGTTCAGAGTCGCGATACAATAGAAATTCCCCCGATTTATCGTGAAAAATCGTAAATCAGGGGAGGGGGAGGGCGGGGAAAACCGGCACACCAAAAAAACCCCTAAACCCACCCCGACCCTATAAAACGAATTCCTTACCTTCCCCCACCCTCCTGAACCCCCGCCCAAAACTTTTTACGAGTACCTGGTGGTCCAGTGGGGGCGCGGGGACCGATCTCCCGCTCTCAGTCCATCGGCGCCATTTTGGCTGCCACTCAAAAATGGTGCCGATGACCCGATAAAAAAAACCCCCACCTGACCCTTTAAAAACGACCCCTTAGCTTCCCCCACCCTCCTGATCCCCCCAAAACATTTTAAAATTAACTGGTGGTCTAGTGGTGGTCCCGGGAGCGATCTCCCATTCTCGGGCTGTCGGCTGCCACTCATAAAGATGGCGCCGATGGCCCTTTGCCCTTACCATATGACAGGGTATCCATGCCATTGGCCGGCCCCTGTCACATGGTAGGAGCCCTGGCTGGCCGGCGCCATCTTTAAAGATGGCTGCCGCCGTATTTTAAAGGTGGCCGCCGCCGTTGTAAAGATGGCCGCTGGCCATCCAGTGCTCCTACCATGTGACAGGAGCCGGCCAATGGCATGGATACCCTGTCACGTGGTAAGGGCAAAGGGCCATCGGCGCCATCTTTATGAGTGGCAGCGACGGCCCGAGAACGGGAGATCACTCCCGGGACCACCACTAGACCACCAGGTAATTTTAAAATGTTTTGGGGGCTCGGGAGGGTGGGGGAAGCTAAGGGGTCATTTTTAAAGGGTCGGGTGGGTTTTTTTTTTATCGGGCCATCAGCGCCATTTTTGAGTGGCAGCCAAAATAGCGCCGATGGCCCGAGAGTGGGAGATCGGTCCCCGCGCCCCCATTGGACCACCAGGTAATCGTAAAAAGTTTTGGGGGGGTTCGGGAGGGTGGGGGAAGGTAAGGGGTTAATTTTAAAGGGTCGGGCCTCACTACAAAAAAAATAACGATGTGAATCGGAACCAATTCCGATTCACATCACCCACGATCAGATTTTTCCCCCCCTCTAGCCGAACCCGATCGTTAAGACGATTGGGCACACGATTCACATCTCTAGTACCTACTTCTCCTACAGATTTCAGTCACATATGAAGGTTTGCCTTTTTTTTTTTCTTTGCTTCATTCATTCTGTTTTGCTAATGAGGGTGGGGAATCTTGTTTATTTTCATTCTGTGTGTTTTTTTTTAATTTTTCGATAAAAAAGCAAGAACTAACAGCCAGCACCCATCCCCCTTCCCCACTATGGAAGAAACTGTGCCAATTCCTCCTTGCTTACTCAAGACTGTATATACTTGGAGCTGCCACTGTATTTCTGCTTAATTTCATGTTATCAAGGAGCTTTCACTTTCTTGGAAACTAGGGAAAAGTAATGCTTTCCATTCTTCCCAGATCAAAACTCTACCACCATGGCAGACCCTGTTGCTTGGTATACTTGCATCTATTTACCTCACTTCCTTCCCCTTTTTGATGCTTCACAAATCTCTGCCGGTACAGTGAAAAGTCATGGCTTTCAGCTTTCTCCTTTGCCCTTTTATCGAGAACTAAAGGCATTTTCACTCTCCAAGCATGAGATTGCTTGCCTCCTTGAATTGTGCAAAAATCATTCTCTCTTGTTGGTCCCACATCAGCCCTGAATAGTTAAAAGGAAATTCATCAGAGACTTTCCCTTTGAAACTTAGCATGCAGATCCTGGGGTATAAAGTGCCAGCAGGCCTGTAAACTACCCGCAGAGTTTCAAAATGGTCCCCTCTATATATTAGTTTGGCAACATATGTACAAATTGTCATGTCAATACATTTTCATGAATCTGAATCACAGGTGGAGTGACAACTGCTTCAAATCTGCAGATTCCTATTAGGAATCTCTGGCTGGCAACTTTTAAACAGGTGCGCAGGTACAAATGTATGCACATATGCTGGCTCAAGCCAAAGGATGTGGCCATTTTTTAGAACGCGCATACATGCGCACTCAATTTTAAGTGGGCACACATATGTGCACACAAATCCCACTTCCACTGGTAAGTGGAGGTATTTTAAAAGGGATGAGCATCTACGCCATTGCCAGTTTCATCAGTTCACCCAGGCAAGGGATAGGACTATGCAACCCACCTTGTTAAATAGTCTCCCTTTCTCCCTGTTAGCTCCTACCCTTAAAACACGCTGACTAGTCTAGATTTTTTTTTATTTTATTACTTACAAACCATCCATAGCAGTAGTATAGTTAGACGGCAGGGACCCCTGTGCACGCTTGTGCATGTAAATACTTATGCGCACATTTCATGTTAAAGTCCTAGAACACCTATGTCCCACCCTTGCACCTCCCATACCGCGCCCACACTCTATCCCTTTTTTTGGGCTTTTTCACGTATTTGCGCACTGGGAGATAACGCATGCAACATGGGCGCCTTTTAAAATCCGGGCAATGTGCGCCAGCTGGACATATTTGCATATCTCCCGGCTTTGGTGCGCACCAGGCTTTTAAAATTCACCCATCTGTGAGCAGCTTAGTTTAAACTAAATCGTTCTCCCAGAGTACTCTTCAAGCTACCAACTGGACTCTGGACTGCACTGTAAACTATACAGAGACGTGATCAAGTATTTGGGTTTGAAGTAGAGATTTTTCTAAAGGGTATCTCCCTCCCCTTTTTCTCTCTCCCTCTTCAAGGATTGTGCCCTTAGAATCCATAAGTTTATAATATTCATGTTGAATGGCGCTTTATCTCCTTAGTCAGCCCTAGTGTCTCACCCCCTCCACCCACCCAGTCAGTCTCAGTGACACACTTCACCCCAGTTAGCCCCAGTCAGCCCCAGTGACCCGTTCCCCCCAGTCAGCTTGTGTCAGCCTCAGTGACACATACACACACACACTGCCAGTCAGCCCCAGTCAACCCCAGTGACACATCCACCCACCCCAGTCAGCCCAAGTCAGTTGACTCACTACATACATATGCTTTCAGAAATGGATTGCTATTCATTGAAAGGTTCTCCCAAAGAACTGAAGCAAACCTAATACCAGACAGAAGTACAATCCTGACAAAAAAAACAACAACCCACTCTTATGGGCAAGAATTATTTCCCAGTTAGCACCCCCCCCCCCCCCCCCCCCATCCTCTGTCTCTAATCCTAGCAAGCTATCCTTTCCACTCACTGGGAGAAGCCAGAACACTGAACACTAGGTTGAAAAAAACAATGAAAGTTTGAATTTGGTGCATTAAATACATAGTAATACAGTAACGACAGCAGATAAAGACCATACGCAGTTTGCTTATGTTAGTAACTGCTGCCCTGCGCAAGTTGCTCCCATGCGTTCTGTTAAGGGTAGTAACTGCCGCCCCGTGGGGATTACCCCCATGCATTCTGTTAAGGAAGTAATTGCTGCTTCGTGCAGGTTGCCTCCATGCAGAAATGCTATACCATCCCTTTCTTTAAGCCTTTAGGGATCTGCAGTGTTTGTCCCATTGCTCTTTTAATTCATTAACTATTTTCATCTTCACCACCTCTTCTGGGAGGGCATTCCAGGCATCCATCGCCCTCTTGGTGAAGAAATATTTCCTGATATTGTTTCTGAGTCGTCGTAACCCCCCCCCCCCCCGGATTTTCATATTGTGACCCCTAGTTCCACTGTTTCCTTTCCAGCAGTGTGCTGTTTTACCTCAAGCAGTAAAAGCATTTTCACATGCTTGACATTTGTATGTATGTTCGATATAAAATAGTAAACTATGTGTGAAGATCTAAACCAGGGGTCGGGAACCCATGGCTCGCGAGCCAGATATGGCTCTTTTGAGGGCTGCATCTGGCTCGCAGACAGTCGCCACACTTTCCCGCTGACCCAGCTGCTCCCCGGTCCTCCTCCGCCCGGGCTTAAAATGCTGTCAGCCCGGGCGGAATGCGGCAGGACAG
Source organism: Rhinatrema bivittatum (assembly GCF_901001135.1). Classification (NCBI taxonomy): domain Eukaryota; kingdom Metazoa; phylum Chordata; class Amphibia; order Gymnophiona; family Rhinatrematidae; genus Rhinatrema; species Rhinatrema bivittatum. The sequence goes on from NC_042616.1 coordinate 514,028,066, forward strand.
CTGGAGTCAGCGGCACCGGCGTGCTCTCTTCTTCCCCCCCCCCCGGCCCGGAAGAGGAAGTGGAGAGTATCGGGTGCGTGCGCGGCAAGAAGAGGCCCCGCTAGTGCGCTCGGCATCGGCCCGAAGAAAAGAAGATTGCAGCGCGGTTCGGAGGAAAATGAAGAGGTTCAACCGTGGCCGATGGGACTCCGCCTCCGCGAGGGCTGAAAATGAAGAGGTTAGCGTTGGGAGGAGGCTGCTGCTGCCACGAGTTCCCGGGGTGGGGGTGGGCGTGAGAGAGAGTGAATGAGCGAGCAAGCTTGCTATTCCCGACTGAAACATGCCACCAGAAGAACCTCCTCCAGATGCGACTAAACCTACAGATAGGGGTAGATTTTTGTTCGTGCACCAGGCGCAAACAAAAGTACGCCGGATTTGATAAGATACGCGCGTAGCCATGCGTATCTTATAAAATCCGGGGTCGGCGCGCACAAGGGGGTGCACATTTGTGCAACTTGCGCGCACCGAGCCCTACAGGCGCTGCCTGTTCCCTCCGAGGATGCTCCAAAACTTTCCTTTGGTCTCCCCCCACCTTCCCCTCCCTTCCCCTACCTAACCCATGCCCCCAGGCCTATCTACACCCCCCCCTACCTTTATTGCGAAAGTTACGCCTGCCCTGGCCGGCTGCCGCTGCGAGATTCCCTGGCCCGGGAGTGATTTCGGAAGCTTCGACCATGCTCCTGAAATGCCCCTGGGCCGGAACCACACCCACGGAACGTCCCCAAATGACGCGCCGCCACGACATGCCCCCAACATGCCCCCAAGGAAACCCCGGGACTTACGCGCATCCCGGGGCTTGCGCGTGCCGCTGAGCCTATGCAAAATAGGCTCGGCACGCGCAGGGGGGTTTTGAAAGGGTTACGCACATAACTTATGTGCGTAACCCTTTTAAAATCTACCCCATAGTGTTCAACACTGTGTGTAGTGTTAGTCGGGTAAAGGGTGGATATTTTAGACAGCGATTTTACCCAGGTAAAAATTATCAAGGAAATGGCTTTGAAAAATTGCCTTCCCCAAATTGGTATGAAATTCTACCCCTTTTTTGCCATAAATATACAAACCCTGATTTCTAACCAATTTTTCTCAAATCCACCAAAATTAAAATTATTTAAACTTCTCATGTTACCTGCTTTTCAATTGAAAAAGTGCAACTTTTTTTTATCAAGTTAAATATTTTATTTTGTAAAATGGGGGAAACAACATTTTTTGATATGTTAATGAGGAAAAAGCAAAATTGCTTAACAAATGTTCACCTGTGGAAAGGCTGGGAGCAGAACCACATAAAACAAACAAATAAGATTGGAAGTGAGGTAAAAATAAATGTTCAGAACAGAGTGTTTGTGAGGAGCTAACTAAACTTAAACTAGATAAAGCAATAGGACCATTTGGGATATATCCAAGGGTATTATGGGAACTTAAGTCTAGATTTATCAAAAGGCAGTAAATATAATAAGAAAAGTTGTATGTTAATAGTCTATTTACTCTCTTAGCACATGTATTACCTACATAACTGCATTTTTCTACCTGCAAAGTACTGAGAGAGAGAGAGAGAGAGAGAGACACAATCTACAAGGCCTTTGTAGTAGTTAGCTATTTATGCTACTATAGGAGCCCACCTAGTAACTTGAGGTGAGCCTTAGGTAGAAGTGTAGGGGTTAGGAGCCACTTTTACATGCAGAGTGAGATGTACGAACAGAACAGTACACTCTTGTGAAGATTTAATGTCCTTCAGAGTAAGAAAACTCAGACAACAATGAGATATGTATAGTGTTCTCTCAACCTAGCTTGATGTTACCCAGGTAGAGAAGCCATTAAGTGAGGTTGAGAGAACATTGTACAAATCTCATCTTTATGTGAGTTTCCTCACTCTGAAGGATATCAAATCTTCACAAGAGTGTATTGTTCTGTTCGTACTTCTCACTTTGCATGCAAAAATGGCCCCTAACCCCTACACTACTACCTAAAACTCACCTCGAGTTACTAGGTGAGCCTCCTATAGTAGCATAAATAGCTGCTTACTATGGTGCTACCCTCAGAGGCTTTCTCTCTCTCTAAAAATGGAATGTATGAAAAAATGTATTTTTGGCATTAAAACTGCGTGATAGCATTCATTATAGCTTTGCAAAGCCAACCCACTTTTACAAAATTCCCACCCCCGACTCCTCCCCAATCCCTCCCCTTTTAAAAATTAGCATCATTAAGACATTTTTTGCATGCAAAAATGCCTTAACGCATGTGAAAACGCCATAATGTGAGTTGATAAATGACCTGTTAGAGAAGTCCTGCGAACTCCGCTGGCTGAATCTTTCAATATTTCTTTAGAGTTGGGAGTATTTCTGGAAGACTGAAGAGAAGCAGATGTGGTTGCTATTCATAAATGTGGAAATAGGAGGAGACTGGGAACTAAAGACCAGTTAGTCTGACCTCTGTGCTGAGCAAGAATTGCTGCTAAAACAGAGGATAGTGCAGTTTCTGGAATCCAATGAATTGCATGATCCAAAGCAGCATTAGAGATAGTCACTCAAAAATGGGGAAAATGAGACTACAACAAAAAATATCAAATAAATTGTCTCACAGTAAATAATTTCCAAAATAACATTCAAGACGAGATATAAAAATGGAGAAAAAAAGACTTCAGAATTTGAACTACAAGGTTCTGAATGCTCTGATGCCAAATGTAGGACAAAAAACATCCATGTGCTCTGCTATATATATATATATATATTTAACTTTATTTTTATTTGAGTTTAACAATATTTCAAATACAAAATATCTGAAAACAGAAAAAAGAAGTAATGCAATTAATAGTACATAAGAATATAAAAACAAACAAGGTTAAATTGCAATACCCCAGCTAAAGACCACAATACCGGGGAGAAAGAAAATTGGCCTTAGGGCAAAGACCATACAAAAAGAAAACCAAATATAATCACGCCCTAAACAATACTGCCTTCTTCAATTAAATAACTATCCACTAAGTGGGTGGGGGAGTTGCGCCAGAGTGTGCATCAATGAAATCCTTTAACTGTAAGGGGTTGAAGAAAACATATCTTACAGAATTTAGTACAAGACATTTACAAGTATGTCTAGCAGTACAAGAAGCCCCCAATGAAATAACATCACATCTCATAGCAAGAAATGTCCTCCTACGCTCCTGCATTGCTCTAGATAAATCTAGAAATATCCAAATTTTTTTCACCCCTGAATACAGCCTCACGCTGTGAAAAAAACAGACAGTGAATATAATTACTATCTTGCAAGAACATGAATGAAATCAATAAGATAGCTCTGGAAAAAGTTGGAAAGTCAGAATATTCCAAAAGTTGAGACACATCCTGAAGAGCATTATGCTGTTCTCTGTATACATATTCTTCTTATTAGATAGTAAATAAAATATTTTCTGAATAGGAGGAAATGCTGATTCAGGGATTTGAAGAACATCCTTCATATAAAATTTAAATATTCAATGGGAGAAAGCCTTGCAGTTTGAGGAAAATGTAATATATACAAATTCAATCAGTTGGAAAAGTTTTCCATATTTTCCAGCCTCCTTGAAACAGAAGTTAAATCTATTATTTGCTTACAGGATCATTCATCAAAATGTGTAAGGCTATTATTGTGGGTGTTAGGGCCATAATGCCCATGATAACACCATAGCACATGTGTTATTTATCATATTGCGAGATGTGAATGCTAATTTTTAGTTTTTAGTCAAAGGGGAGGAGTTTGGGTGGCGTTTATGAAAATAAGGGGCATTAATACTGTGTGTGATATTGTAATGCATCTTTTTAATGCTGGAAATAACTATACCTTTTTTTCTGGTGTGAAGATGTATGATGTGCCAGAATTGGAATTTGTGGTTTTGGGCAGGGAGAGGAGTAAGGGTGAGGTAGTGGAGTGGAGTAGAAAGAGAGAGCTCTAGTGTGGCACACATATTTGTCATCTATTTATACCATTATGGGAGGGCCATCTAGTAACTTGAAGTGAGGTTTTGGTGGTGGAATAGGGTTTTGGGGCCAGTTTTACATGCACAGTCAGACATACAAACAGCACAGTCACAACAGTGAAGACTGGATGTGAGGTGGCATGAGCAAAGATGAGATTTCTACAATCTTCTCTCACCTTACCTTGCTAGTACCCAGGTAGAGATGCATCAAGCTAGGGTGAGAGAGCATTGTAGAAATCTCATCTTTGTGTATCTTTCTTGACTCAAACCACATCAAATCTTCACTGATGTGTACTGTGCTGTTTAGACATCTGACTGTGCATGTAAAACTGGCCCCAAAACCCTAGTCTACCACCAAAACATCACCTCGAGTTACTAGAGGACCTTTCTATTATGATACAAATAGTTGACTACTTTGAGAGCCTTATAAGGAGTCTTTCACTCGCTCTCTTGCTTTCTCTCACATCATAGGTGCTATTCATGTGGAATTTGTAGCATTTTGATGAATCTAGGCCTTAACTTGTAAATCCTGAATTTGAGACACAAAAACTTCCAAGTTGGATAATTTAGATTCACTAGAAGATATACATTGATCTTGGTTCCAAAGCTTGGAACTTTTACTATCAGTAGTAATGGTATCAGAGATACCAGAGGTCCTAGTCACAGACCGATCCATGGGGCTGAGCAAAACCTCAGCTGTCGACAGGTCAGTGGCCCTAGAACTCGCAAAGTCAAACTCCGGGTTCAATGGAGGCAGGAGAGAAAGAACTCTGGCCTGTTGGTCTGCTGGGACAATCCTGCAGCTGGATATTTTCTTCCAACTCCCTTCCTCTTTTCCATAACCATAGAGGAGAGAGAAGACAAGGTAAAAAGAGAAAATTACTCGAAGCAAACACAGGAGTGAAACTTGCATGTCTGTTCAGGATGCCAACTTGACACATTCCTTCTCTGTTATATTTAATCCTCTATAATTGTGCTAATTGTATTTTTTTTTATTTTTTTCACATTTTTCACTGTGCTCTTAAAAATCTTTCAGGTACACTGTTCTCATCAAAAACTGTTAACTTTTCTCATTCCTTTGCTTTGCATAGCATGAGAAGAAAGCACAGAGATTATCAAAGGCCTGCTTTGCAGAACATGAAAAGGAAATGCCAGATATCAATCGCCGATGTGGCCACGTTTCACATTAACACTATATCAGGACTTTATCTGTATATATTACAAAGAAACAATAATTCTCATATATTTATCTAAATCTTAAAAAGTAAAAACTCTTTCAAACGTTTGATTTATGATTTTGCAGGCTCAGTATACTCCATTACTTGAATCATTCGCTTAATGTGTGGCAACCTCAGCCTACTTTCATTTTGAAATAGAATGACACAACTTAAGTGGCAAGCTTCCTTTTGAATCCCTGAATTTGAAGCTGATCAATCAAATGAAATACATATCAGTCAACAGAATGTCAAAGCATACAGTATGATGACATATGGATCTGCCCTCTCTGGTGCTTGTTCCTGTCTCTCCAGACCCGCAGTTCCTGCCTTGGATCTCCATTCTCTGATCTGGCTCTGGCTCGGGTACCCACTCCTCGGAGGCCTGCTGGCGCTTCCTTTCCAGAGACCTGATCTCCAGACTTCCCCGCTCCTAAGGGTAGCCCCTGCACTCCTCACCAGAGGTCCTGTCAGCTCGCTTCCTCGCTCCGCGGGGTAGCCTCAGCATTGCCTAACAGAGATCCAGTCTCTACGCTTTCCCGCTCCTCGGGGCAGCCTCTACTTTACCACACCGGAGACTTTGATTCTACGCTTCCCCACTCCTCGGGTCGGCCTCTACATCACTTCACCAGACTACGCTCCCCCGCTCCTTGGGGCAGTCTACGTCACTACATCGGAGACTTGATTCTGTGCTTTCCTGCTCCTCGGGGCAGCCCCTATGTCATTACACCAGAGACTCTGTTGCTACGATGTCCCACCCCTCGGGTCAGTCTCTACATTACTCTTCCAGAGATTCTGTCTCCGCTCTCCCCACTCCTCGGGGCCTGTCCAGCGCACCTCTGCATTGGAGGTTCCTTCTCTGCTACATCTTATCTCCAGACCTGCCAAGTACTGTGACTCCTCTGAACTGTGCCTCTCTGTCCTGTTCCTCGGGGCACCTCACAGTATACCTTAGTGCAGGCACCTGCGATCATGTGGCAGTGATGCAGGACGTCTCCTTATCTAACTGAACCATAGTCGTGTCCCTGCTGCAGCTGATCTCACCTCCAGACATTGGGGACCTGTGGGTTCCTATCCCTCAGATAGCATCAACCACCACCTCGGGCCAAGGGTCCACAAAACCCACGAAACTTAACAGCAATTTTCTCCTCTCTCTCAGTCACACACAAGCTCTCTCTTTCACACTGGTTCTCAATCACACACATATACACATGCTCTCTCACTTACAAAGGCTCTCAATCACGCACATATACATATGCTTTTTCTCTCTTACTTATATAGGCTCTTAATTACACATTTACACACATGCTGTCTGTCTTTTCACACTTACACATACACGGGCTTTCAATCACACACTTACATACATGCTGTCTCTCTCACATACATAGGCTCTCATTCACACACTTACACACATGCTCTCTTTCTCTCACACACAGTCTCTCAATCACATACTCACATGCTCTCTCACCTACACTGGCTTTCAATCATACACAGACACACATGGTCTCTCTTTTATTTATACACACAGGCACATAATCATGCATACACATGATCTCTCTCACACATACCGGTTCTCAATCATACACTTACATTCATGCTATCTCTCTCACACACAAAGGATCTCAATCACACACGCATACTCTTTCACACAAACAGGTTTTCAATCACACATTTACACATACAGGCTCTCAGTCACTCACACACATGCTGTCTCATACACACGCATACACACACAGGATCTCAAATACATATGCTTCCTCACTCACTCCCCCCACCGAACTAGCGGCAGCAGCAGCCTCCTCCACTTCCAACCCTGGCAGCAGCAGCAGCCTCCTCCACTTCCAGCCCTCGCAGCCTCGAGAAAGGAGTCCCATTGGCCATGGGGTTTGGTGTTGTTCCTCTTTAGCTCCAAGCTGTGCTGCTCTTCTTCGGGTTGCACCTCTCTTCTTCAGGCTGATGCTGCATACACTAGCATGGTCCCTTCTTCCCATGCATGCAGCCACTGCATACCACTTCCTTTTCCAGGCCACGGGGAGTGGGAAGAAGAGACCATGCTGGTGCCGCTGACTCCAGCTCTTCTGCCACATTCTGCCCGGGCTATCAGCATTTCAAGCCCAGGTGAAGGATGAGTTCCTATTTCGCTGGCCAGGGGGAGTAGCTGGGCCAGCAGGGGACCAGGAAGTGTGGCAACACACCTGTGTGTACTTGGCGATACACTGGTGAGTTGCGACACACCGGTTGAGAACCGCTGCCCTAGAGGAAATAGGGGAAATATGATAGACATATTTAAAAATCTCTAAGGTTTCCATGCACAGGAGGACAGCCTCTTTGAATGGAAAGGAGGATATAGAATGAGGGATCATGGGATGAGGGTGAAAGTGGGTAGACTCAGGAGTAAACTTAGGAAATATTTCTTTACAGAGATGGTAGTGGATGCATGGAACAGCCTCCGAGTGAAGATGGTGGAGACAAAAATAATACCTGAATTCAAGAAAGCATGGGATAAATAGAGAGGATCTCTGAGGGAGTGCTGGGACTTGTAAGAACATAAGAAGTTGCCATACTGGGTCAGACCAAGGGTCCAGCAAGCCCAGTATCCTGTTTCCAACAGTGGCCAGTCCAGGCCATAAGAACCTGGCAAGAACCCCAAAACTGTCTATTCCATGATACTGTTGCTAGTAATAGCAGTGGCTATTTTCTAAGTCAACTTAATTAATAGCAGGTAATGGATTTCTCATTCAAGAACTTATCCAATCCTTTTTTAAACACAGCTATACTAACTGCACTAACCACATCCTCTGACAACAAATTCCAAAGTTTAATTGTGCGTTGAGTGAAAAAGAACTTTCTCCGATTAGTTTTAAATGTGCCACATGCTAACTTCATGGAGTGCCCCCTAGTCTGTCTATTATTTGAAAGAGTAAATAACCGATTCACATCTACCCGTTCTAGACCGCTCATGATTTTAAACACCTGTATCTTATCCCCCCTCAGCCGTCTCTTCTCCAAGCTGAAAAGTCCTAACCTCTTTAGTCTTTCCTCATAGCGGAGCTGTTCCATTCCCCTTACCATTTTCGTTGCCCTTCTCTGTAGCTTCTCCATCGTAACTATATCTTTTTTGAGATGCGGCGACCAGAACTGTACACAGTATTCAAGGTGCGGTCTCGCCATGGAGCAATACAGAGGCATTATGACTAGATAAATTGGACAGATGGGCAGACTGATGGGCCATATGGTCTTTTTCTGCCATCATGTTTCTCTATTTCTATCTATTAGAAATACTGCTGAAATGTTTTTCTGAAATTTGTCTCCCTGGAATTAACAATTTATTTCAATTATTGGTAAAACCAAATTTTCTCTTCAAAACTGCAAGAGAGTAAAAAAATGTATGGGTCTGCTTATTAGAGATGTGAATCGTGTGATCGATCATCTTAACGATCGATTTTGGCTGGGGGGGGAGGGAATCGGATTGTCGCGGTTTTGTTTTTTTTAGATATCGTGTAAATCGTAAATCGGGGGAGGGCGGGAAAACCGGCACACTAAAACAACCCTAAAACCCACCCTCCCGAACCCCCCCAAAATGTCTTAAATTACCTGGGGTCCAGTGGGGGGTCCCAATGTGATCTTCCACTCTCGGGCCATGGGTGCGTTGATAGAAATGGTTCCTGTCCCCCGACGTCATGAGCATAGGAGATCCCTCCCGGACCCCCGCTGGACCCCCAGGGACTTTTGGCCAGCTTGGGGGGGCCTCCTGACCCCCACAAGACTTGCCAAAAGTCCAGCGGGGGTCTGGGAACGACCTCCTGCACTTGAATTGTGTTGCCGAATTGCAAAATGGCGCCGGCCATACGGCCATACGGCCGGCACCATTTTGCAATACTGCAATATGGCCATGACAGGGCAAAGGTAGCACCGGCGCCATTTCTATCAACGCATCCGTGGCCCGAGAGTGGAAGATTACACCGGGACCCCCCCCCCCACTGGACCCCAGGTAATTTAAGACATTTTGGGGGGGTTCGGGAGGGTGGGGGATTTATTTTAAAGGTCGGGGTGGGTTTTAGGGTTGTTTTAGTGTGCCGGTTTTCCCTCCCTTCCCTTCCCCTCCCCCTTCCCCCGATTTACGATTTTTGACGATAAATCGGGGGAATTCCTATTATATATCGCCTCTAACGATTTTTGACAATTTAAAATATATCGGACGAAATTTTAAATCGTCAAAAAACGATTCACATCCCTAGTAAATATACGCATTCACTTCCATCTGCTTTTTGTGTGAGTAGAATTTTGCTGGAACAGATTGGGGCGGATTTTCAGAGCCCTGCTCGCGTAAATCCGCCCAAAACCGGGCGGATTTACGCGAGCAGGGCCCTGCGCACCGGTAAGCCTATTTTACATAGGCCTACCGGCGCGCGCAGAGCCCCGGGACTCGCGTAAGTCCCGGGGTTTTCGGAGGGGGTGTGTCGGGGGCGTGTCAGGGGGCGGGCCCGAACCGCGCAGCGTTTTTGGGGCGTGTCGGGAGCGTTCCGGGGGCGGGCCCGGGGGCGTGGCTACGGCCCGGGGTGGCCCGGGGGCGTGGCCGCGCCCTCCGGACCCGCCCCCAGGTCGCGTCCCGGCGCGCAGGAGGCCCGCTGACGCGCGGGGATTTACGCCTCCCGACAAAGGTAAGGGGGGGGGTTTAGACATGGCCGGGCGGGTGGGTTAGGTAGGGGAAGGGAGGGGAAGGTGAGGGGAGGGCAAAGGAAAGTTCCCTCCGAGGCCGCTCCAATTTCGGAGCGGCCTTGGAGGGAACGGGGGTAGGCTGCGCGGCTTGGCGCGCGCCGGCTATACAAAATCCATAGCCTTGCGCGCGCCGATCCAGGTTTTTAGCAGATACGCGCGGCTCCGCGCGTATCTACTAAAATCCAGCGTACTTTTGTTTGCGCCTGGAGCGCAAACAAAAGTAGGCTATTCGCGCTCCTTTTAAAATCCGCCCCATTGCCAATAGATTTAAAAATGCCATTCACACAAAGACTTCTCACTTAATCTGAACAAATCTGCTGGAAATGCCTCCTCGTAATGCAACTAAACATCTCCATGCATTGGATCAACGAGCAGACTTTTAGCCACCTTGAAGGTGGGCAATTTTTGACCACTGAGTTACATGGGGAAAATGATTTTTATGCACAGAAATTGCTGGGAAAATGGGCTCACCAACTATAGCCATAGCCATGGTGATGACAGGATACGACCCAACACAGGGAATCCTATAACTCATCATCACACTGATTATTGTTATAATACTATATCATGGCCTCATAAATAAATTTCATCATATTTATTATTCCATTCCCAAAATTATACCCATTTTATTATATTGCATTTAACATCAAACACATACAATATTTTAAATACATAATCTTTTGGCAGCATTATACCAAACAATACATATAAAACATAACATATCACCCAATACATAGCCTCATATACATATATCTTCAAGACATATATGTTATAATGATTTTAATATGCTTATTGTTTGGACATGTCCTCAATACTAATAATGACAGCAAAAGGACTTTATCTAATATTTCACATGTGCCCACACCAGCAATATTCAAATTAAATTGTTTTTTGATTTGAATATTGGTCAAGACCGGGTGTCTTTAAGAAAAAAATTAAAACTGAGACTCCTGAAGAAGCATTCAGTAGAATGCGAAACACCGCTGTCGGGTCTTATATATTAACAACGGGTACAGACGGAGTTCCAAAATAATTATTTAAAAATGTTGCCGCATATGAGGATAAGACCGAATGACCCTGCTGTATGCATCGTCGGTGTCAGGCTTGCTGATGTGGGTTTTTTTTTCAAATCAAAAAACAATTTAATTTGAATATTGCTGGTGTGGGCACATGTGAAATATTAGATAAAGTCCTTTTGCTGTCATTGTTTGTCATATATTATAGGACTGTTTTGGCTCTTTGGGATTTTCTCAATACTAATAACCCATACCCACAACCCTAACCCACTAATAACATATATTCACATTCGCTCATCATTCACTCCTCTAAAATTTACACTCCCCATAAAATATCACAACACCCGTTACAATAATCTATCAATTTCATCCGATGGTATATCTCAATTAATTAACACATCACTTCCATCCCATATATGTACTCCAGTATCCTTGCTCCCACAATCTCTCCGTGTTTTCCATGGGGATTTATTTAAACAGAATCACCCCATATATTCTTCAGTTTCTTTATTCCAACGATGCTTCTAAGTAGTCACCCGTTCCAACGATGCTTCTAGATATTCACCGACAAATTTCTTTTAAACAATCACCCATGGCTCCTTGTTTCACCCCTAATCGGGCTTCTTCAGGGGGCTCTTATAACATTTCTTTATTCCGACCATACACCATTCTTTACTAAACGGGTATTTTATATTCCATACAATCACCACATGTCCGGACCCGCAATGCCACCACTTTTCAGAAACATCCAAACTCATCCACTTTACTGCCTACTGTCACTTAATAGACCGGCATGCCGCACACCCAATGTGCAGCTCGATCTGCTCAAAACGCGGCTATTAAAACACTGTTTTTTTCTCCCCACATCCATCGATGGAAGTATTCGGAATACAAAAGAAGTAATCAGAACGGTGGTCGGGAGTGGTTACCTGTTCGTTTGACGGAAAAGATGTAGGGAGAAAAAAACAGTGTTTTAATAGCCGCGTTTTGAGCAGATCGAGCTGCACATTGGATGTGCGGCATGCCAGTGACAGTAGGCAGTAAAGTGGATGAGTTTGGATGTTTCTGAAAAGTGGTGGCATTGCGGGTCCGGACATGTGGTGATTGTATGGAATATAAAATACCCGTTTAGTAAAGAATGGTGTATGGTCGGAATAAAGAAATGTTATAAGAGCCCCCTGAAGAAGCCCGATTAGGGGTGAAACAAGGAGCCTTGTTGGGTGATTGTTTAAAAGAAATTTGTCGGTGAATATCTACCGTAGAAGCATCGTTGGAATGGGTGACTACTTAGAAGCATCGTTGGAATAAAGAAACCGAAGAATATATGGGGTGATTCTGTTTAAATAAATCCCCGTGGAAAACATGGAGAGATTGTGGGAGCAAGGATACTAGAGTATATATATAGGGTGGAAGTGATGTGTTAATTAATTGAGATATACCATCGGATGAAATTGATAGATTATTGTAACGGGTGATATTTTATGGGGATATTTGTGATATTTTATGGGGAGTGTAAATTTTAGAGGAGTGAATGATGAGTGAATGTGATTATATGTTATTAGTAGGTTAGGGTTGTAGGTATGGGTTATTAGTACTGAGGACATGTCCGGACAATATGCATATTAAAATCATTATAACATATATGTTTTGAAGATATATGTATATGAGGATATATATTGGGTGATATGTACTGTTTTATATGTATTGTTTGGTATAATGCTGCTATAAGATTATGTATTTAAAATATTATATGTGTTTGATGTTAAATGCAATATAATAAAATGTGTATAGTTTTGGGAATGGAATAATAAATATGAAATTTATTTATGAGACCATGATAGAGTATTATTACAATAATCAGTGTGATGAGTTATAGGATTCCCTATTGTGTTGGGTTGTATGATTATTGAGGGGATCTGTGAGTTCTCTCTGAGTTTTGTGCCAGATGACAGGATACCACCATAATACTGTCATTTTGACAACACTAGTAATAATTAAAATAGCAACAGTTATGTTTTTCAGCTCAACACAATATTAACTTTGATATGAAATTAGGACATAATGTACCATAAATTGGTTAGTGATACCAGTGCACTAATAAGCTTAAGTAATAAATGGCTGAATCAGGGTCGTTAATTAGAATTGATCTTGCTTTTTTGTACCAGGAAATATATAATGGAAGATGTGATTGACTGCAGTGCTGAATTTCTCCATTTAAAGACTGCTAATAGGCTAAGATGACTAAAGCAATCTAATATAACAATTCCAGAATCAATATCATTTTTATAATCCTGTCAAATTGTTAAAAATATGCTGTGCAGTAAATAATTTTTTCCAGCTATTAAAGGATAATGCAATGAACCTATTATATTGTTCAGCTCCAGCAGTAAAAAACAAGTCCAAAGCATTTTGGTATGTAGATTCTTGTGTTTAAACATAGATTCTTTGGATCCTCTCATTACTGATCAATTTCATTATCTTTAGAAGCTACTGTCTTCAGTCCAGAAAGAAATGGCATATTGAAGGGGTCTATTTATGAATAAGAATGCAACTTTGTTAGGGAAGGGCATATATGATAATATTCCATAACAAATTATATGCTATCTCCTGTGTAGTGGGAGATGTGGGTAGAGAAACTGGAAGTGTCAGCAGCAAAACAGCTGTGAGACTGGCCCTGTGCCAGCAGGAGATGATGTTCAGTTAAGGGTGATTCTTGCTGCCAGCTAGGGGGAGGGGAAGTAGGCGTGTTGCCACTGATCAGATCAGGCAAGGGCTTGGTTTATCCCTGCCTGATTCAGTGAATAAAACTGAGATGGCATCTGTCATCCAGTAGCTGCTCCTATGGGCTGGGGATTCATTGAATCCATTGAAGGCCCTGAATGAACACCACTAGAGGAGAAACAGGCTAGAAGCACCTGACCGCCACTCCACCAGAGGTGAGAGAGAGATGAGCCTAGAAGGAAGGCAGGCAGGAGTAGGAACAGCAGCCTTCAAGCTGTGGAGGAGAGCAAGAGGTGAAGTTGGTGGGGAGTGGGGGGATAGTCCATGGGGAACTGTGAAGTGAGTAGGAAGCATGCAGTTATGATTCATGGAGTGGGTAGGTGAGGGTGGGGACTCACAAGGTAGGAGAGAGTGGAGACTAAAGAGGTGAATTTTGGAGAGAGACTGTGGGTCAAGCTTGGAGAAGAAAGAAAACATTGGTGGTACAGACTGGGGGGGGGGGGGGGAGAGACAGATGGATCGAGCTGGGAGGAAGGGTATATCAAGCTGGTGAAGACAGAGACTGGTTGAAACAGGTAGGGTTAGTGGGAAGAGACTTGTAGGGACAAGCTAAGAGGAGAGAAAGAGATTGATGGGTGCAGTCTAGTGGTGAAGAGAGACTGTGGGGAAAGGCTAGGGGAAGAAGATACTTGAGAATCAATTTGGGAGGAGACAGACACTGGTGGGTCAGACTTAGAGGACAAAGAGTAGGTGGGGTGGGCAAGTTAAGGGAGAAAGAAAAGTTCTTGTGAAGGCAGACTGGGGAAAGAAACTGGTGGGGACAGACTGGAGGGGAAGAGAGAGAGAGTAGTAGTGCTGACAGACTGGTGGGAGAGAAAGACACTGGTGGGGAAAGGAAGAGTGCATAAGAGCAACAAAAGTGGGCATAGACTAGAGGACAGGTATACAGAGAGAGAGATTAGTGGGGCAGACTGGGGGTGGGGAGAATGTCGTGATGGACTGGGGGTCCTTGAACATTTTAGAGATTGATAACGGGTTCACACAGCCAAAACGTTTGGGAACCCTGAATTAAACCATTCCTGTATACATGACAACATAACCAGTCAATATCAGTAGCATAAATTGGGCAACCCATTTCCTCCCTTCCATTTAGGCTGACATAATGTGGCCATATTAATGTGTGACACTTTACCTTGACAACCATCTGTGTAGGGAAGTGAAAATATGATATGGTATAAAAATCTGGAAAGAATACACATCTTTATCAAATTAATATGACCAGACCATGACAGAAAAAGATCTTGCCAATCTTTCAAATCCCTGTGAATATTCACAAGCAGGGAGGACTAGATTGAAAAGGTCTCTCAAATTGCTTGACACTTGAATTCCCAAGTAAGTAAAGCCTCCAGGAACAATAACAAATCTGCTTAGACTATGGGGAACTCGAGTACCTGGGGTCAAATGGAGAATTTCAGATTTAGTATAATTGTTTATTTATTTTATTTATTTATTTAGTTAGTTAGTTAGTTAGTTACATTTATTAATTGCCTTCTCTATTCCAAAGAATTGCCCGAAGTGATGTACAAGATTAAAACAAATATAATACAACAAAAAACAAGAATAATGAAACAAAAACAATAAAAATTACAAACACAAAACAAAATACAAAGCTCTTCTCCACCCACATTAACCGTACATCAAAGGAATGACAGCATATTCCATCTTACAACTTTTCTCCACATTTCTGACATCATCAGCCAAGTTTTCAATTTTTTCCTGAAGCGCATTAAATCGGTTTCCTGCTTCAGCTCTAAAGGTAAATCATTCCATATTTTGACGCTACTGTAGAAAATGCTCTGTGCTGAAATTTAAGCTGACGAAAATCCTTTACTGAAGGGAGTTGAAGATATTGTGATTGTAGAATTCTATTAGATCTAGATCAGCAAACTCGATTATGTAAATGAGGAGGATATGGGGCTCTTAAAATTTTGAATGCCAACACTAAGATGGTAACTTTAAAACTAGTGTGTGGGCGCACATGTTTATGCATTCATCAGCCTGTGCCCAGGGACACGGCCATTTTATAACATACATGTGTATATGCATGCATATTATAAAAAAACTTGACCACACGCACATGTGCGGGCAATTTTAAGTAGACACACGCCTGTGCGCACAAATGCCTCTTCTACTGTGTAAGTGGGGGGATTTTAAAATACTTGCGTGTCGATGCCATTGGCCATTTTTCCCAGTTTGTTCCCGGTTCGCTCAGTTAAGGGACACTGATCTGCCTATATTTTTTTGTTTTACTACTTACATGTCATCTATAGCAGACGTTACGTGGCAGGGGATGTTTGTTCTTTCACTGTTTTTAAAATGTCTTAAGCTATTTACAAGGCCTTGAGTTCAGAGGACCTGCACTGCACCTCTGCCCTCTTTGACTGCTGCCTCACAAATGACTCATTCTATAACTGTCTTTTCCTTTTCTTAGACCCTTTCTCCCATTGATGTACTGTCTATTAGATGTCTTTTATTTTTCTTTCTGGGCAAATTTCTATCTGGGTTTGTTATTTTTAATTTAAGAAAATTTTTAGTACATTCTTTATTAGCCAAGTTGTTTTTTATTTCTTACTTTCATCCTGCACTGGGGCTTAGGATAGTCCACCTGTGCTTACCTCATCACTGGTAACTAGGGAAGCCATCGTCACTGCTCCATGGTTACCACCTTATTTTGAAAGGTGTTGTGGCATATACTACCTCAAATAGGGGTTCAGACCATACCACATAGCTTATTAATTAATTTCCTCAATTTTTACAAACTTTTAAAGTCTTCCTAATTGCATTAAAAATATTCTTTGTATTTTTTCTTAACTTTTATACTATTTTTCTCCTTTCAAATACTTATACCATCTGCACAATTATCATAAATATATCTCTCTCAGTCACTCTATAATTCCAAATCATTCCTAATAATTAAATAGAATCTCTAACTTTAAAATAAACTTTTCTTATATTTTACCAAATTTTCCCTCAAGTTTTATAGGTTATTTTTATTCCTACATGCTTAGAGTGCCCGTCGGGGCAATTTGTATATTTTAAAGCATTCCTGGGACCGTGGAGCTAGTCCTAATCAGGTGGTCTGGGTCTCTTTATCTGGCCACCACTACCATTTCATTAAAAAAGCACTTAATTTTCTTTATTTAATTAAAAATTGATAGCCACCCCATACTTAAACTCGGGCTCTCACTGACGTCATTGATAACGTTATTTTTAACTACCAGAACCGTGGCCTGCATCAGGATCCCTGATGCTCCGATACCAGTCACATTTTCCTTTACTCTTTCTCCCTCTAACTGATCTCCCCATCCAGCACTCACTCAGCAGTCCTGGTCACCAGTTGCTCCAGTTCCTGTCAGCTCTGATGCCCTTTACACGGAAGGGGAAGGCTGCTGGCAGCGATCGAGACTCAGCTCAGCTGATTGCTGCCAGCCAACTGATCCCTCTTGCGCTAGTTGCTTTCTCCTTCTCTCCAATGCCATCCCAAAGGCCTCATATTGTGGCTTGTTCCTCGGCGGGCCTCTTTCTATTTGGCAGTGGAGCTACCTGACACAACGCGACTCCCCTGCGTCTCACAATGGCCCTCCTTCAAATTGCTGCCTGATGCAGCTCCAGTTCTTGCACCACCCACAAATTGCTTCACTCTCTGCCTCTCTACCTGCCTCCTTATCACGGTCCCCTTACAACCAGTGGGCCCGCCTCCTAATTACTGCCTGCCTACTACTTGCAGCCCTCTCACTTTTGTCGGCCTGCCTCCATTTTGCCTCATTCTCCACCCCACCTCAATCATGGTCCCAGTGCTAGGTCCGACTCAGCGCCCTGCTCTCAATCGCATCGGGCCTGAGGCAGCGGCAACAAAGAAAAAAACCCAAAAAACAAATCACCGACACTTACAGCGCCCCTCTACTCTCAGGTAATTTTTTTATTTTACTGTATTTACAAAAGTCATGCCTCTGAATGCAATAATCCAAAATAGTTGTATGTGATGGCGGGGGGGGGGGGGGGGGGGGGGGGGGGGAGGCTGATGTGCATGGATCAAGAGTGAGACATTGGGGTGATAGTATCTGGCGATCTGAAGATAGCAAAGCAAAGTGACAAGGTGATAGCTAAAGTCAGAAGAATGCTGGGCTGCATAGAGAAAGGAATAACCAGTATGAAAATGGAGGTGGTGAGGCCTCACCTGGAGTACCTTGTTCAGTTCTGGAGCACTGATCTCAAAAGGGATAGAGACAGGATGGAGGGGATCTAGAGAAGGGTGACCAAAATGATGTGGGGGTCAATATCAGAAAACCTATGAGGAGAGACTGAAGGATCTGAATATGTATACCCTGGAAGAAAGGAGGCACAGGGGTGATATGATACAGACCTTTAGGTTTTAATGATGTACAAACATCAAACCTTTTCCGATGGAAAGAAATCAGTAGAACTAGGGGTCATGAAATGAAACTCCAGGGAGGATGTCTCAGAACCAAAACCAGAAAATATTTCTTCACAGAGAGAGGAGGAGGTGGTGAAAACCAAAACCGTGAAAGAATTGAAAAGGGCATGAGATAAATACTGTGGATCCTTAAAGGCTAAAGGATGGAAATGAAGAAAAAAATGCATGGGGGTAACTTGCTGATGCAGCGGTTACTACCCTTAACCAATAAGCCTTGATACTGTTAATGCAATCCCATCATTGCTTTCTGCTTCAATAGCAGGGGGAAAAGGGGAATTAGATTTGTACAGCAACCAACAAGGGCCCCGACTTTTATGGTCTGCAGAAACAAATAAGTATGGGGGTAACTTGCTGATGTGGCAGTTACTACCCTAAACCAAAAAGCCTGATATTTTTATGCAACTCAAACATGTTACGCCCGTTGGTCACAGACGGCTGCGATCGCTGATGCTCACCTCTTTCTTTGCTGCATTGACCCCGTTGGGGAGAGTGGCGGCTTCCCCAGCTACCGCTGACCTGCCTGGTGTCCCCAGGAAGGTATGGGCGATGCCGACCGCCATCTTGCCTTCGGAATCACTTAGGCGTGCGCGCACGGGCCAATCTTAAACATGTCATGGCAGGAATCTCAGGGGCGTCCCCTACAGATGACATCATCACTCCAGGATACTTAAGCCAGCTGGCCCTGCCTACTGATGACTTGGCAACGAGTTCCCTCATTGCTGAATCCGCTTCGCTCACTACAGTCTTCCCGTTCCAGTTCCTGCACCTTCGGCGTGAGACACTCTGGGAACCCGCTCCTCGGAGGGCCTTCTTGCCTTGGACTGCTACCTTTCCCCATTCCCCGGGGCTTCTACAGGAATATTCATCACTGTGAGTACCTTCAATCTACAGACCACTACCGTACCATCTCTAGTGTGGAATCCTCTCCAGTGTACCCCGTGCTGCTGGCCATTACCATACCATCTCTAGTAGGAAACCTCATCGGTGTACCTCGCGCTGCAGACCTCTACTATAACATCTCTAGTGGGAAACCCTCACCGGTGTACCCTGCACTGCAGGCCACTACCGTACCATCTCTAAGTGAGGAACCCCTTCGATGTACCCTCGCTGCAGGCCACTACCGAATAACTTCTACAGAGGAGCCTCATCGGTGTACCCCGCTCTGCGGACCATTACCGGACTGCACTACTCATGTATTCCCCCTGGGTATACCCCACCGCATAGACTCTGTGACTTTCTCCTGTACTCCCCGCTTCTCGGGCAGTGCCTCTCTAATAGGGATGTGAATCATTTTTTGACAATTTAAAAAAATTGTCCGATATTTTTTAAATCGTCAAAAATCGGTACAGTGCGCGATACAATAGAAATTTTCACGATTTATCGTGAAAAATCATTACTCCCATTAGTGTCCACTAACGGAAGTTATTTGGGGGGAGGGCAGGAAAACTGGCACACCAAAACAACCCCTAAACCCACCCCGACCCTATAAAACTAATACCTTTCCTTCCCCCACCCCCCCCCGAACCCCCCCAAAACATTTTACGAGTACCTGGTGGTCCAGTGGGGGCGCGGGGACCGATCTCCTGCTCTCGGGCCATCGGCGCCATTTTGGCTGCCACTCAAAAATGGCGCCGATGGCCCGATTAAAAAAAACCCCACCCGACCCTTTAAAGATGACCCCTTAGCTTCTCCCACCCTCCCGATCCTCCCAAAACATTTTTAAATTACCTGGTGCTCTAGTGGTGGTCCCGGGAGCGATCTCCTATCCTCGGGCCGTCGGCTGCCACTCATAAAGATGGCGCCGATGGCCCTTTGCCCTGGCGCGCTGGCCAGCCAGTGCTCCTACCATGTGACAGGGGCCGGCCAATGGCATGGATACCCTGTCACATGGTAAGGGAAAAGGGCCATCGGCGCCATCTTTATGAGAGGCAGCCGACGGCCCGAGAACGGGAGATCGCTCCCGGGACCACCACTAGAGCACCAGGTAATTTTAAAATGTTTTGGGGGGATCGGGAGGGTGGGAAAAGCTAAGGGGTCATCTTTAAAGGGTCGGGTGGGTTTTTTTTTAATCGGGCCATCGGCGCCATTTTTGAGTGAATCTTAAACATGTCATGGCAGGAACATGTTTAAGCCAGCTGGCCCTGCCTACTGATGACTTGGCAACGAAGCAGAGAGCAATGTTTTGTTAAGATTTGAAGATATGTGGGCCCTGGGCCAAGGTGAGAGATGGTACCGCCCACAGGGAGGAGTCCTGTGTGCCTCACCGTCGGGAGGCAAGGTCTCAGTGGATGACAGACACAGCTGTGGAATAGAGTCTTTATTAGAGAGTTAGAGAGTAGAGATGTGAATCGTGTGCCCGATCATTTTAACGATCGGGTTCGGCTGGAGGGAGAAAAAAATCTGATCGCTGGAGATGTGAATCGGAATCGGTTCCATTTCACATCATTAATTTTTTTTTAGTGAGGCCTGACCCTTTAAAATTGACCCCTTACCTTCCCCCACCCCCCCAAACCCCCCCAAAACTTTTTACGAGTACCTGGTGGTCCAGTGGGGGCGCGGGGACCAATCTCCCGCTCTCGGGCCATCGGCACCATTTTGACTGCCACTCAAAAATGGTGCCGATGGCCCGATTAAAATAAAACCCACCCGACCATTTAAAGATGACCCCTTAACTTCTCCCACCCTCCCGATCCCCCCAAAACATTTTTAAATTACCTGGTGCTCTAGTGGTGGTCCCGGGAGTGATCTCCCGTTGTCAGGCCGTCGGCTGCCACTCATAAAGATGGCACCGATGGCCCTTTGCCCTTACCATGTGACAGGGTATCCATGCCATTGGCCGGCCCCTGTCACATGGTAGGAGCACTGGCTGGCCAGTGCCATCTTTAAAGATGGCAGCCGACGGCCCGAGAATGGGAGATCACTCCCGGGACCACCACTAGAGCACCAGGTAATTTTAAAATGTTTTGGGGGGATCGGGAGGGTGGGAGAAGCTAAGGGGTCATTTTTAAAGGGTCGGTTGGGGGTTCTTTTATTGGGCCATCGGCGCCATTTTTGAGTGGCAGTCAAAATGGCGCCGATGGCCCGAGAGCGGGAGATCGGTCCCCATGCCCCCACTGGACCACCAGGTACTCGTAAAATGTTTGGGGGGGTTCGGGGGGTGGGGGAAGGTAAGGGGTCAATTTTAAAGGGTCAGGCCTCACTAAAAAAAAAGTAACGATGTGAATCGGAACCGATTCCGGTTCCGATTCACATCTCCAGCGATCTGATTTTTTTCTCCCTCCAGCCGAACCCGATCGTTAAAACGATCGGGCACACGATTCACATCTCTACTCTCTACCTCTCTAATAAAGACTCTATTCCACAGCTGTGTCTGACGTATGCTGAGACCGCGCCTCCCGATGGTGAGGCTCACAGGACTCCTTCCTGTGGGCGGTACCATCTCTCACCTCGGCCCAGGGCCCACATATCTTCAAATCCTAACAAAACATTGCTCTCTGCTTCAAGGGTAAGGTGTTTCGGGAATTGGATTCAAATGGTAACCAACGAGGGCCCTGATTTTTACACTGTGGTAAACTGATAAGCATAGGGGTAACGGGGAATTGGATCCAAACAGCAACCAACAAGGGCACTGACTTTTATGGTCTGGGAAACTAATAAGCATAGGGTAACCTACATGGCGCAGCAGATACTACCATAAGCTTACTGGGCAGACTGGATGGACCATTTGTTCCTTTTCTGCTGTCATTTGTATGTTTCTATGTATCTATGATCAGAATTCACTAAGGAGTTGATTTTTGGAAATGCATGCAGGCATCCAAGTGCGTGCAGTTCCCAGTGAGCGCACATGTACCCAGTGATTTTATAACATGTGCATGCAAGAATCGTATTTTAGAACATGCGTGAGGCAACATGCACATTTGCGCCAGATTTTGATATTTGCACACGCATGTGTGGGTGGGTGGCCTCTCACGCGTGCAATGGGGGATTTTAAAAAACAACGTGCAGTGACGTGAGTAGGCCTTTTGCAGTTCCATCTCAGTCCACTCAATTAAGGAGCAGACTGGGATGGAACTTTCCTATACCCCTACCTACCATTCCTCCCTTTTCACCTCTCCCCCCTAACCCCTAAACTAACCCTATCTACCCTAGAATGTTTTGTTTTAAAACTTACCCACCTCTCTGAGCAGGTGTAAGTTCTGTGTGCCAGCAGGCTACTGGGGAGTGCTTCCCTGGGACAGGGTCTAATGGCCACTGTCCTAGCTGGCCTCTGCCCTGCTTCACCAGCTTAGATCCCGCCCCACTCAGCCTGCCTCTTTCATCAAGCCTGTCACTTCTGTGCGTATCGGGAGATACAGCCTTGATGATTTTAATTGATGTGGGTAGATGAAGGCTGTAAGTGACCGGCCCAGCCGGCAAAATACGGGAAAAGGCCCAATGTATTTGGGAACGAAGTGAGCTGAAAGCAGTTTTAAGTGAATAAAGTGGGTGCTGAGCCACACTTTGTCTCCGGGGTTCAACTGAGGAGCTGCCCGATGATGGGCATCATAGAATCTTTTTACTTTCTGAGCAGTTGTTGAAGAAGGAGTTTGGTGTGTTCCCATAGTTGGTGTAACTCTTGTGCAGAAACCTGTGCCGCCGGAGATGACCCAGACAGGGGTACAGGAAGAGAAGGCAGAAGTTGGTGTCTGAATACTATTTGGAAGGGCGATGATCCAGTAGATGCAGACTGGTGGGAGTTTAAGACAAACTCGGCCCAGGATAGTAAGTCGAACCAGTCACTCTGAAGAGAGTTTACATATGCCTGAAGAAACTGCTTTAGAGTATGGTTCATCCTCTCTGTCTGTCCATTGGCCTGCAGGTGGTAGGCTGATGTGAGGTCCAAGGCTATGTCAAATTTCTTGCATAATGACCGCCAGAATTTCACCGTAAATTGCACCCCTCGATCAGAGAGTATATGTCTTGGGAGTCCATGGAGGTGAAAGATGTGGAGAATGAACAATTTCACTAACTCCAGAGCCGAAGGTAGACCAGGTAATGCCACGAAGTGAGCCATCTTCGAAAAGCGCTCCACGGTGACCCAAATGGTGTTGTTGCCACTGGATGGGGGCAAATCCACAATGAAATCCATGGCTATATGTGTCCACGGCTCACTAGGTGCAGGAAGAAGCTGAGGAGCTCCCAGGGGTGACCCACCAGTGGCTTCTGACAGGCGCAAATGGAGCATGATTCTAAGTATGCTTGGGCATCCTTTTTCATGGTTGGCCACCAGTAGAACCTCTAAAGAGTGGCAAGAGTTCTGGCTTGTCTGGGGTAGACTGCGAGCAAGGAATCATGCGCCCAGCAGAGAATCTTCCTTTGAAGTGGTCGGGGAACTGTCTTCCCAATGGCACTGTAAGTGTGGCGGAGAGAAGAACTATCTTTGGATCGATGATGTGCCATGGAACATCTGGAACATCTTCAGGTGTGAACGAGCGGGAGAGTGCATCGGCTCGGGTGTTCTTATCGGCTGGCCGGTATCACAGGGGGAAATTGAACCTCGTAAAAAAAAGGGACAAGCGGGCCTGCCTGTGATTAAGGCATTGAGCATGGTGTAGGCACTCGAGGTTTTTGTGATCAGTGTATACCGTAATTTGGTGCTGTGCTCCCTCGAGCCAGGGATGCCACTCCTCGAAGGCCATTTTAATCGCCAATAATTCCTTGTCTCCCATTCCATAATTACGCTCTGCTGGAGAAAAGCGTCGAGAAAAGAATGAGCACGGGTGCAAGGTGTGATTGGCTGAGTGCTGGCTGAGGACTGCCCCAACACCGATGTCTGAAGCATCCACTTCAATGATGAAGGGTTGTTAGGGATCAGGGTAAGGCAAGCATGGTTCCCGTAGGAACGCATCCTTAAGCTCTTGAAAGGCGGTTACAGCTTCAGATGACCACTGGGAGGGATTAGCTCTCTTTCAAATCATAGTTGTGAGTGGGGCGGTCAGTGTTGAATAATGGTGGATGAATGACCTGTAGTAGTTAGTAAAGGCAAGGAATCTTCGAAGTTCCTTAAGACCCGTTGGCTGAGGCCAATCCCGAATACTCTTAGTCTTTTGTGGATCCATCTGGAACCCTTGGCTTGAGACCACATAGCCCAGAAAAGGGACAGATTCCTAGTGAAAGGAGCATTTCTCCAGTTTGGCATATAACTGTTTATCCCTTAAGCATTAACTTAAGGGATAACCGATGTCCAAGTGGTTGCTCCGGAGGTCTTGTGAAAATACCAGGATGTCGTCCAGATAAACCACGACACAACTTTAGAGCATGTTTCTGAAGACTTTGTTCATCATATTCTGAAATACCGCCGGGGTGTTGCAGAGGCCAAACGGCATTACCAAATATTCAAAATGGCTGTCGCGGGTGTTAAATGTGGTTTTCCATTCATCGCCCCGGCGTATTCTGACCAAATTATACGCTCCTCTGAGGTCCAATTTGGTAAATATCTTGGCTCCTTGGAGCCTGTCAAAAAGTTCAGAGATTAATGGCAAAGGGAGGCTCGGTGTTAGGCAACAAGTTAATAGCACAATCAAATGAGCGGTGTGGTGGCAATGTGTCCGCGGCTTTCATGGAGAACACGTCTTTGAATGAGGAGTACTGCAGTGGAAGACCTGGAATCGATGTAGTAGTGGCTAGGCAAGACATCGGGGACACCACCTCTAAGCCCCTTCTATGGCAGGAGTTACCACCGTGGGACAACTGTAGAGTGCTCCAATCGAATTGAGATGTGTGTAGTTGTAACCATGGCTCCTTCTGGCAGTGTATAGATTACCGTGACTTAAATGAGATTATCCTTCTGGATAATCTCATTTAAGTCACGGTAATCTATACACTGCCAGAGGGAACCGTCCTTTTTTTCCACAAAAAGGAACCTGGCTCCAGCGGGAGACTTTGAAGGCCGAATGAAGCCTTTCGCCAAATTCTCTTGAATATATTCAGACATAGCCTTTGTCTCAGTCAGAGAAAGTGGGTAGACCCTTCCTCGGGGAGGCTCGGTGTTAGGCAACAAGTTAATAGCACAATCAAATGAGTGGTGAGGTGGCAAAGTGTCCGCGGCTTTCTTGGAGAACACGTCTTTGAATGAGGAGTACTGCAGTGGAAGACCTGGAATCGATGTAGTAGTGGCTAGGCAAGACATCGGGGACAGCACCTCTAAGCCCCTTCTATGGCAGGAGTTACCTCGGTGGGACAACTGTAGAGTGCTCCAATCGAATTGAGGTGTGTGTAGTTGTAACCATGGCAGTCCAAGGACCACAGGGTTATCAGTATCAAGAAAGAAATGGTCTCTGTGTACAGTGATCTGGTGCGAAGTTGAATGGGGACCGTGGAGAAGGTAACTTCGCCTGGTAATGGTTTGCCATGGATAGAAGAAAGTAGCAACAGTGTTGGTGTCCGGACGGTGGAGATCCGAAGGTGTTCCACGAGTTGTCGGAGGATAAAATTTCCACAGGTCCCAGAGTCCACCATTGCCAGGGTTTGAAATTCCAGAGCATTCGGGTTAATTGAGACAGGCAGTGTTGGCAGTCAGGCCTACGAGAAGTCCTCCAGCAGATCCTAGGCCTGGGATTTTCCCAGACAGAGTGGACAGGAGGGTACCGCATGACCCGCTTGGCCACAATACATGCAAAGACCTGATCTTTGTCTACGATGCTTCTCCTTTGCGGATAGATGGCTGTGACCCATTTGCATCGGTTCCTCTTCCTCGGTGCTAGGTGTAGGTGTGGTCTGGGTGGATGGTATTGGGCAAATGCGTGGAGCACCTGAAGTCATTCTCTTGGATCCCCTGGACTTGTGAGATCGCTCATACAGACGGCGATCAATGCGACTGGTGAGGTCGATGAGAGAATCCAACACCTCAGGGAGTTCTCGTGACGCTAGTTAATCCTTGATGCGTGAACTTAGACCTTCTAGGAATATGTCATGCAGGCAGCCCAGATCCCAGTGTAATTCCATCAAGAGAGTCCTAAACTCAATGACATAATCGGTCAATGACCTGGCATCTTGTTGCAGATGCAGGAGCGTAGATCCAGCAATGGTCTTGTGACCGGGGTCGTCAAATATGGAGTGAAATAGGGTGAGGAAACCCGGCAAGTCATTGAGGATTGGGTCTGTTCGCTCCCAAAGGGGTGATGCCCAGGCCAAGGCCTTTCTGTCCAGGAGGGACAGGATGTACGTAGTTTGGGAAACTACGTTGGGAAAATATGCAGGTTGTAAGGAGAAGTGCATGCTGCACTGGTTCAAGAAGCCTCATACACAAAAAGGGGTCACCTGCGAAACGAGGAGGTGCTGGCAAGGGCACTGGAGGCTGGAACGATGATGCATGTGGAACAAGGTTAGGCTTGGTAGATGTTGGGACAGAGTCGAGACGATTACTTAATTGATTTATGGAGTTAGCCAAAGTCACTAATACCTTTTGCTGTTCTGTGATTTGCTGGACCAGGCCAGGGATGGCCTGAATCGCCGATCTGTTAGGATTTGTAGGTACATGGGCCCCTGGGCTGAGGTGAGAGGTGGAGCCACCCACAGGGAGGAGCCCTGTGAGCCTCACTATTGGGAAGGTGAGGTCTCAGTGATGTCAGACACAGCTATAGATTAGAGTCATTATTAATAGACAGAGAGGCACTGCCTGTGGAGCGGGGAATGCAGGAGAAAGTCTCAGAATCTGTGCAATGGTGTATACCCAAGGGAATACCTCTGAAGTGAAGATACGGCAATGGTCCACAGAGCGGAGTACACCGATGAAGTTCCTCAGTAGAGATGATACAGTAGCGGTCCGTGGAGCAGGGTACGCTGGGGAGGGTTCCTCAGTAAAGGTAAAATGGTAGTGGCCCGCAGAGGGGTACACCGATGAGGGTTCCTCACTTAGCAATGACACAGTAGTGGTCCACAGCATGGGGTGCACCGATGAGGGTTCCACACTAGAGATGGTATGGTAGTGATCCGCAGTGCAGAGTACACCGAAGAGCATTCCTCACTAGAGATGGTATGGTAGTGGTCTGCAGAGCGGAGGTACTCACAGTGGCGAAGGTTCCAAGAGAAACCCCGGGGAACGGGGTAAATGGCAATCCAAGGCGTTAGGCCCTCCAAGGAGCGGATAGCCAGAGACAAGGAAAGGGCCCCCGAGGAGCAGGTACCCAGAGTGTCTCACACCGAAGAGGTAGCCACAGGAACAGGAAGTCCGTAATGAGCGAAGCAGATTCAGCAATGAGGGAACTCATTGCCAAGACGTCAGTAGACAGGGCCAGCTGGCTTAAGCATCCTGGAGGGATGACATCATCCGGAGGGGATGCCCCCGAGGTTCCTGCCATGATGTGCTCAAGATTGGCCCGTGCGCGTGCGCATCTAAGGGATTCCGAGGGAATGATGCTGGTTGTCAGTGTCCATGCTGTCCAGAGAGGCCTGGGAGCGGTAGGCAGGCCGGCGATAGCTGGCGGAGGCCGCAAGTCTACCCAACGGATTCAATGTAGTAAAGAAAGAGGTGAGCAAGAGCGGTCGCAGCCGTCTGCGACCAACAAGCCTAACATTTATCCACCATCATGTTTCTGTTTCTTTGTAAAATAAAAAAAAAAATAAGCTCGGGAAAATGAAATGATAAAACCATCATTAATTTGAAATAAAACAAAATCCTTTTTCCATGTACACCCCTAGATTACAACTGCCTCCAAGCCTGCTTCTGTCTTGGTAGCCTCCAGGTTATTGATTTTATTAATAAGACTTCAAGCTTCTGCATACATGATTCTCCAGGATGTTTTGCCACCCTCTGTTGATTTCCTTTTTGTTCTCTCTTTCTTTTTTACCCATTAACTGTTTCACTACGTAACCTTCCTGTACTTCTAATTGCTAGCGTCCAGATATTATTGCATACTTAATTTTGGACTTATCACCATTCAAGGTTTCCCCAACTTAACTTTTGTTTCTGCTTGTGGGTGAGAGCAGATGACTAATTATTCACATTGATTATGTAAAACCATTTTCATGTTAGTGTAAGTCTTTCAACTGGAAGTGTAATGCTTAAAAGGGAAACTCCACAGCAGCATCTTGTAATGTTTACAGCAGGAGGAGACTGATTCCTGTTTCTTTTTCCAGATTCATGGCAGGGAGTGCGCTGCTCTTCTAATGATGTTTGCAACTCTCGAGTGACATTTATGCCCTGGAACAGCATATAATACATACAGTGTGATTCAATTTTATCTTAATGAAACAATATACATATAAAATACACATTAAATATAAAACAGTGAAGTAATTTGCAAATTTTCCTACGACATAATAAATTAAGCATGGCGAGCACTAGGAATGCAATTTGCAGTCATTTATAATGCAGTATTTTATGTTAATAATTCACAATCACATGCTACTTAGAGACACTTCTAATTAATGTATTTATGAAATTGTCAACTGTGACTGTTTTGGTTCCATTCAGCTAAACATTTCAACAGAAGATGCACATTGTTTTTTGTTTGCTTGATGGCATCAGTAAGCATCAAATGTACTACTGGGGAAAAGATGTTTCTGTGTTGTTTTATTTGGTTGAAGTTCTACAGAGCGCATCGAATCTACAGAAATTGAAAAAAAAAAGCAAGAAAGAAAAATAAACAATGTGGATAAGAAATGGAAGAAAAGTTTTGGGAACAATAATGTAACAGATAAACAGTGCCTTGTTAAAGAATCTATTTATTAAGAACGGGTTGGAATGCTCAATGGAATGGTATTCCACATTTCTATCTGGGAATAACTCTACACAACAGTAACAGACCTTATTGATTCAGCGGGATTTTAAGAGTAATTTACTATGTTAAAAATATGCTTTCTAGAATTTGATCTAGAAAAAAGTGTATGTGATAACTTGCCCAAAATGAGAATTTTACATGTTGTGGTATAAAACTGCATAACTGTGACGGATTTGATATTTTTCCTTTGACCCTCTTCTTTTATGTATGTGCCTCCTTCTCTCCATCTTCATATTATTCTCTCTTTTCAACATCCTTACTTCAGCCTCCATCACACTTTTCTTCTTGCTCTCTCTCTCATCTTCCCCAGTTACCAATTAATAGGGATGTGAATCGTGTCCTCGATCGTCTTAACGATCGATTTCGGCTGGGAGGGGGAGGGAATCGTATTGTTGCCGTTTGGGGGGGTAAAATATCGTGAAAAATCGTTAAAAATCGTTAAAAATCGAAAAATCGAAAAATCGAAAAACCGGCACATTAAAACCCCCTAAAACCCACCCCCGACCCTTTAAATTAAATCCCCCACCCTCCCGAACCCCCCCCCCAAATAACTTAAATAACCTGCGGGTCCAGCGGCGGTCCGGAACGGCAGCGGTCCGGAACGGGCTCCTGCTCCTGAATCTTGTCGTCTTCAGCCGGCGCCATTTTCCAAAATGGCGCCGAAAAATGGCGGCGGCCATAGACGAAAAAGATTGGACGGCAGGAGGTCCTTCCGGACCCCCGCTGGACTTTTGGCAAGTCTCGTGGGGGTCAGGAGGCCCCCCACAAGCTGGCCAAAAGTTCCTGGAGGTCCAGCGGGGGTCAGGGAGCGATTTCCCGCCGCGAATCGTTTTCGTACGGAAAATGGCGCCGGCCATACGCGTATGGCCGGCGCCATTTTCCGTACGGAATATGGCGCCGGCAGGAGATCGACTGCAGGAGGTCGTTCAGCGAGGCGCCGGAACCCTCGCTGAACGACCTCCTGCAGTCGATCTCCTGCCGGCGCCATTTTCCGTACGAAAACGATTCGCGGCGGGAAATCGCTCCCTGACCCCCGCTGGACCTCCGGGAACTTTTGGCCAGCTTGTGGGGGGCCTCCTGACCCCCACGAGACTTGCCAAAAGTCCAGCGGGGGTCCGGAAGGACCTCCTGCCGTCCAATCTTTTTCGTCTATGGCCGCCGCCATTTTTCGGCGCCATTTTGGAAAATGGCGCCGGCTGAAGACGACAAGATTCAGGAGCAGGAGCCCGTTCCGGACCGCTGCTGTTCCGGACCGCCGCTGGACCCGCAGGTTATTTAAGTTATTGGGGGGGGGTTCGGGAGGGTGGGGGATTTAATTTAAAGGGTCGGGGGTGGGTTTTAGGGGGTTTTAGTGTGCCGGCTCACGATTCTAACGATTTATAACGATAAATCGTTAGAATCTGTATTGTATTGTGTTCCATAACGGTTTAAGACGATATTAAAATTATCGGACGATAATTTTAATCGTCCTAAAACGATTCACATCCCTACCAATTAAGATATATTCCTTTGTAAACAAAATTTCTGTCCATTACATAATAATACTGGGTGCAGTTACCCTGCTTTTCTGTTTTTAATACATAATATTTTGTAGGACCATTCTTGAAAACTGTTTAGCACTTGCCAATGCTTATTTATATTTATCCTCAATAGTCTTAGGGGCGGATTTTAAAAGGGTTGTGCGCCTATATTACGTGCGTAACCCCGAAAACCCACTCCTGTGCGCGCCGTGCCTATTTTGCATAGGAATGGCGACGGGCGCAAGCCCTGGGATGCGCGTATGTCCCGGTGCTTGAAAAAAAGGGCGGGGAGTGGGCGGGGCGGGGGAGTCCGGGGGTGGGACCGAGGACTCCGGATAAGAGGCAGGTGCAACTTATTTAACAAAGGTAAGGGGGGGGGGGGTTTAGATAGGGCTGGGGGGCGGGTTAGCTTGGGGAAGGTGGGGGGGGGGGGGGGGTGGAAGGAAAGTTCCCTCTGAGGCCGCTCCAATTTTGGAGCGGCCTCGGAGGGAACGGGGAAAGCCATCAGCGCTCTCCTAGGGCTTGGCACGTGCAAGGTGCACAAGTGTGCACCCCCTTGCGTGCGCCGACCCCGGATTTTATAACATGCGCGCGGCTGCGCGCGCATGTTATAAAATCAGGCGTAGATACTAAAATCTGGCCCTTAGGTTTTTGCTTAATTAATGTCATGCACTGCATCCAATGGCTATATTAAATTTAAACTTTTCAATTTCCAGAGAAGATCATGAAATCTGACCGGGAATTGGCTTCTCTTTTTGGAAATCAAAAGAATAACAGCATCTCACTCTTAAAAGACAAAAATGGCCACATTTTTTAAACCAAACTACTTGAATATACTTCAATTTCCACAGCCATTTACATGGGTAAACACCAATTTCCCCATGTAAATTGGTCAACTAAAAATTTCCCTCCTTGAATGATCCTAAAAGTATGCATATTGTTTCACAATGTGCATATTTTTAGCCACATTGTTTTGGGTGGGATTGGAAAATAACATGCTCAGGGGACAGTTGACCAGAGATTTTCTCCCATTCTTTGTTCATGGGGAAATAAAGCTTAGTATATAGGGCCCATAGATTACATTTTCAAATCTACGCAAATAATTTTCAATGAAAAATCTAGCCACACAAAATGTAGGTTCAAAAGTCACTCTGAAAGGAAAAATTATGAGTGCACCTTCCCTTTGGAATTTGGTGCAAAATCTGTAGTTAAAAGCACCAGAGGGTTTTTCAGCAAATTGGAGAGTTTGAAAATTGTTCCCATAATGCTATTTTTGTTCAAGGTTACCTGAAGACCCATCTTTACCTGTATTTTTCAGCAGCCAGTGCCAGTCAATGATAACAACCTAAAATAATAAGATGACAAAATGCCTCATTCACCATGGATACAAAAACAGTTCATTCAGGAATTGAACAAAGTTCTTTCTTCAGAATCAACAAGTCCCACAAAGACAGACAGAATAAAAGGCTGGCTACTTCTGTCAGCTTTTTTTCACTGTCTGCATAAGAGTAAATTTTAAAAGGAACATGCATGCGCCCATAAATGTGTGTTTATCGGTGCGTGCGCCAAAGCAAAA
This sequence comes from Rhinatrema bivittatum, assembly GCF_901001135.1. Lineage (NCBI taxonomy): Eukaryota > Metazoa > Chordata > Amphibia > Gymnophiona > Rhinatrematidae > Rhinatrema > Rhinatrema bivittatum. The sequence continues at coordinate 514,060,072 of NC_042616.1, forward strand.
GTATTTTATATTGTTCGCACATGTTTGCATGTTTGATGTTAAAGACGCATATTCATTCACCAAAATGAATGCATGAATATTCACGCAGATCCTCGCGCATTCTACAAGTGTGTGTTGTTCAGTGCGCATGCGCACACAAATGCAAGAGTAGGACTTTCTTTTCCTGGGGGCGGAGTTAAAAGATGCCAGCATGAGTCAGGCAACTGAATTTCACCACCAGGGACATTGCCCATCTGGCAACCCTGGTGGTGGCTCACGAGGGAGACCTCTTCCCAGGGCATGGGTGGAGGAGGAACCTGTAGCAAATAAGAAGGGCCTGGAGGGAGCTGCAGCATGGCATCTTACTGACGGGGGGGGGGGGGGGGGGGGGGGGTAAGTAGAATGTGGTTACTTGTGGTTACTGTGAATGGCGCAGCTAATGCATAAGGGGGGCACTTGGGGATGGGATATCAAGATACAGTTAAGCATGGGGACCCCAAGTGGCCACCATATAGTGTGAGACTAGATAGGTATGTATGGAGACTGTAATGGTTGAAACAGACATTTCTAGCATGGATGTTCATTTGTTGACTATGTCATACTAGGTTACAGAAACATAGTAGGCCAGATTTACATGAAATGATTGAAGCCTTATAAGCTCAAGTATAATAATGCTATAGGGGAGAGATGCTACTTACATTCTCAAGGATAAGAAAATTCTTCATGCTATCTATAGCAATACCTCTCAAGCCAGTCCTCAGGGGACACCTAGGCAGTCAGGTTTTCAAGATACCCACAATGAATATGCATGAAACAGTCTGACACGTACTCTGCCATTCTCTTCAAAACTATATCATGCATGCTCCTAGAGGATATCCTGAAAACCTGCCTGCCTTGGAGTGCCCCAATGACTGTCTTGAGACACACTAACTTATAGGATAGCAAACTATTTAGAAAGCATAGATTAGGACCAGTTTCAGGGTTCTTGGTACTCCAACAAGGATATTTGCACTAGTTGCACTGCACAGCTATGTGACTAGTGACCTGAGGTATAATGGTCCTTCATGAAGGCTATGTCTTCAGCTATACTTTAGGTGTAGGTGCCATTACACCACTTCTAAGGCCATTAATGGATTGCCAAGAGCCGCTACTCAAATGACATAGTAGTAGCATAGTTTGTCCCATACCAGTATGGAGGTGACATTACCAGCTATAGAGCACATTCAGTGTTCTCCTCCTATTTATTTCCTATAGATTGAGGACCTGAAGAAGAAGGCCCAGCGGCTGAGCCTCGGGAAAAGGAGGTGGCTTGATCACTTGTGTGCTTCGTGGGATGGGGCTGGTGGTAAGTAAATCTTCAAGCCTACTGGGCATTGTCCCCATAAAAAGAAAAATATATCTGTGTACTTATAACTGGACATCATTCTCAAACACACTTTTGTTTTAAGGTGGTGATGAAGAGGGGGAAATGGAGGATAAAGGAGAGGAGGAAACACCAGCCCCAGTCCCCACACAAGAGGCAGCCATCACTTGGGGGGGAGCAAGATGCTGCCCTCCCACCCCATCACCACCAAGGGAGGAAGTGGCGGAGATGAAGCCACAAGGCATGAGTTTCATGCTTTTCTGAGGGGGATGGCGACGGAGCAGAGCTCCGTCGCCATCCCCTATCAAAAGGGTGCTCGGGATCTGGATGCACACCTATAGGCCTTACAGCTCCTGGGAGCTGTACAATCTTTAGTTCTTAGATATCCCCTATTCTGTTCCTTTATTTTTTGCCATTGTAAATGCTATTGAAAACTTTTGACAAATAATTATTTATCAAAAATTCACCAGTCTGTGTTTATTGAGTATCTACTGAGAGAAGAAAGGGGAGAGTGGGGGAAGATGTTTTGAGAAAGGGAGTATATAGTAGGATGAAATAAATTAAAAAGAAGATCAGACCATAAAAAAAAATCCAGATGTATTATCAGTTCAGGTAGATTATTTCACCTTAAAGAATTGTGCCAACTGTCAAGGAGGGAGAGCCATCTGCAAAGAGAAGAGGCGTGCAAGCGTGAGCTGCATCTGTGCTGAAAAGAAGTTCCGGAGCACAACCACCATCTCCACATTAGGGGTGTGCATACATTTTTTTTTTCATTGGGGTTTCATTTTTGTGTCCGGGGCAGGCCATTTTGGTCCATTCCCCGGATCGGAAAACTTCTTTCGTCCAATTTTAGGAAAACAAAAATCCCCCCACCCAACCCTTCAAATTTCATTAACTACATCTCCCCAACCCCCCGACACCCCCCCCCCCCCCAGTCCCTGGTGGTCCAGCGGGAGTCCCGGGAGCGATCTCCCACTCTTAGGCCATCAGCTGCCAGTAATCAAAATGATGCCGGTGGCCCTTTGCCCTTACCATGTGACAAGGGCTATCAGTGCCATTGGCCGGCCTCATCACATGGTCTTAAAAAATGGCGTGGGCCATCCATTGCTCCTACCATGTGACAGGGGCTGACCAATGGCACTGGTAGCCCTGTCACATGGTAAGGGCAAAGAGCCACCAGTGCCATTTTGATTACTGGCAGTCAATGGCCCAAGAGTGGGAGATCACTCCCAGGACCCCCGCTGGACCACCAGGGACTTTCATCAAGTCTTGGAGGGGTCGAGAGGGTGGGGGTGGGGTTGTAGTTAATTAAAATTTAAGGGTTGGAGTGGGTTTGTTTTGTTTTGTTTTTTTTTTTTTATATAAATGTTCACTTTCTCCCTCCCCCCCAAAAAAATGGTAGGACAACCACATGAAATTTCGTGGGTTTTCCTTTCATTTTGTTCACGTCCCAAAATGCAACAAAATAGGAAATATCGTCTTTATTTCCTATTTCGTTGCAAATGAATGCACACCCCTACTCCACATACAGCACTGATGAATGACGACATTGACATTCACTTGAAAAAATAAAACAACATTAAATGCATTTGCATTGCAACCTCCACACATTTCTGCATACTTCGGGGACTCAGAAAGCATGCCACCACTTAAAAGTTTGAATGCAGCTACTCATATATAGAGATGACTGAAGGTAGACAGTGTGACAGGCAATGGGCAAGTTCAGGAGGGAGGGTGAGGCATCTGGAAAGAGACTAGGTAGTATGCATATGTTGCTATCATGTGGTTTTGAACATGGTACTAGCTTCATTATGGTGCTGCTAGACATTTCCGCAGCATTTGACACAATTGACTATAGTATTCTGTTAAACCGCTTGGGCGCATTAGGACTAACAAGAAAGACATTGGCTTGGTTCAACTCTTTTTTGTCAAACCACACCATACAAGTTAAGATTGAATCGTACACCTTGTCCTGGCAGACAGTAATGTCTGGAGGACCCCAAGACTCCGCGTTGTCAGCAATTATTCATCCTCTATATGACACTACTGTGCCGAATACTTGCAAACCTCGATCTTCACTTTAGATTATATGCAGATGATATACAATTTTTCTTTCCTATTATATCAACATGGACGCAAACTGAACAAGTTCTTTTGAATTATCTTACTACCATTCAAAATTAGCTATCTCAAAATAAGTTATCATTGAACATTCAAAAAATTGAAATAATACACCTCACAAGATTCCCACTATGCAATGCCCCATCTGAACTTACTATTAATGGCCAGTGTATTCAAATGATGAAATCTGTTCAAAATTATGGCATACAAATGTATCCATCATTAAGCATGAATGTTCAAATTAAAAGTTTGAGTCAGACTTCCTATCACAAATTGAAGCTGTTGTGGCACCTCAAGCCATTCATGGATCCCATCGATTTCCATACAGCTTTACAGACATTGCTGTTCTCTGGCATAAATTACTGCAATTCTTTATTCATTAGTTTGCCCAAATATGCTCTCTGTCCATTACAGATTATCCAAAACTCTGCAGCTCGCTTACTGACTGACACACCAGTTTCTGAGCACATTACCCCACTATTACCTCAACTCCACTGGTTACCAATAACATTCAGACTTCAATATAAACTTGCCACAATCGTACATTCCCTCATATATAATGTTCAATCACCATGGATAAATGCCACCATGAAAATACATTCCCTGGCGAGATCCCTCTGATCAGCAAGTCAGAATATTCTGGACATCCCTTCCCCTAAAAATTGCACATCTGGATGAAACAAGGGAAAGAGCAGATCCAATCTTTTGGAATTAGTTACCAAATGGATTGAGAAAACTAAAAGATCCTAGATTTTTTTTTTTAAAAAGCTTTAAAGTCCTTTTTATTTAAACTCGATTTCAATGTCTAAATCCATGTGTATAATCCTTTTGACTACTCGCTGCTATGCAATATTTACTCTATGTAACTTTTTCACCATGTTTTAAAAAATCTGTGAATGTGATATTGTAACCCGCCCTGAACATTGGAAGGGCAGGCTATAAATGTTCTAAATAAATAAATAAATAACTATCCTTTCTTTAGTGGCAGTCGATCTCCTGCCGGCGCCATTTTCCGTACGAAAACGATTCGCAGCGGGAAATCGCTCCCTGACCCCCGCTGGACCTCCAGGAACTTTTGGCCAGCTTGTGGGGGGCCTCCTGACCCCCACGAGACTTGCCAAAAGTCCAGCGGGGGTCCGGAAGGACCTCCTGCCGTCCAATCTTTTTCGTCTATGGCCGCCGCCATTTTTCGGCGCCATTTTGGAAAATGGTGCCGGCTGAAGACGACAAGATTCAGAGCAGGAGCCCGTTCCGGACCGCTGCCGTTCCGGACCGCCGCTGGACCCGCAGGTTATTTAAGTTATTTGGGGGGGGTTCGGGAGGGTGGGGGATTTAATTTAAAGGGTCGGGGGTGGGTTTTAGGGGGTTTTAATGTGCCGGTTTTTTCGATTTTTCGATTTTTCGATTTTTCACGATTTTTAACGATTTTTTCACGATATTTTACCCCCCCAAACGGCAACAATACGATTCCCTCCCCCTCCCAGCCGAAATCGATCGTTAAGACGATCGAGGACACGATTCACATCCCTACTATTTAAGGCAGAGCTTTCCAAACTTTTCATGTTGGTGACACACTTTTTAGACAAACATAATTTCACGACACGGTAATTCAGTCTACTAGTAAACCAGAGGTTAAAGGTTAAACGAACGAAACATATTTTGACAATTTATGTATGTTTCCTTAAATATATACATAAATAAAATGTTTCATGACACAACCTATCTCATGAAAACCTTAAATTTATATTAAAAATATATATTCCAAGATTCATGTTATTGTTATAATTTATGAGAAACAATAATAAAACAAATTGTCTGTCCCCCACACACTCATCTCTCTCCTCCCCCCAGCACATGTCTGGCCCCCACACACTCATATCTCTCCCCCTCAAGCACATGTCTGTCCCCCCAGCACGTTTGCCCCCCCACTCACTCATCTCTCTCCCCCCAGCACATGTCTGGCCCCCACACTCATGTACCCTCGTCTTTTTGATTGTTGCCAGTTAAGTGCTTCACTCCCTTCCATGATCACCAGACACTGCTGCTTGCAGTCAGTACTCCTCATGGCCAGGCCTCATCGGCAGCAGCAGCCAATGCAAGGATGGCTGGGCTCGTTCCACCCACCAAGCCCCCCAAAAAAACGCGATTGACAGCAAAAATCACCCAATAATAAGCAACCCATAAACTGAAAAAAAAAAGTGAATCTCTAGAAAAAAAAAAGCCCAAACTCGCTTCAGAGTTGACCGGGCTTGCGCGACACACCTGCACACTGCAGGCAACACACTAACGTGTCCCGACACACAGTTTGGAAAGCTCTGATTTAAGGGATTGCATGCAGCTACAATTTAGACCAAGAACCTTGGTTAACAACATCACTGCACTTAAAAATATTAAGTTATGCTTTTGAGTAGCTTGTCAGTTGATCATTGTAAAATGATGTATGTTTTGTTTTATGCAGCTTTTAATTATGAATGTAATTTTATTGGAAATTGCCTTGATTTGCACAAGAAACGCAGCATATTAAAACAATAAATGAAACTAAAGCCTCATCAGAGAGCAAGTTGAAATGTAGTTTAGCCAATGTTAAGAAATGTTCCCTGATTTATGATTTAATTTTGCATTATGATTCATATCTTTAATGTATCACACAAACATGAGTTAAAGGAGGCAATGCTTTATGTCTGGTTAAGACATGTCCCCCTCCCCCTCCCCCTAGTTTATTTTTTTTTATGTAGCAGGACCCACAGTTGGCTTTACTGGCTGAAACCAGGGAGCTACAATCTGGCAGGAGGAGGCTTAACCTCCTGGGATCTGGGTTTGGTCATGTCTGCAGTCATCCTCATTAAATCTCAATCCACTGGTTTGGTCACTGGGCAGGGAGTCCTCCAGGAGGGAAAGCAAGAGACCAAAACAAAACACAATTTCTTTCTTTCACTCAATGTACTAACGGTCCCCTGGAGAAGAAAATCACAGAGTCCAGGAATGGTGTTCAGCGAAAAGTTTACTTGGGTTTGAAAATTAAAATCCAAGCCAGAATAGAAAAAAATGAGAAACAGCATCAGAAAAATCAAAGTTAGAAAAACCATTGCCTCTTTGTCCATGATACTCCTCCTAGATGTTCTTCTTGCCCCTGCACAAGCATCCACTTTCATGATCCCTTCCACTTGGAGGGTAGGGTAGTCTCTTTGTAATTCCAGCATGCAAAGGCTGGAAGAAGGTGGTGAAACCCCTTGTTCAATAATCTAGCCTTCAACTGCTGAATCCAAAGGCTTCCTCAGCAATGTCCAAGATCTCAAAAATCTGCACACACTTTACCCCTGCTGTTTACTATAAGCAAAGGCAACAGAGTTGTAGAATCCAGCCCTTCCAGACACCAAGGATTTCCCCTCCTTCAGGACCTGGTTCAAATCCAAAAATAATAACATCTTCTGGTTCCAAAATCTACTCCTTTGGTCACATCTACTGTGAAGCAGAGAAACCCCTCTCCTCTTTGTCAGGCCACCTAGGGGATAGCAAAAGTCTCAGGTCACATGTTCCAAGGGACATTTTTAATCCTCAGACACATCCCACAAACAGGTGGGGACAGAACAAGGGGAGAATTCCAAAATGTAAAAAAAAACAAAAAAACCCTGCCTGATGGAAACAATGGAGAAATACTTTAATGGCAAAAAAAGATGGGTTACATTTATAAGTGAGGTCCCAGAGGACTGAAAGAGGATTGGCAGTTATCAGTTTGGAGTCTTTTATATCCTTAGGGGTGAAATTGGATGCTGCCCTTTCTTTGTAACAAGGCACAGTTACTTACCTGAAATTATGTATGGTTCATTGCCTGCACAATTTATTGTATAAAAATTATTTTTGATTAGTGGTCCAGTCTTTAATACTCTGTCTACTGGATTACAGTAATGATTTGCATGTTGGCCTCCCTATGTGTAGGTTAAAAGTTAGCCAAAATGTTGTGACACAATTGATAAGAGCCAAAGAAAGAGAAGGCCAACATCATCACTACTACATGCCTTCCACTAGCTACCAATTAAGCAGTTAGTCCAATTCAAGATTCTGACTTTGATATTTTGCCTTTTGTGGGGAATTGAGCCTCAGTACTTCAAGGAAAAAGTGTTATGGTATATTCCTATTCATGCTCTTCTCTTTTTTCAATCCATCGCAGATTGTTCCCACTTGTAAGATAGTGAAAAGATCATAATTACGGTGAAGAATGTTTTTGGTGGAGCAGCCTCACTTTGGAATAAATTACCCTTGAATGTTAAATTTTTAGAAACTAATTATTTGTTGTTTCACAAGAAGGTGAACTCTAAGGCTTTTCCCCCTTAGGTAGGTAAAGTAAAACATAGATGGTGATAACATTATTTGTTTATTTTTTAATGAGGTGATTCAGTTTTTATGTTTAGTTTGTTTTATTTAAATTGTATTGAAAAGTGACTTTTAATATTGTACTTTGCTTTGGATGACCACAGGTTTGATCGGGAAGGTGGTTTAGCAATGATTTGAAATAACAGGAAAAAAGAGGTGATAGTCCCCCTATATAAGTCCCTGGTGAGACCTCAATATTCAGCAGCATGCACAGTTCTGGAGAGTATACCTTCAAAAGAATATAAACCAAATAGATTCAGGCCAGAGAGCAACTACTAAAATTGGTCAACAGATTTCATCATAAAGCATATGGTGACAGACTTAAAGATCTAAACATGCATACCCCGAGGAAAAGGGATGGCAGAGATTTTTGAATACCTCCAAGAAATGAATACACAGGAGATGGGCCTTTTTCAACTGAAAGGAGGCTCTGGAACAAGGTGTCATAGTATGAAAGTGAAAGGGGTAGACTCAGGAGTATTCTATGAAAATATTTCTTTACAGAAAGGGTAGTAGGTACATGGAACAGCCTCCCTGCAATCAAAGACCACATCAGACTTCAAGAAAATATAGGAAAAGCACAGAGGATCTCTAAGGAATAAGAAGAGATTATAAAGCTGAGTAGGAGATGTAGATGGGTGGGTAGACTGGATGAGCTGAATAGTCTTCATCTGTTATCATATGCTATATTTATATGTTTGTCATATGTTTGTAAAATTAATAAGACTGCAGCCTCTGTTATCCAATTCAAGTATCTAGTTCTTTGTTGACCTATGTTTGTTGCACACTGTGTGGAGGAGGGTGAGTATGACAGGATTGTCGAACAGTACCAGCTGCCCATATTATTTGGATTTTAATTCATTGTAATTAAAGTTGAAAATTGAGATGGTCTGATAACCAGCTGTTACTTTTTGTTATTTGATTGCTGGTTCTCTATTCTCATTGACAAAATCACTTTGAATCTTACTGGGAGCCAGCAAAGCTTTGCAGAACTGTATTTCTGTCCCATAATGCTCTTCAATTGAAAAGATCACAGATGCCTTATTGTATCATTGTTTCCTTTCAACAGAGAAAATGAGTTAAACTCAAGCCTTCACAATTTCATATATGAAGTGAAAGCTTGAGTTTAAATTATATATATACTTTTCTTAAAATGACTATTAGAGGAACCCTTGTGATCATAAAACTCCATTAGTTAAAAGTTACATTTTTCATATTCTGTTTTTATTTTGATCATAAACTTAAGGGCTGATTCACTAGGGGTGGGTTTTCACAAGATTTAACTAACCTCAGGATTAAGCTGATTAAACTTAACTAGTTAAAATTTCCTCCTCTCTGATTAGATAAATGTAACTGGTTAAATGTGCAATTTAGCATTTAAAATGGGGCAGGTTCAGCGGCATGGCTAAACAAAGGACAAAATATAGCCAGTTAGTGCTAATTTTTGGTGCTAGCTGGTTGAGTTTCTAGTTAACTCTAAGTGAAAGAATAGATGGTCTAAATCTAGCTGAAAACATAGCCAGTTAAGTTTGGCTGAAAATCCGGCTAAAGACAACCAGATAAAATTACCAAGTTCTTTTTCCCGCTCAGCGGTATTTTGCTTAATGCAATACAATATCTAACTGCAAGATTGTGAAACATCCTGCAGGAAATCATAAACATAGCCACTTTAAGAGAGAAGTGCTGTATAGCACCATGATGCAATCCAAATATTTGAAAACACTCAATGTCAGAGTGAGTAATTGCATGGACTTCGTTACATCTTCTCTCTGCCAATCTTTTTGGAGAAGGTGCAGGAGTGAGAAGACAGGGTTAACATCCATATACAAACAAGATGTCAGCAAAGCAGTTAAAATACTATTTATTTATTTATTTGTTCAACCTTATATACCGGCTTTCAAGTTCATTTCAAGGCGGTTTACATTGATTGAAATTGCAGTAGCAACCTTCAAGCACATATATACTACAAAACATATCATTAAACATAATACATGACTAAAATACATTAAAACCAAAGGATAGCTGTCTAAAAATACATTAAAACTAAGCCCTTTCAAATCCCAACAATTCTGCCACATCTTCCCAGGTTACCCTCTTCCCTCCACCCATCCATCTCCCCTCCTCCCCCACCCACCCATCTCCCCTCCTTCCCTCTTCAACTCTCATCTCCTTCCTCCCCTAGTGTCTCTGTATTACTATGGTGAACGGGATCAACTATTTAGGATAAAAGCCTGTTCGAATAGCCAGGTTTTTATCTGCTTCCTAAAATTATTAATGTCCTCCTCTGTCCGAATCTCAGTGGGTAAGGAATTCCACATTTTTGGCCCTGCTAAAGAAAAAGACCTCTCCCTCACTGAACTAAGGTGAGCCAGTTTAACCTGTAAAGACTAGGGATGTGAATAGTTTTTGAACGATTAAAATTATCGTCAGATAATTTTAAAATCGTCCTAATTCATCAGAGTGCACGATACAATACAAATGCCCCCGATTTATCGTCATAAATCGTCCTAAATCGTTAAATAGGTCATGGGAATTATTTGGGGGAGGGCGGGAAAACCGGCACACCAAAACAACCCCTACACCCACCCCGACCCTTTAAAACCAATTCCTTACCCTCCCCCACCCTCCCGAACCCCCCCAAAATGTTCAATTACCTGGTGGTCCAGTGGGGGGGGGGGGTGTCCCGGCGCGATCTCCCGCTCTCGGGGCATCGGCGCCATTTTGGCTGCCACTAATTAAAATGGCGCCGATGGCCCGATAAAAAAAAAGCCCACCCGACCCTTAAAATCGACCCCCCTTAGCCTCCCCCACCCTCCTGATCCCCCCAAAACCTTTTAAAATTACCTGGTGGTCCAGGGATGCCTTGGGGAGCGATTTCCCATTCCCAGGCATCAGCTGCGCTAAACAAAATGGCGCCGATGCCCCTTTGCCCTTACCATGTAACAGGGTATCCGTGCCATTGGCCGGCCCGTCACATGGTAGGAGCACTGGATGGCCGGCGCCATCTTTAAAGATGGCGCCGGCCATCTTTACTCATCAGCCCCTATTATACTATATAATAGGGGCCGATGAGTAAAGATGGCTGGCGCGGGCGGCGTGGGCCTCCCTAAAAAAAAAATTAGCGATGTGAATTGGAATTGGAAACGATTCCAATTCACATATCTTATCGATCAGATTTCCCCCCCCCCCCAGCCGAACCTGATCGTTAAGATGATCTGGCACACGATTCACATCTCTAGTAAAGACTATTTGACCTTCTCAGTGTCATACCAGCTGAGGCGTGAGCTCTTAGACTGTTATTAATTTGGTATAGATTATTCTGTACACACACAAAATAGGCTTTAACAGACAGTAGGGGTGTGCAGAGGGACGACATATGTTGCATTTGGGATTCGGATTCGTCAGGGAGCAGATACGTTGCATTCGGCCTTATGGCACCCCGATGCATTAATACGGTGATTTCTATTCGTGTTCCAGCTAAAATTAAAATTAACTAGAACCCCCACCCTCCTGATCCCCCCAAGACTTACCAAAACTCCCTGGTGGTCCAGCAGGGGGTCCGGGACCCATCCCCTGATCTCTCACACCCTTGGTGCCGGTTTCATCATGGCGCCGATAGCCTTTGACCTACTATGTCACAGGGGCTACCGGTGCCATTGGTCAGCCCGCTGGACCACCAGAGAGTTTTGGTAAGTCTTGTGGGGGGGGGGTCAGGAGGGTGGGGGGTTTGTTTAAATTGATTTATTTAGGCGGCCGAATAATTCAGCGAAAATTTGTGTATTCGTGGGGAATCGCGATACGTTTCGCTTCCCCATGAATACAACGAGTATGGCAACATCCGTTGCGGATTGCCAATACGTAGGGACCGAATGCACACCCCTAACAGGCAGCAGCTGAATCACTGTGGCTGATGTCTTCTACCTAACCAACCACCTCCCCCTTGGGTTGAGCCTGCAGGTTCTAGCGGCTAGCCATACTTATTAGGGATGTGAATCGTGTGCCCGATCGTCTTAACGATCGGGTTTGGCTGGAGGGAGAAAAAAATCCGGTGGAGATGTGAATCGGAATTGGTTCCAATTCACATCATTAATTTTTTTTTAGTGAGGCCCGACCCTTTAAAATTGACCCCTTACCTTCCCCCACCCTCCCAACCCCCCCCCCCCCAAAACTTGGCTGCCACTCAAAAATGGCACCGATGGCCCGATAAAATAAAAACCAACCGACCCTTTAAAAATGACCTCTTAGCTTCCCCCACCCTCCCGATCCCCCCCAAAACATTTTAAAATTGCCTGGTGGTCCAGTGGTGGTCCCGGGAGCGATCTCCCGTTCTCGGACCGTCGGATTAGTTTTTTAGGGTCGGAGTGGGTTTAGGGGTTGTTTTGGTGTGCCGGTTTTCCCGCCCTCCCCCAAATAACTCCCGTTAGTGTCCCGTTGTTTCACGATAAATCGGGAAAATTTCTATTGTATCGCGCACTCTTAACGATTTTTGACGATTTAAAAAATATCGGACGATTTTTTTAAATCATCAAAAAACGATTCACATCCCTAGTACTTATAGGCTGGGCTGAGATCAAGTAGAGTCAAAGTCCAATCCAGGATCGAGGCAGGCTGAGGGCAAAGCAGAGATGAAGTCCAGCCCGGGGTCGAGGCAGGAAGAGAGCAAGGCAGAGTCGAAGTTTGATCCAGGGTCAAGGCAGGCTGAGAGCAGATTCAAAGGGGGACAACATAGGGCAGACAAGAGAGAGGGAAATAAGGACCAAATGAACAGACACAGAGACATACCAGGAGAGGAGCAGAAACAACTGAAAATATACTGGAAAAAGCAGAGAGACATAGATAAATGATGGCAATTAGCACTGCTGAAGATGAGCAGGAGACCTATTTTGAAGGCATTGAATGGTAGTTCTGTGCTTCCTTTATAGTTGGGAAGAAGTGATGTCATCAGGGTGTGTTCAAACAGTATGGCCTATAAGAAGGACTCAAGAACTGCAGGAAGTTCAGCTATGGTCATGGGATGCTACATGATTCTAGAGGCAATTCAGACTAGAAGTGAGGGTTTAACACTCAATGACAGTGAAAAAGAAATATTATGAAAATCTTACCAAGGCCAGTGCCTTACTTATGGGGAACTGGTATCAGATATTTCCTTGTAACAACACTTCAGATTTAGTTGTAGTGCGATACCACTGACATCTGATATTTACCTTTTTTTTTCTACAGCTGATCAGAAACAGGTTTGACCATTGAGCACACCTGGTCCTTCAAATTGTATAAATATTTCCTGCATATTCTCTTCTGCCTATAGTCACTTGAACACCCACTCTAGAAGACTTGGAATTATTTGGAAAGGAATGATGAATAAAATGGAGAATATCATAATTCTTTTGTACAGATCTGTGGTGCGACTGTACCTTGGGTATTGCGTGTAGTTCTGGTCATCCCATCTGAAAAAGGATATAATGGAATTAGAAAAGGTACAGAGAAGGACAACACAAATGGTAAAGGGATAGGATGGTTCCTTTGTGAAGAAAGGAATTGAAGTCCAGAAAAATGACTGGGATGAAGCAATAGCTTGGCACAACAAGAGCCCTAAGAAAAATAGCACCTCCTAGATATTAAATCTCTCAAATACTGGATTCAATTAGTTTTAGGGAGTGCAAGCAATCAGAAAGAAATTAGAAAAGGATGATTGATGCACTAAAACAGTCCTTTTAAATACATCATCTGTCCATCCTTAGTGGTAGTGTCCATTGGAGCAGAAGCCAGATTTCCTGGTGCTAGCCTCAAGTAGCAGCAGCACAGTAGGGACTTAATCCAGCTGCAGGGTTTAGCAAATAAACAGAGGAGAGAGGCCTCGGAGTTGCCACGTATTTGTTTTTTTTTTAAGTTATAGTACCATGATGGCATTAGCACATGGTGACACTTTTTTTTTTTCAATCATGTTTTTATTCAATTTTCCAAACAGAACAGCTTTATATTGTACATTGTAAACAATACCGAGCCTAACCTAAACTAATACAACTGTTATCCTGTCTCCTTTTATAACCCTCCCCCCTCTTCCTTCCCCTCATTTCAAAGTCCAAAGAAGAAGCAGCAGATGACCATAGTGAACCAAACTCCATCAACCCCCAGAGGGTGAAACCACTAAGATTTCTTTGAGATAATCGAGATAATCGATCAAGCCCCTTTCTGTACTCGAGCATCCACCTAAGTCTTTACAGTTACTTTTTCCAATCTTTTACTGAATTGGAGAGTGAGGACTAAAAGTCAATCAGTTTCACAAGCCCACAATATTATTTGCAAATTGTATACATAACACCATTAATCCTTTTTTTTTTTTTTTTATTTCTGTGTGAAAACAAAGAAAAGATCTTTGTGGTATTACACCTCTCCTGCAGTGATAGAAATGTTTAGTATCCTAAATTCATGGCCTTACGTACATTGGGGTTTTCCCTGATATCTTCTGGGTAGAAATCCATCACACTCAAACCTCTCCTGCTTTTAATGGCAACAACAAAATGTGTAGGGTGTATACTATTCATTCTCATTGTGGCTAGCACAGTTGTCTGTGAAATACAAAGGTCTACTGTCCCAAATTGAGTACCCATTTAATACTGCACACAAAGAAGGTCAACCTTTGATCTAAAGATCCTATCCTAAAGATTCCATGCAAGATCCCATCCCAAAGAACCTATCATGCATCAAACAACATAGCTTGGATGACAAAACAGGTCCTTCAACCCATCCTTGGCAACCAGATATAACTTTTTCATATAGCATCATGAAAAACCATTTTAGCTTCTAAATTAAATTGCTACTGAAGACATACATGGTTTCTCTCTCAAGATGCCTAGATATTCTCAAAGGATGCAGAATACAACTATGAAAGAAGTAAGCACTGTAAGAAAGCTATCTACAATCAGACTCTAAGTAGGCATTTACTTCCAAAGTGTTATGACTGTCTAATCCTCCAAACCCATTGATTTTTAATGGCAAATTCTGGTTTTGTACTTACCAGGCTTCTCCTAAAATTGAGATCACATATGTCATACAACATTTTGCTACTGTTGCACTCTATTGGCTTCAAAATGCTGGGGGTTCACTACTTATTCCTATGTAGCAGGAGTGAATAAGTATTTCAGGGAGAATGGAAATGAAGCAGTATGATGATACACTTGTGGGTAGCCTTTTTAGCTTCTTGCCCTTAGATCATTCTGGTAGCCCTGTCCAAGCATGCTTAATGTAGTTTCCTTGTCTTTTTCTATGGGGATCAACATCAGGAGACCAATATTCAGCCACTATCAAACTGAACAAGTTAGCCGGATAAATTATTTGGCTAACTTGGTCGAGATATTCAGCAGCATGGTCACATATGCTTGCCTATCTTATAATGTCCAAAATGTTTATCTGGTGAATTACAGGACAATTATTTGGCAACAGCAAGTCTCAAAGGGGCTATCTCATAAGATAAATAATATCTATTCAGCAACAGTGCAATTTTTTTCACATTAAAAGTGGTTCACACTTTACAACAAAGCAGAATCTTAGTTTCATTTGACATGAACATATAGGGGCAGGTTTTAAAAGGGTTACGCATGTAATATACGTATGTAACCCTTTTAAACCCCTCCTGCACACGCCGAGCCTATTTTGCATAGGCTCGGCGATGCGTGCAAGCCCTGGGATGCGCGTATGTCCCGGGGCTTGAAAAAAGGGGCAGGGCGTGGGCGGTCTGGGGCAAGATGGCACGTGGCCAGAGGCACTCAGCCGGTGCGCAACCTACGCCTGCCCAGAGGCAGGCGCAACTTAAATAATAAAGGTAGGGGGGGATTTAGGTAGGGCTGGTGGGCAGGTTAGATTGGGGAAGGGAGGGGAAGGTGGGGGGAGGGAACGGGGAAAGCCATGGGGGCTCCCCTAGGGCTCGGCACATGCAAGGTACACAAGTGTGCACCCCCTTGCACGTGCCGACCCCGGATTTTATAACATGCGTGCGGCTGCACGCGCATGTTATAAAATCGGGCACAGACAATAGCCCTGTGTGGGGGTGTGGTGTGGTGTGTGAGTGTGTGTGAAAGGTGTAAGAGGTTGCGCTTGCGCTGACGGCCACCAGATGTCCCTGTTTTGTGTAAGCAATTTTTAAACTTGTATTACCTGTCACAGGTGTGACCTATATGTAATGTAAGTGTATAAGATCCTTCCCGTGTGGGAAGTGAATGTTGTGTGCAAATTTGAACGCATTCGGTTAAGCGGTTGGCGAGATTAGTCCCATTTATCCTACTTGGAGAATGAAGTATCTAATTTTCTTGAAGGCCCTTTACCTCTAACATTTCAATTTCAGATGCTGATTTATCCAACAAGAATGTCTCTAGATGAACAGGATCCGTAAACCCAAATTTTTTCCCTCTGTAATGGAATTCTCCTCCAAGAACTTATAATATCCAAACCTTTTTTAAACCCAGCTACACTAACTACACTAACCACATCCCCTGGCAACAAATTCCAGAGTTTAATTGTGCGTTGAGTGAAAAAGAACTTTCTCCAATTAATTTTAAATGTGCCACATGCTAATTTTATGGAGTGCCCCCTGGTCTTTCTATTATCTGAAAGAGTAAATAACCGATTCACATCTACCTATTCTAGACCTCTCATGATTTTAAACACCTCTATCATATCCCCCCTCAGCCGTCTTTTCTCCAAGCTGAAAAGTCCTAACCTCTTTAGTCTTTTCTTATAGGGGAGCTGTTGTATTCCATTCCCGTTATCATTTTGGTCGCCCTTCTCTGTACCTTCTCTATCGCAATTATATCTTTTTTGAGATGTGGCGACCAGAATTGTACACAGTATTCAAGGTATGGTCACACCATGAAGCGATACAGAGGCATTATGACATTTTCCGTTTTATTCACCATTCCCTTTCTAATAATTCCCAACATTCTGTTTGGTTTTTTGACTGCCGCAGCACACTGAACCAACCAACGATTTCAATGTGTTATCCACTATGTCGCCTAGATCTCTTTCTTGGGGTGGTAGCACCTAATATGGAACCTAACATTGTGTAACTATAGCATGGGTTATTTTTCCCTATATGCATCACCTTGCACTTATCCACATTAAATTTAATCTGCCATTTCGTTGCCCAATTTTCCACTCTCACAAGGTCTTCCTGCAATTTATCACAATCTGCTTGTGAGTTAACTACTCTGAACAATTTTGTATCATCTGCAAATTCAATTACCTTACTCATCGTATTTCTTTCCAGATCATTTATAAATATATTGAAAAGTAAGGGTCCCAAAACAGATCCCTGAGGCACTCTACTGCCCACTCCCTTCCATTGAAAAAATTGTCCATTTAATCCTATTCTCTGTTTCCTGTCTTTTAGCCAGTTTGTAATCCACGAAAGGACATCGCTACCTATCCCATGACTTTTTACTTTTCCTAGAATCCTCTCATGAGGAACTTTGTCAAATGTCTTCTGAAAATCCAAGAACACTACATCTACCGGTTCACCTTTATCTACATGTTTATTAACTCCTTCAAAAAAGTGAAGCAGATTTGTGAGGCAAGACTTGCCTTGGGTAAAGCCATGCTGACTTTGTTCCAATAAACCACATCTTTCAATATGTTCTGTGATTTTGATATTTAGAACACTTTCCACTATTTTTCCTGGCACTGAAGTCAGGCTAACTGGTCTTTAGTTTCCCGGATCACCACTGGAGCCCTTTTTAAATATTGGGGTTACATTAGCTATCCTCCATTCTTCAGGTACAATGGTTGATTTTAATGATAGGTTACAAATGTTTACTAATAGGTCTGAAATTTAATTTTTTAGTTCCTTCAGAACTCTGGGGTGTATACCATCTGGTCCAGGTGATTTACTACTCTTCATTTTGTCAATCAGGCCTACCACATCTTCTAGGTTTACCTAGATGTGGTAGGTTCACCTAGAAGATGTGGTAGAAGATTTGGTTCAATCCATCTGAATCATTACCCATGAAAACCTTCTCCAGTACGAGTACCTCCCCAACATCCTCTTCATTAAACACCGAAGCAAAGAAATCATTTAATCTTTCCGCGATGGCCTTATCTTCTCTAAGTGCCCCTTTAACCCCTCGATCATCTAACGGTCCAACTGACTCCCTCACAGGCTTTCTGCTTCAGATATATTTTAAAAAGTTTTTACTGTGAGTTTTTGCCTCTACAGCCAACTTCTTTTCAAATTCTTTCTTAGCCTGTTTTATCAATGTCTTACATTTAACTTGCCAATGCTTATGCATTATCCTATCTTCTTCTGTTGGATCCTTCTTCCAATTTTTAAATGAAGATCTTTTAACCATGCCAGTAATCATTTTGCCTTCTTTCCACCTTTTTTAATGTGTGAAATACATCTGGACTGTGCTTCTAGGATGATATTTTTTTAACAATGACCACGCCTCTTACACACATTTTACCTTTGTAGCTACTCCTTTCAGTTTTTTTCTAACAATTTTTCTCATTTTATCAAAGTTTCCCTTTTGAAAGTTTAGCACGAGAGTCGTGGATTTGCTTACTGTTCCCCTTCCAGTCATTAAAACAAATCTGATCATATTATGATCACTATTGCCAAGCGGCCCCACCACTTTTACCTCTCTCACCAAATCCTGTACTCCACTGAGAATTAGATCTAAAATTGCTCCCTCTCTTGTCGGTTCCTGAACCAATTGCTCCATAAAAATGTCATTTATTCCATCTAGGAACTTTATATCCCTAGCATGTACCGATGATACATTTACCCAGTCAATATTGGGGTAATTGAAGTCTCCCATTATTATTGCACTACCAATTTGGTTAGCTTCCTTAATTTCTCTTAGCATTTCACAGTCCGTCTCACCATCTTGACCAGGTGGACGGTAGAATACTCCTATCACTATAGTCTTCCCTGACAAACAAGGGCTTTCTACCCATAAAGATTCAATTGTGCATTTAGTCTCATGCAGGATTTTATCCTGTTGGACTCTATGCCATCCCGGACAGAAAGCACCACACCGCCTCCCGGGTGCTCCTCTCTGTCATTGTAATATAATTTGTACCCCCGGTATAGCACTGTCCCATTGGTTGTCCTCCTTCCACTATGTCTCTGAGATGCCAATTAAGGCTGTCATCATTCACTGCTATACATTCTAATTCTCCCATCTTACTTCTTAGACTTCTGGCATTAGCATACAAACATTTCAAAGTTTGTTTTTTGTTTATATTTTCAGTCTGCTTTTCAATTGATAGGGATAAGTTAGAATTTTTTTAGCTCAGTTGAGTTTTTAGTTACAGGCATTTGGATTACTTTTCTTATTATTGGAACCTCATTGTCAGGATGCCCTAATTCTAATGCATCATTAGTATCCTTTGAAGATACCTCTCTCCGAACCATGCGCTGAGCGACTGTTGGCTTTCCCCTTTGTTCTAGTTTAAAAGCTGCTCTATCTCCTTTTTAAAGGTTAGCGCGAGCAGTCTGGTTCCACCCTGGTTAAGGTGCAGTCCATCCCTTCAGAAGAGACTCTCCCTTCCCCAAAAGGTTCCCCAGTTCCTAACAAAACTGAATCCCTCTTCCTTGCACCATCGTCTCATCCACGCATTGAGACTCCGGAATTCTGCCTGCCTCTGGTGACCTGCGCGTGGAACAGGGAGCATTTCAGAGAATGCTACCTTGGAGGTTCTGGATTTCAGCTTTCTACCTAAGAGCCTAAATTTGGCTTCCAGAACGTCCCTCCCACATTTTCCTATGTCGTTGGTGCCCACATGTACCATGACAGCTGGCTCCTCCCCAGCATTGTCTAAAATCCTATCTAGGTGACGCATGAGGTCCGCCACCTTCGCACCAGGTAGGCATGTTACCAGGTGATCCTCATGTCCACCAGCCACCCAGCTGTCCTCGGTACTCACAAGAGAAGGTAGTTCCAGGAAACACCAGGGAATGGGGCAGATGGAGTTACAGGCGTCATGCCCTCTGAGGAGCGGATAGCCAGGACGAGAGAGAGGCCCCCGTGGAGCGGGTATCTGAGACATCCACGTCGGAACTGGAAACTGGAACGCAGGTCCTCAGGAAGCGAGGCAGAAATAGCAAGGATGAGACTCTTTGCCAAACCATCTTCGGAGAGAGCTAGCAGGTTTACATATCCAGTGATCCAGACGTCATCTGGAGGGGATGCCCCCGAGGTTCCCGCCATGACGTGGATAACCCTGCCTGTGTGCGCGCGCGCCTAGAGGGATATGATGGCAAAATGGCTGTTGGCGGCATCTGCGCCGACCCGGGAGGCCTGGAAGCTTTAGGCAGGTCGCAGGTAGCTAGTAGAGGCTGCCAATCTACCCCATGGATTCAGAGACATGAAGAAAAAGGTGAGCAGAAGTGGTCGCAGCCATCTGCGACTGACGGGCGTAACACACATAAAGTGGAACACCAAAAAGAACCCCAGTCTACATCCTCTGATGAAAAGTTAACCTCTGAGAGCCATAAATTCTGCAACCCAGTCAGTCTGGGAAAAAAGAGAATCCTACAAAGACTTTATATATCCTAGAAGCTAAATGACGCATGGGAGCAAAGTCCCGGTAAAGTACATATAAAGAAGGATAGGCAGAAAAATGAAATTGAGAAAGAGGAAAGAAGAAGGCTGGAAACTCTCAAACTCTATAAAAGCATGATGCGCGGAGCATAAAATTGTGAGGGATTTAAAGAGTAGGATAGGATGTCCCAGGGAATGGGATACCTTCTAAAGAAAAAGGAAAAAGGAGCGCTCGCTCTATTGACAGCTGCCTAGGAATCTCAGAGAGAGAAAGTGCATGTGAGAACCAATAATAACCTTGTTGTAATATAAATGCTTAATGATAACTGTAAAAATCTGGAAAGTTAACTCCTCCCTGACTTTTATCGGCTAGGTGGTAAAGTTTTTAAACTCCTTTTGAATTCTTTTAAATCAGGGGTTATGCATAAAAACTCAGGCACTGTGTTCCAAAGTTTTGTTTTGGCAATAGAAAAGGCACGATTTCTTAGCATTCAGACAGGTTAATCCACAACCAGTGGCTTATGCACCTCTACCAGCAGATGAAGAGGGAGCAAAGCTGATGCCAGTATTCTCCATCTCCAGCACATGGTGGATGTGCATCTCCCAACTGGGGATTGCTTAAAAAGAAATTTAGAAGGAGAAGAGAAGGAGGAAATTAATTCGCCCCGCTCTCCTGTGCTGATATCTGTGGATACCTTCATCAGTAGAGTGCTTCAGTCTGGTAGCTGGTTATCCAGTGTGGACTTAGCTGTAGAGAGAGACACTGCCGAAAGGTTAACGAATGCAGTAAGCTGAGCGCGGTGGTGAAGGCCTTTGTCTTTCCCCCCACAGCTGGTGACCAACTCGGTACTCAGTCAGGATGGGCTGAGCTCAGGTAAAGAGTAAATATATATTAAAAAAAAAAAAAAAAAAGGGGGAGATAATTTTAGCGATTCCATTCCCCTTCTAGTCTCCGAGCCTTGGCGCGCCAATCTGACATCCATTCCCAGCTCCAGGGGAGCTTGGGGAGTCATGGCAGCCTGGTGGGTTGAGCAGCCTTTTGGCTAAGCCCTGCTCTCAGGCTTTGCTCAGATGCCGCATGGTAGGCCACAGTGGCATTCACATGCTTTTCTATATGCAAGTCTGCCTGCATAACAGTGTCTGTCTCCATTTCGAGCTTGCATGCCCAGATATGCACTCAGGTGGGCACTCAGATGGGTGATCAGGTGGGCCTCTACTTGGACTGCATATTGGGCGTCTATTTTTTGAGCGTCCGTAGTGTGTGTGTATTGGACAGAGCTGTTTTTGTGCTCCCTGTCCAGGCTCGCTTGTGTGGACACGTAGCTGGGCACACAATTGTCAAAGGCCTTTGGGAGCATGCTGCTAATGGGTGTTTATCCAAGACACTGGTAGCAAAGAAGCCTAAGCACATTACCCTTTGTGCTGCTTGCCATATTCGGGCATCACAGTCTGGCATCCCTTTAACTTGTGTCAGCGCTGCTTGGAGGCTCAGGGAAAGTTGTCTCCGACTGGTTTTGCTGAGCTTTTCCCAGCATGATGCGGGCATGGGACCCGAGGGGGACCTGTCAGAGGTTTTGCCTGGTTTTGGAGTTCCCCTAACTGGTTCATCAGCAGGGGAAGGCAACTCAGTGGGTGCAGGACTAACACCCCCTAGTTTTGGTATGGATTCTTCTGCCTTTTCTTGGGTGGAATTTTTTCAAGGGCTGCAGTCCTTTCTTGAAGTTAGCATGTAGCACATTAAAACTAATCGGAGAAAATTATTTTTCACTCAATGCACAATTAAACTCTGGAATTTGTTGCCAGGGGATGTGGTTAGTGCAGTTAGTGTAGCTAGATATAAAAAAGGTTTGGATAAGTTCTTGGAGGAGAAGTCCATTACCTGCTATTAATCAAGTTGACTTAGAAAATAGCCACTGCTATTAATAGCATCAGTAGCATGGGATATACTTAATTTTTAGGTACTTGCCAGGTACTTGTAGCTTGGATTGGCCACTGCAGGAGATCGCTCCCGGACCCCCGCTGGACCACCAGGGGCTTTTGGCAAGTCTTGGGGGACCCTCCTGACCCCCATAAGAATTGCCAAAAGTCCAGCGGGGGTCTGGGAGCGACCTCCTGCACTCGGACCGTCGGCTGCCAGTAATCAAAATGGCGCCGATAGCCTTTGCCCTTACTATGTCACAGGGGCTACCGGTGCCATTGGTCAGCCCCTGTCACATGGTAGGAGCACAAGATAGCACCGGCCATCCAGTGCTCCTACCATGTGACAGGGTGCAGCCAATGGCACGGATACCCTGTCACATGGTAAGGGCAAAGGACCATCGGCACCATTTTGATTAGTGGCAGCCGACGGCCTGGGAGTGGGAGATCGTTCCAGGGACCCCCACTGGACCACCAGGTACCTATAAAAAGTTTTTTGGGGGGTCGGGAGGGTGGGGGAAGCTAAGGGATTAGTTTTAAAGGGTTGGGGTGGGTTTAGGGGTTATTTTTGTGTGCCGTTTTTCCCGCCCTCCCCCAAAACGATAAGAGAAGCCCCACAATCAATATTGTGGGATTTTCCTATCATTTTGGGGGAGCCCCAGATTTGTGACGATTTTGAAAATATCGTCCGATATTTTCAATCGTCCGAAGCCCGATTCACATCCCTAGTTACAAGTGGATCATCTAAGGAAGGGCGTTCCCCTACAAACACCAGACTGGCTAGTACTCATGACGGATGCAAGCCTCCAGCGTTGTGGGGCTCATTGTCAGGAGTTGACAATGAGGAGTTGGAAGCCTGTGCTTGGCATGCCTGCGATTCGTCGACTGCTTACAAGTTTGAGTGTGTTACGCCCGTCGGTCGTAGACGGCTGCGACCGCTCTTGCTTACCTTATGCCTTCGACTCCTCTGGGGAGATTGGTGGTCTCTGCCAGCTACTGCCAGCCTGCATGCCCTAGTTCCCGGGCCTTCCTGCACAGCATGGACATTGCTGTCCGCCATCTTGCCCTGGGAGTTCCATAGGCACACACGTGCTCTCGGGCCAGTCATATCCACGTCATGCCGGGAACCTCGGGGGGCTTCCCCCCAGATGACGTCATTTCTCATGGACATTTAAGCCGGCTGGCCCTGCCTGCCTACGACTTGGCAACGAGTTCTCTCATTGCTGAATCCGCTCTTTGGACCAGTGTTCCAGTTCCTGCTGCCTCAACGAGAGACACTCCAGGTACCTGCTCCTGGGGTCCCTATCCTGTCTCTGGCTATCAGCTCCTCGGAGGACCTTGCTTATTGGACAGCTACTTGCCGTGTTCCCTGGGGCTTCCTCTGAGACCTCCACTCTCCTACAGTGAGTACCCCGCTCTGCGGACCTTTGCTGTACCAATGCTACTGTGGATCCTCTTCGGTGTACCCCGCTCTGTGGACCTTGCCTTGCCAATGCTACTGAGCACCCTCATAGGTGTACCCCGCTCCACGGACCATTGCCATACCAACATTACACCCCAACCCTTTAAAACTCATCAGTTCTGCGGACCATTGCCGAACCTACACGATTGAGGAACCATCACTGGTGTACCCTGTGCTATGGACCATCACCATTCATTCCTACAGAGGACTCTCCCATGGGTGTACCCCTCTGCAAAGACCTGAGGCACCTCTGTGTCTGTGTGACTTTCTGTTACACTCCCCGCTCCGTGGGCAGTGTCACTCTGCTTCTTTAATAAAGACTCAAGGAGATCACGTGACGCTGTGAGGGAGAGCAGATGTAGGTCTCCTTCTCTGGCTCTCATCCCTCTCATCCAACCCCATCCAGCATCTCCAAACATCCAAACCTATTTAAAAAACGCTAGAACGATTAATAAGAAACTGGTTGGTGGCTTTAATTGGGACGATGGCCACAAGAACAGCCAGGAAGGATAAAGAAAAGGACAGGGAGAAGATGAGGCCTACGGATCAGGTCCCGGAGGAAGAACAGGGTCAGCCTGATCTGCCAGTCCCGGCCAACTGGGCAGACATTAAAGCCGCAGTAGTGGAGCCATTAGAGCCAGAATTTAAAAAGCTCTCGCACCAGTTGGGGGAAGTGTCGGCCTCAATTGCGGGCTATGAGGCCCGGTTTGGAGAATTAGAACACAGAGTTTCTGACACAGAAGATGGCCTCAATAGCACACAGGCGACGCTGGAACTACTGAAGAAAACTTTGGCTCTCCACACTGAACGCCTTGAAGACCTGGAAAATAGGTCCCGCCGATCAAATTTGAGATTTGTGGGCCTTCCTGAATCTATAAATGAGCGTGAACTCACAGTATTGCTGGAATCCTGGCTCACCAAAGAACTGACGCTAAATGGGTCTCACGGCCCGCTGAGAGTGGAGAGGGCACACCGACTTGGTAACAATAAACCCCAGCAAGACCGGCCCAGAGTTGTCATTGCAAAAATTTTAAATTACCGGCATAAAGAAGAAATACTGCATGCGGTGAGGGGAGGTAAGATTTTGCATTATGAGGGCCATAAAATCCTGGTTTTTCAAGACTTCTCGGCGGCCCTGTCAGCCCAGAGAAGGGCTCTTTCCCCCTTATGCGCTCAGCTGCATAATTTAGGGCACCGGGCGATCATAGTCTACCCAGCAAGGGTTAGGGTTAACAGCCCTACTGGTCCCCGATGGTTTACAAGCAGTGGAGACCTGCGAGACTACATTAAATCACTTACCGCCGCTTCAGCCAGTAGCCGAGAGGAACCAGGAGCACATAACTCGTAAATGCCATGTGTTCAAAATGGCCGTCGGCATTTGTGAGCCGTTGATTCTCCGCTCCCCATTTACAGCTGAGAGACAGGGCAGCCGACGCGTGAACAAGCCGAAAAAAAAAAAGAAAAACAACTCTTATTTGGAGGTGGTGGATTATCGAGGGGCAGGCTTTGCGGAACAATGTCACAGCGGCACCAGGTTTGTCTTCATCTTGCTATCGTGCTCTGTAGTTGGGCTGAGTTCGTTGCGCTGGATCCCTGCGAGCTGCCTGTGGTTTTTTAAGCTGTGCCGGCTGAACTGAGAGTCTCTTCACCCCCTTTGTGCGGCTGGTGCGATCGGGGGGGTTGGTCCTGACTTTTTGTTCCCGCGCCAAATTCAGCGGTTTCATGCGCCAATTCAAGGGAGACACCCGGCGGACACCCGGTGGACCCAGAAGATTTTTTTTCTTTTTTTCTTTTTTCTCCCTTTTTTTTTTTTTTGAAGGACTGGTGCAGCGAGGACCAGGGGACAGCATCTACAGGAGTGCAGCCTTCTCGCTGATTGTTGGGCCCGAGGCCGGTTCGCCATATCTTTTTTGATAGTGGGAGTAAGTTGCCTGAGCCGTTTGGCCCGTGCGCTGGAGGGCCTCGCAGGAAGGCTTTTTGGCGCTTTTTGGCGCACTTCACCGTTATGATGCCTCTGCTGCTGCTGAAAGGGACTTTAACTAATGACTCTTACTCCAGGCATAGTGAATGTTCCTTACGATTATATCAGTGCAATGAGGAGTATAAGGGCAGGTTCGTGGGTAGGGCTGCTTTGCGATCTGAGTGGTGGGGGAGGGGAGCAAGTTTTAGCGTTTAAGTTAACTTAACTACTAAAAGTTTGATTATAACATTGTATAGTGTTAGGAGGGTTGAAGTTTAAGAATTGTTTGTTAGTCGCTGTTAGGGATGTGAATCGTTTTAGGACGATTAAAATTATCGTCCGATAATTTTAATATCGTCTTAAACCGTTATGGAACACAATACAATACAGATTCTAACGATTTATCGTTATAAATCGTTAGAATCGTGAGCCGGCACACTAAAACCCCCTAAAACCCACCCCCGACCCTTTAAATTAAATCCCCCACCCTCCCGAACCCCCCCCCAAATAACTTAAATAACCTGCGGGTCCAGCGGCGGTCCGGAACGGCAGCGGTCCGGAACGGGCTCCTGCTCTGAATCTTGTCGTCTTCAGCCGGCGCCATTTTCCAAAATGGCGCCGAAAAATGGCGGCGGCCATAGACGAAAAAGATTGGACGGCAGGAGGTCCTTCCGGACCCCCGCTGGACTTTTGGCAAGTCTCGTGGGGGTCAGGAGGCCCCCCACAAGCTGGCCAAAAGTTCCTGGAGGTCCAGCGGGGGTCAGGGAGCGATTTCCCGCCGCAAATCGTTTTCGTACGGAAAATGGCGCCGGCCATACGCGTATGGCCGGCGCCATTTTCCGTATGGAAAATGGCGCCGGCAGGAGATCGACTGCAGGAGGTCGTTCAGCGAGGGTTCCGGCGCCTCGCTGAACGACCTCCTGCAGTCGATCTCCTGCCGGCGCCATTTTCCATACGGAAAATGGCGCCGGCCATACGCGTATGGCCGGCGCCATTTTCCGTACGAAAACGATTCGCGGCGGGAAATCGCTCCCTGACCCCCGCTGGACCTCCAGGAACTTTTGGCCAGCTTGTGGGGGGCCTCCTGACCCCCACGAGACTTGCCAAAAGTCCAGCGGGGGTCCGGAAGGACCTCCTGCCGTCCAATCTTTTTCGTCTATGGCCGCCGCCATTTTTCGGCGCCATTTTGGAAAATGGCGCCGGCTGAAGACGACAAGATTCAGAGCAGGAGCCCGTTCCGGACCGCTGCCGTTCCGGACCGCCGCTGGACCCGCAGGTTATTTAAGTTATTTGGGGGGGGGTTCGGGAGGGTGGGGGCTTTAATTTAAAGGGTCGGGGGTGGGTTTTAGGGGGTTTTAATGTGCCGGTTTTTCGATTTTTTGATTTTTCGATTTTTCACGATTTTTAACGATTTTTCACGATATTTTACCCCCCCAAACGGCAACAATACGATTCCCTCCCCCTCCCAGCCGAAATCGATCGTTAAGACGATCGAGGACACGATTCACATCCCTAGTCGCTGTATTGCGTTTGCAAATGTTGTATGGGGGAAGGGATCTGAGGGAATAATGGGCTTGAGAAAGGGCTGAGGGGGGGGGGAGCCTATAGCGTTGGTAGTGATCTCCAACCTGGGGGGTGTATGGTGTGGGCAGTTGGGGAAAGGAGTGGGGAAAAAAGGAAGGGTCAGGAGAGGGGGGGTACAGGGGGGGTGGGGGGCGAGAGGGGGAAGGGGAGGGAGGCATCAAGGGTTGGAAAATAGGGTTTTTTGGGTGGGGTGGGTCATCCACATGGGTCTATTCCTGGGATTCCGCACTGGGGCCTTGAAGGGACTTCGGGGAGGGCTTAGGCTGGGACGGCCTTCCTCGGTCTTCTGGTCACACGTATCTGTTCAGCTCCAGTTCTTTCTTCCCGAAAATGGCTAAGACGACGTCTAGGCTTTTCTCCTGGAATGTTTGTGGTATACAGACACCAGTCAAGAGATATAAGATTCTGCAAGCCCTTAAGCATAAATCGGCGGATGTGGCCCTTTTACAGGAAACACATCTCACAGACACTGAACATCCAAAACTGCGACAAAATTGGGTGGGGGAAGTTCATTTTGCATCAGGGACTTCAAAGTCGGCGGGAGTGGCTATCTTAGTTCGGAAAAATATCCCTTGGCAGGTCAGGACAGAGATTAAAGATCCGGAAGGGAGATATCTGATTGTGGAAGCGGAACTTTTCAATACCCCTATAGTGATTTGTAATGTGTATGCCCCTAATACGCAACCCGCGAGCTTTTATCGTTCGCTGCAACAGGTGCTGCTCCCATTCCAGGACAAAAATTTGGTGGTAGGGGGAGACTTTAATGCATTGAGGGACCCAGCGTGGGACAGAATCTCTGAGGGACGCACTACCGTCCCCCCTAGTAAATACTTGCGGTCCCTGGAAGACACCCTCCATTTGGTGGATTCCTGGCGCACGCTTCATCCTCTTGAAAAAGGATTCACCCATATAGCAAGAGCGCATGCGACTCAGTCTCGCATTGACTATATATATGTAATAGAGATGTGAATCGTGTCCTCGATCGTCTTAACGATCGATTTCGGCTGGGAGGGGAAGGGAATCGTATTGTTGCCGTTTGGGTGTGTAAACTATCGTGAAAAATCGTTAAAATCGTGAGCCGGCACACTAAACCCCCCTAAAACCTACCCCGACCCTTTAAATTAAATCCCCCACCCTCCCGAACCCCCCCAAATGCTTTAAATTACCTGGGGATCTGGCGGTGGTCCAGAACGGCGGCGGTCCGGAACGGCCCCCTCAATAGAATCGTGTTGTCTTCAGCCGGCGCCATTTTTCAAAATGGCCGCCGCAAAATGGCGGCGGCCATAGACAAAAATGATTCGACGGAGGAGGTCGTTCCGGACCCCCGCTGGACTTTTGGCAAGTCTTGTGGGGGCCAGGAGGCCCCCCCAAGCTGGCCAAAAGTTTCCTGGGAGTCCAGCGGGGTTCCGGGAGCGATTTCTCGCCGCGAATCGTTTTCGTACGGAAAATGGCGCCGGCAGGAGATCGAGTGCAGGAGGTCGTTCAGCGGCGGTCCGGAACCCCCGCTGAACGACCTCCTGCAGTCGATCTCCTGCCGGCGCCATTTTCCGTACGAAAACGATTCGCGGCGAGAAATCGCTTCCGGAACCCCGCTGGACTCCCAGGAAACTTTTGGCCAGCTTGGGGGGGCCTCCTGACCCCCACAAGACTTGCCAAAAGTCCAGCAGGGGTCCGGAACGACCTCCTCCGTCGAATCGTTTTTGTCTATGGCCGCCGCCATTTTGCGGCGGCCATTTTGAAAAATGGCGCCGGCTGAAGACAACACGATTCTATTGAGGGGGCCGTTCCGGACCGCCGCCGTTCTGGACCACCGCCGGATCCCCAGGTAATTTAAAGCATTGGGGGGGGGGTTCGGGAGGGTGGGAAATTTAATTTAAAGGGTCGGGGGTGGGTTTTAGGGGGTTTTAGTGTGCCGGTTTTCCTGCCCTCCCCCTTCCCACGATTTACGATTTTTTAACGATAAATCGGGGGAATTGGTATTGTATCATGGCCCTAACGATTTTTTGACGATTTAAAATATATCGGACGATATTTTAAATCGTCAAAAAATGATTCACATCCCTAATATGTAAGTGCAGCATACTTTTCGCAGGTAACCGGGGCTGATATTGGAGACGTGCTTATTTCAGATCATGCGCCTGTCTGGATTGAATTGGTTGCAAACAAGGCATGCCTAAAGGATCGCCTATGGAAATACCCATATTTTTTAGCGCAAGAGCCAGAATTCCAGGCATATGTTAGGGAGCGTTGGGAAGATTTTGCGACCCTAAATAAACAGCATTTGGGGGATCCGATTTTATTCTGGAATACCGCAAAGGTAGTATTGAGAGGGGACCTCATTTCCTACGTAGCTCATTGGCGGAGGTCATTGGACAAACGTCTGTTTCGCCTTAATATCCAATTACAGAAAGCTAGAAGGGACTGGACAGCGCAACCTTCCACTCAAGGGAGGATTGCTTATCTTACTTTGCAAACAGCGATAAACGCGTTGTTGCATCAGCGGGCGATGAAGAGTATTTTCTATTATAGATACAAATTATACCAATTCGGGAACAAATCTGGGAAACTGTTGGCGAATTTAGTACGATCGGTGGGAGGCTCCAGACATGTGGCAGCACTGCGCACAGTGAGTGGAAAGATAGTCAATACCACTAAAGATATCCTACACACTTTTCAGGACTATTATGCCAAGCTTTATAGTTCGGGTGGTTGGTTCCCAGAAAAATGGGAGGAGTTTTCAGCCCGGATTCAGATCCCTTCGATCACAGTGGCCCAGCAGAGGTGGCTGAATGAACCCATTCAGGAAGAGGAGATAAGGAGAGTCATTAAGCAGGCGAAACCGCTTAAAGCCCCGGGCCCGGATGGGTATAGTTCGGAATTCTATCAATGCTTGGTAGAACCCCTAGCGGGTCTCCGTCCCTTAGTGTTTACTAACTTAATACAAAGGGGTTCGTTTCCTCCGTTTGGTAACACTGCTCATGTGACACTTATCCCAAAACCGGGGAAGGACCTGATGGAACCGTCAGGCTATAGGCCAATCTCCCTGCTGAACGTTGATCAGAAATTCCTAGCCAAGATTCTGGCAGATCGTCTTAGTACGATAATACCCTCCCTGATACAACCGGGCCAGGTAGGCTTTGTTAAGAGAAGGTATGCCTTAACAAACATTAGGAGGGTGGCAGTGGCAATGGCTCTCTGTAAACGCACGGACATTCCCTTTTTGGTCGTCAGTTTAGATGCCGAAAAGGCATTTGATCAGGTTGAATGGGGCTTGTTGTTTCAGTTACTCGAAGAAATGGGTTTTCAAGGGTTTTTTTTGCAGGCCATTCAATTGCTGTATGCAGCTCCCCATGCCCGTTTGTTGGTGAATGGTGAGTTATCGCCTCCTCTGTCGGTGGGACGCGGTATCCGACAGGGCTGTCCCTTGTCCCCCTTGCTATTTTTGCTTACGGTGGAGCCTTTGCTTTTGGCGTTGCAGGCAACACCTACTATTCGGGGCCTGCAATTTTCGGCCCAGACCAAACGATAGATATTCAAATATGCCGCTTTTGCGGATGACATTCTTGTTTTTCTCACGTCCCCAGAGCGTTCCCTTCCTGCTTTATTGACGTTATTTCATACTTACGGAGAGCTTTCTGGGCTAAGTATTAATTGGGACAAATCAGAGGCCTTGGGTTACCCGTCCACTTTGCGGGGGGGCTGGTCGGAGTATTCCCTCTTTGTTGGGCGGGCACTGCTTTACAATACTTAGGGATCTCTCTATCCACGGATTTGAATTCCATATATTCCCTCAATATAACCCGTTTGTTACACATGACACGAGACAGATTGGAGAGATGGCGGGAGCTACCGTTATCCTTGGGGGGCCGTGTTAATTTGTTCAAGCTCATCATTCTACCCAAATGGTTGTATGTGTTACAGAACTTTCCTCTTCATCTCACCAGGAAAGACGTGGGGTCGTTAGAAACCATGATACAAGCCTTTTTATGGAAAGGGAAAAAAGCCCGCATTCCATTGCGCTGGTTACAACTAAAGTGGGGTAAGGGAGGAATGGGGGTGCCTGATTTGCAACGCTATGAGGTAGCAGCCAACCTACGCGTAGTCAGAGATTGGATATCGGGGGACTCCACCTTTGTAGGAAGTCTAGCAGAACAAACGCTGTTGGAACCGCTGGACATCATTTTTGTCCTCATGTGCCCCAAGAAGGACTTGGCGGAGTCAGTGCATAGAGACCCGCTCGTTGCACCTCTCCGATACGCTTGGCGGTACTTAACTCAGAAATTGGGAATTTCGACATATAATGCGTTCTTGCTGCCCATCAGGGGGAACCCTCATTTCACACCGGGCTCGCAATCTCGAGTGTTCTGAGACTGGGCGGCGGCTGGTATTACCATGCTGGGACACTTGATAGCTGGATCGGGGACCCCCTTCCCCTTTGGGGATTTTCAGGTTGAGTATGGATTGCCAGGCTCACATTTCTTTAGTTACCTGCAGCTGCGCCATTATTATCAATCGCTCCCAGCGGTTTCTAAAGAGCTCGCACATTTGCAGGCTCTGGAGCGATTTTTTCTGTTGGGTCACACGGGAGGGCCTTCCCTGTCCTTATACTACAACAAGCTTGGCCCGATTAATTCGACAGAGGTTTATCAGTGTGTGAAGGAGAGGTGGGCTCGAGATTGCGGCTTTCAGGTTCCAATAGGGGTAATACACGCTAGCATGAAACGGTTGATGGAGACAACGAGTAACATGTATTATAGGGAAATGCAACTGAAACTAATTTATCGTGCATATGTAACACCACAAAGAGCATTTTATGTGAACTTGGTGCCCACAGCGGTGTGCCCTCGTTGTTCTTGTCCCAGCGGGACACTACTTCATGTTTTTTGGGAATGTCCGGGTATTCGAGTATATTGGGGGAAGATTGTGCAATATTTGAGGGGGCTGTTAGGGGTGAACATTTCTTTATCTCCTTACATGATTCTATTTGATTGTATTCCCAACACTGTGATTCGAGGGGTGGGTCTTCGCTGGTTTGTTCGAAAAGCTTTTGCAGTGGGAAAAAAAGCCATTCTGCTTAATTGGAAGGAGCCAACTAGTCCCTCATATTGGATGTGGAGGAACCATTTCCATAGAATGATGCAAATGGACAATATGGTCTCTAAATCCAACCCCCAGCAATGTCAGCGCTTTCTTCAGGTGTGGACTGTATATCTACAAGCTCTATCTCATCGAGCAAGGAGTCTCATTCTGAACTGTTGAAGGGTGTTGACCCAGTTTTGGTGTCAGTAAGGGACCCACCTGAGCGGGATCGCATGTAATAATTATTTAATGCACCATGGATGATAGAGGGGCGGGTTAGGAAAAGAGGGGGGGGGGGGATTTTCAGAAGGATGTAGGGAGACCCTGACCTGAGGTTGTTCCTTGAGATATAAATGAAAATGGAAGTGTTTCTGTGATTTATGTTGTATTATGCCTTTTTGCAATTAATAAAATCGTTTAACATAATAAAGACTCAAAGACATTCTAGCTAGAATTGACGTCTACTTCCTGGGCTGACGCTCCATGGCTCCACCCCCTGGGGTCCCCAACTCTAGTTCTTCTGCCCTTTCCTCTTCATTCTCTCTCTCCAGCACCTGTTGCTCTGCGTACACCCTAGCTGAGACTTCGCCTCCCGATGGTGAGGCTTGCAGGGCTCCTCCCCATGAGTGGTACCACCTCTCATCTTGGCCCAGGGGCCCACACACACGCACAAACCCTAACAGAGTGGTCCGTGTAATATCAGACAATGCAACAATGGTGACTTACATCACTTTCCAGGGAGGACCTAAAAGCCAGCAAGTGTTGCAGGAAATAGCCCAACTCATGGAATGGGTGGAAGTACATCTTCAGGAGATCTCAGCCTCACACATTACAGGAAAAGACTTTCACAGCAGACAGTCTGGATCTAGGAGAATGGAAATTGTCAAACGAAGTGTTCCAGCTTATAGTGGGCTGCTGGGGCCTACCATTTCTATACTTGCTGGTGACATCACACAATGTGAAGTTTCCTTGCTTTTTCAGTCGCAGAAGAGATCTGAAGTCTTTGGGCATCAATGCCTTCATGCAGAAGTGGCTGGAAGGCAAGCTTGTATATGCCTTTCCCCCGTGGCCTATGTTGAGCAGAATGAATTGGAGGATAAAGAGACACACAGGGATGGTGCTTCTGGTGGCACCAGACTGGCTCAGAAGGCTGTAGTATGCAGATATGCAGAGGATCCTGGTGGACTCCCCTCTCCGATTACCGGTCTACAGGTATCTGCTGTGACAGGAGCCTGTTCTTCATGAAGATCCGACTCAATTTTGTCTTACGGTATGGCCCTTGAAGAGGGCTCAGTCACTGAAGAATGGATATTCCACTACTGTGATTTCCACCTTGCTTTGAGCACAAAAGTTCTCCACTTCCTTAGCCTATATTTGGGTTTGGAGAATGTTTGAACTTGGTGGTGAAGAGAGGGCTTCATCCTCGTTCAGTTAAGATTCTACTCATTTTGGATTTTTTGCAGTATGGGCTGATTAAGGGCTTGGCCCTTAATTCTTTGAAGGTACAGGTGGCGGCTCTTGCCTGTTTCCAAGGCCAGGTGAATAGTGAACCATTGTTGGCCCATCCAAATGTGACCCAGTTCTTGAAAGGGGTGACGTATCTTCATCCTCTTGTGCTTGCAGGTGCCCTTGAGGAGTCTTAATCTGATTTTGGATTTTCTGGCGGGTCCCACCTTTTCACCACTGTGTAGTCTCTCCTTGAGGTTATTTACTTTGAAGATGGTGTTTCTTGTGGCAATTTGTTCTGCGCATAGAGTTTCCAAACTGCAGGCTTTGTGTTGCTAGGAACCATTTCTGTGAGTGACTTGGGGGGGGGGGGGGGGTTGGTCGGCTGCGAACTGTTCCATTCTTTTTGCTGAAAGTGATCTTGGATTTTCATTTAATCAATTGATTTCCCTGCTGATACTGGACAGGGAGAGAGATGTGGATGAATATCATCTGTTACAGACCTTGGATATCAAGGGGCATATCATGAGGAATTTGGAGGTTTCTAAACCTCTCAGGAAGATGGATTGGCTGTTTAAACTCCATGGTGGGGGTAAACAGGGTGAGCTGGCATCACGGGCTACAATAGCCTGCTGGATTAAGGAGGTTATCAAGGCAGCATTTGTGGAGACTGAGCAGCCGTTGCCTAGTCAGGTTAGGACTCATTCCACTAGTGTCATGGGTGGAAATTAGATTGTTGTCTCCCATTGAGATTTGCGAGCTGTGACGTGGTCCTCCTTGCACACCTTTTCCAGGCATTAGCACCTGGATGTGCAGGCTTGGGAGGACGCAGCCTTCGCATGTGCGGTGTTGATTGGACAATGAGCAGCCTCCCACCCTGTTTGGGAGTAGCTTGGTGCATCCCACTGTTCGTGGAATAACCTGTCTGATTGCTGAGAAAGGAGAAATTACTACTAATCTGATAATTTCCTTTTTTTTTTTTTTTTTTTTTAATGAAAACAGGTTACTTCACCTTCCCACCCTTGGCTGCCGGATGGTGATGCTATTGTTCTCCTGAGTGGCTGCGTTTCTGGGGATTACTGGTGTCAGATCCAGTCCCTAGATTAGTGATATTACATGCCTTGTCTGAGCTCAGTATTTTCCTGTTAACTGAGTGCGTGAATGGTTGTCTGTTAATAGTTATTATGTTCATGTATTGTTTAGTTGTCCACAGTTGGCTTTTGCAGAGAATACTTGCAGGATGATGTCAGTGCACAGATATATACTGTGACATCAGCTTTGCTCCATCTCCATCTGCTGGTAGAGGTGTATAACCTACTGGTCGGAGATTAATCTCCTGTCTTCATTAAAGAAAAGGAAATTATCAGATAAGTAGTAAATTTTCCTTTCAAGTTATATTTAGTCTTGCTATTTTTATGAAAGGAATTTCTAAAAGATTTTTGTCTGCAGATCTAAGTTGCCTAGTGGGCTTTTAAAGCTGTGGAGAAGAGCAAAGTCATGCTGAAGATTCTTGTTTCAGTAACTTGAATACCATATTTAGTATTTTACATTGAATATGTTGTGGAGTAGGTTAGCCAATGTAGTGAAGCTGGAGAGATATATGTTCATGTAAGTGAGTATTTGTCAAAATGCAAGCGGACAAATTTTCAATCAGTTTTAATGGATGAATAACATATATAGGGAGTCCTAGGTATGAATTACAATAATCTAAGTTATTCGATATTAACGCCTGTAAAACTGTGCAAAAGTTATATGTGTCCAGTAATGGTTTTAATAGTTTTAGCAAGTATAATTTGTAGAATGATGATTTTATAATTGTTGAAATATGATGCTGCATTGAAAGTGTTACTAACCTGCACTTCCATTCCTCATTTTGGTGGACTTCTCCATTATTTTTTAACATAGTATACAGTATAAGTAAGATTATTCCTTGAGACAGACTGTCACTATGAAAATGTGTTCATATTGGGGAGGGAATGAATGGTGTGTTGTATTATATGGGCTAATTATTTTTTTATATTTTTTGAATAAATGATATTTTTCTTGGATTTTTTTATAGCTAGTGCTATAAAATATGCCACAGAAACATTAGAAAATTAATGTTTTGATAGTAACACAAGGAAAGGAAAATAATGAGTAAAATATTCTATGTGTAGATTTAATGCATCATTTCATGACATCTAATAAACAGTCTGAAACTGAACGGAATGGAATTGTAAGCTTTTCTATGTTAACTGGCATAAGATATTGATTTGCTAACTCTCTTTATATGTTGACCCAAAGGGGCACGGTTAATGCTACTTAGAATATTGCAAACTCTATGCCATATGCATCTTGTCTGGCCTATACTTCAACCCTATCACCTTTCAGCAGATTGCTTTAGACAACCAATCTCATGGGCAGAGAATCTGCAATGCATATAACTCCATTTGCTGATTTAATACAAGAGAGTCCTAGATGTTGACCTTGTCTGCAGTTTCCAGTTTTGGCAAGGTTGTAACACTGCAAAGGCCTGCAAATTCCTTTGCTGCAAGGCTACCTGAACTTGATGGTTAAAGTTTGAGCACATGAAAATGTAAAGACAGATGCTTACTACTGTGTAAATAGAAACTAGACTGACCCCGGTGAACAATGAACATATCTTATGTCTGCTTGCAAAGTAATAGCTCTTGGTTATATAGGTTGTCTATTACCAAGTATTTTTATTTATTTATTTTTTAATCACAAAGGACCACTGCTGAAATAAAATGAACAATGGCTTAACATGAGTAGATGTCTCAACACAGCTTGGAAAAAGGAGACTAAGAGGGAATTTAATTAATTTATTACGTAGCTATATTACAGAGTCTTCCTTCCATCTCATTTTAAATGGAGAACAAGGAGATGAAAGGAAATTTAAATACATTTAAAGATAAGAGTTCTCTACGACTGTAGCATCTGCACCACATCATCTGACCCAGAGACTATGAACCCCTGTGTTTTGAGCTTAGTGGTAGTGCTCTACAGATGTTGTGAGCCAGCTCTAAGTTTAGTTAGTCTGAAGCTGTAGTTTGATGTGTGGAGCACTATGTGTGAAACGTTGCAGTGAGAAGAGTGAAAGACTGAAGGGACAGCTGGAAAGAGAACACCAATCTCCTAGCAAAGTCCTGAGCTCCTAGGAGAAATATATGGAGCCCAGACTATGAGAGTTTTGAGCCAGTGAAGACAAATGTTATAAACAACATGAGAGTTTATACTATATGGTACCTCTGAAAAAGAAAAATTCACTAGGGAGTACCTTTAAAAAAACAAACCTGAAATGTTTAGTAGAGAATGAGTCAAAGATCCTGTCCTGGGATAAGCTGGGATGAAGCCAGGCCTGAATTTGTCAATAGGCACACTAATCCTGTACTTAGGGAGACAAAGATCTGTCTTTCTGTTGTGCTGAATCTCATTCAGTAGAGAACAGCCCTCTGCTCACTGACCCAGTCCATTCTGCCATCTACCACCCCAACCGGCAGCATGCAAGAAACAGGAGGGGAGAGGATGAGCCTGGAACAGACATAATAGAGCAAAGAAAAGCTATATTACCCCCTAATCCAACCCCTTCCCCTCCTCTAATTCAGAGATAGGAGTGTAGGTGGTGAAACTGGAGTAGACAGAGCAAAGGAGAATCATTTTGGAGGGTTAACATAGGATGAGTAGCAGATCATTGTGAGGAGAGGAGGATGAAAGGCGATTGGCTGAGGGGAGTGTGAATGTGAGAGAGAAAGGAACAGGGAAGAGAGGCAGTGTTGTGCGCATGAGAGATAAGGGATTGGTGTTTTTTGTGTGTGTGTTTGTATATTAGATGGGAGGATAGAGAAGTGATTCAAGGGGGCGTGAGACTGAAGCATGGTAAGAACCCCCTTCCCCCATTGCAATTTAGAACCCCCTTCCCCCATTGCAATTTAGAACTTCCCTCCTAGGGGTGTGCAGGGATAAAAAAAATTGTTTTCATTTTTTGGTTCTTTTTCGGGAGTTTGTCTTTTTTCCCGAATTTTGGTTCATGGAATGTTTGATTTGTTGCACTCATGTGAAAAAACAAATCAAACATTTAAAGAAAAAACATGAATAAAAAAACAAAAACATGGCCTTCCGGTCCCACCACCCATCCTTTCCATCCACTCAGAAAAATTCCAGGGCCAGGATGCCCCCGGCCCCCACTTACCTGGTCCAGTGGAGATCTGCCAGTGAGGCCTAGGCCCAGGTCGAAGCCTCAGCCTTGCGTAGCCTAGGCTGTAGTAGGTCACTGTGACCTTGGCCTCAGCTTACTCAAGGTCTCAACTTCAACCTAGGCCGGAGCCTATGTCCAGGCCCAATGCTATGGCTGAGGCCAAGGCCCAGAACAAAACATCGGTCTTCCATAGGCCAAGGCCATGGTAGGTCACCATGATCTCTGCTTTGGCCTACACAAAGCTGAGGCATTAGCCTCAGTCTAGGCCAGTACCTGGGCCCAGGTCTAATGCTACAGTCCAGCCCAGTTGCCGGGTCCTGACAACAAGGCTTTGGCCCAGACCTAGGCCCGACACCTGGGCTGGTCCAAAGGCTGGGTCTCGACAGCTGGTCCTTGACTCAGGGTTAGGACCAGGCCCAGAGCCTGGGCCTTGAAGCTTCTCTTCTGCTTCTTCTTTCTTTGGCTCTTCT
Organism: Rhinatrema bivittatum; assembly: GCF_901001135.1. Taxonomy (NCBI): domain Eukaryota; kingdom Metazoa; phylum Chordata; class Amphibia; order Gymnophiona; family Rhinatrematidae; genus Rhinatrema; species Rhinatrema bivittatum. Next base: position 514,098,552 of record NC_042616.1, read on the forward strand.
ATCGCCGGCTAATGCCATTCACTGGGATTGTGCCAGAATTAACTAACTTCGGTGCATTCACCCCAGCAGACACTCAATTGACAGCATTGCCTGAGGGCTAGGCTGTGGGGTTGAACCTAGACCTGGGCCTTGACTGGGGTCCAGACCTCGGGACCTGGCCTTTATCAAATATCCGACGGATCAGGTTTTAATTTTTCTGGGATCTCGGTCAAGGCCCTGGCATTGGCCCAGGGTAATGTTCAGGCCTAGGCCATGGCCCTTGTTTTGGGTCTTGGACCATGCCTTAGGTGAGACCCCAGCTTCAGACTTAAACTAGGCTTAGGCTGATGTGCTGGCATCATGCTCAGGTGTAGACTGCAGCCTGTGCTTTGGACAATGTGAGACTCCAGCCTTGGGGCTAGGCCTAGACCCAATGCATTCATTTAAAACAAATGCATCAAATATGGCACTCATTCTAGGCCAGAGCAGGACCCAGGCCTGACACCGCAATCTAACCTGAAGGCTTGGTCTTGATGTTAGGGCCTTAGCCCAGACCCAGGTCCAACACTGTGACCCAACCCAGATGCCGGGTTCAGAGGCTAGGGCCTCGGCTATGACCAAGGCCTGATGCTGCAGCCCACGCTGGTACCGAGGCCTGGACTCAGTCCCAATGCCATGACTTCACAGGGTTAGGCCCAGGCCTGGAAATTCCTCTTCACGTGTACTTTCTTCTTCCTGAAACATGATGGCATCCACTGGTGTCATGCCGGAGTTAATTAACTCTGATGCATTCACCCCAGTGGACAGTGATATTTTGATATAGGAAATTGTACAGCAATTCTACCAGTCAGGTAATGGCATTCGGCCTGGGTTTGGGCTGAGGCCCTGGCATTGGGAGCCGTCCTCCAGGTCAGGTTACGGCATCAGGCCTGGGCCTGGTCCTTAGCCTAGGCCAAGGCCCCAGCATTGGGACCCGGCCTCCAGGTCAGGCTACAATGTCGGGCCTGTGTCTGGGCTACATCTAAGGCCCACATGTCAGGCCTAGAACTAGGCTGAATCTTTGGCCTTGCATATGCCGAGGCCGCAGCGATCTGCTGTTGCCTTGACCTATGAAAGTCCGAGGCTTCAGGACTAGGACTAGGCTGAAGCCTCAGCCTCAGCCTACACAAGTCTAAGGTTTCAGAATAGTCCGAACCGGCGAATCCCTACTGGACCAGTTAAGTTCGGGCCATAGGGGATTCTGGCCCAGGCATTTTTCCAGGAGGAAGGGAGGGTTGGCTCATTTTCATTTTTTTGGCCATTTTGAGGATTTATTTTTTAATTGCTTGATTTTTTTTTTTCACACCAATGAAATGAATCAAGCAATCTACAAACCAAAATTTGTAGAAAAAAAATCTCCTGAAAACGAACCGAAAAACTATAATGAATTTTTTTCCCTACATATCCATATCAACCATATCAAAAGTATCAGAGAGGTTAAAGAGAATCAGCATTGTAGAAAATCAGGAGAGGGAAGCTTTGTTAAGCTGATTGAAAAATTCTTGTATAATGCATTATTTTATATTCCCTTTGCAGGCAGGGTATGCAACCTGATTTTTGATAGGGAAAGAAGGCAAAAGAGTGAGTGTTTAAGTCCTCTATGTCAGGTTTCCCACAATAAATACCAAACCGATTATTACCCATGTTAGTTATTTTATTTGCAAAGGAAAAAAACCCACATTTGTTCTATTTATAGAAATAAAAAAATATATATACAGTTACATACATATATAGGTACCTGTATATTTTACAATGAAATATTTTAAATAGATTCCTCAAAACTTTTTTTTCCAATGTATAAAGCTATATAACCCATGTGCTTTATACTAGGCCCACCTACAGCATTTAATTTCCATATTTTATCTTACTGTTTATATCTCAAACATCCATACTCATTTACTCATGTCACATACACTCAATAACAAGGTACTGCAAAGATTAAAGGACTGTGTGAAAAGCATGATATGTTTATATCACATTGTATAGATAGAGCAATTCACAACTTTAAACACACCTAGTTTAAATATTTCAATGTAAAATGTATGAATGTACTCTTTTATATGTTGTAGCTTTATACAGAGTGAGGAACCACAACATTAAAGGCCTGATTTTTAAAAGCAGTTATACAGGGATTCTATGAATAAAAGTATAGGCAAAACTGATTTTACATGGACTTTTCCTTGTGCTAGAAAAAGGCATTCCAGGAGGCAGTTGGAGCAGGAAAACCATGCTCGTGTACACATTCAGTTTCTAAATGCATGCCCATAATTGTACACATACACATTTACATCTGCTCCCAAGCAGGCATAAATGTGTGTGCCCATGCTGCGCCAGTAACCTGCTAATTTTCAAAGTGGACTTATGTGAATATGTCCATTTTGAAAATTCAAGCGGAAGTCTATGTGTATTTTATACATGCAGACTTCAGCCCTATATGGGCTGCTATAAAATTATGCTCTAAAATAATTGTTTGCATGTTGTGATACCTTTTATTGGACCAACATAAAAATTATCAGGAAATGTTGTAGTACACGAGTTTTGGAGACCATATATGATTATTTTTCAGATGATGAAGAAAAAGGGATATAGTACATTGTCACCAAAGCTCTGTCCAACATCTTTTGATTATTCTTATGTTGGTGAAATAAGAAAACATCGTAATTTGTAAAGAGCTCATGAGGACTGTGTAGTAAAGTGTGCTAATGCTGTGACAATCTAGTTTATACACGTGAACTGCAATTTTAATGACCTTGCAAGCATTTTAACCCAAAAACCTATATTTATAACGAAAGAAAAAAGAAGAAGTTGGCTTTGTCACTGCTCCAAGGCCTGGACTCTGGGCCTGGTCCTGACCCTAGGTCGAAGCCCAGACATCTGGACCCAGCATCCAGGCTAGGCCCCAGCATCAGGCCTGGGTCCATTGGGACCCAGCCTCCGGACTAGGCTGCGGCATCAGGCTCTGTCCTTGATTGAGGCCCAGGCATCGGTTCCTGGCCTTGGGGCCAGGCCCCAGTATTGGGTCTGGGGCCAGGCAGAGGCCCCAGCTCCAGGATCCAGCCTTTAGACTGAGCTGAGGACTCAGGTCTGGGTCTGTGCCTGGCCTAGTCCATGGTCTAGGCATTGGAACCCAGCCTCTGTGCCAGGTCCCAGCATTGATCCTGGATTCAGGGCAAGGCCCTGATGTCAGGAGCTGGCCTGGTGGCTTTTTTGGATACCCGAAAGATCAGGTAAATGAAATATTTTAGGGGGCTCGTGTCTTGACCGAGGCCTTGGCATCAGCCTGGGCCTAGGTCAAGACCTTGGTGTTTCACTCGGGCCTAGGCCATAGCCCCTGCTTTGAGTCTCGGACTATGTCCTAGGTGAGGCCTCAGCTTCAATGTATTCTTTTTAAGCACATGAAACGAATAAGATTTGTTTCATTTGGGGGGGCTCTCAATTATATTTTGGGTCCCCTAAATGAAATGAATTACCCTTATTCATTGCATTTTGCACATTCATTTAAAACAAATGCACATCCCTAGACCGCTTTTTCACCTGACCGGACTTAGCCGGCTAAGTCAGCCAGCTAACTCTGAATCTCAAAGTTAGCTGTTTAACTTAGCTGTCTAACTCAACTCCTTCTAGTTATGTCCCCAAAACACCTCTAACTTATCTGGCTAAATTCTAGCCACCTAACTTATTAGCCGGCTAGAATTTAGCCAGATATGTGCCCAAGAATTCATTTAGCTGACTAACGTCTGAGTTAGCTGGTTAAATGCTTTTGAATATGGACCTCTAGGTTTCTCTGGGACCAGTACAGCTACTAAATTTCTGTACTACTTTCACAGCAAAGAAAACTCTTAAAATAATATCATATATTCTTCATATTTCAGTACCAATTTGCGGAATGCCAGCTATGGGTCATGAGTTGAAGCCATTATGAATCATGCTGAGGAGCATTATTTGAGATACTCTTAGAAAATGACAATCAAGGAGACAGGCATTCATCAGCAAATTTACAGCAACTCAATACTATTCAAACATTTACAACAATAAAAATGTGCCTGGGCTTGTGTGTTACATGGCACCCATGAATGCTTCAATGTGCTGAAGAGATTAGCGACAGCCAGAAAAATGCCTGGAGAGGCTAAGAGCAATACAAACCCTCTAACCAATTCAGTATAAATGCAGAATATATTTTCTTTTCATCGTTTTCAGGCTTCGGGTCATGGCCAAGCAGATAAAAGTGATATACATTGCAAAGAAATGAATGAGCAAGTATTATTTGGTAATAGTATGTTGTTTACTGCAATAATATCTGAAAGCACATCTGAGGAGTTAGGAGAGGGCATTTAAAAGAGTGTTTTATTTTCAGTAGGAGTGTGCAGGCCAAAAATATTGATTTGTTTTATTTCATTGGAAAGAGTTTTTAGACAAAATTCCATTATTGGGGGCATTTTTATGTTTTGTTTTGTTTTTTTATGCTTCAGCAAATAATGCACACCATTTGCAAACAGTGTGCACTAGTCTAAAATAAAAGTCTTTCAAACCTGTCCATGGTACAGTGTTTATGTACATAGATGAACGTGTGGAGAGTAATTCTAGTGTTTATAAACTGTGCGGCAGTGGATGCATAGTTTATAAAATACTTCACATTTCTGCTTCAAAAGTACACGTATGTGTTTCAGTATGCACAAATGTTTCCAAAGCAAGAAAATGTATGCTTTTTCTACCTATTTTATGAACATTCACATGATCAGTGATTACAAGCAAACTGACCATCAATCATGCTCTTGGTATTGTGAGGTAATGTTGAGACCAATCTTTCTTATACATTTCTCTCATGTATGGGCAAAAATTGGTCTATTCTTGAAAAATGCTATGGTTAAAAGGTAAGGTGAAAGAGGCTATTTTAGCCAAAAGATATTCAATCAAAAATTGGAAGAAGGAACCAACAGAAGAAAATAGCATAAAGCATAAGCGTTGGCAAGTTAAATGTAAGACACTGATAAGACAGGCTAAGAGAGAATTTGAAAAGAAGTTGGCCATAGAGGCAAAAACTCACAGTAAAAACTTTTTAAAATATATCCGAAGCAGAAAGCCTGCAAGGAAGTCAGTTGGACAGTTAGATGATAGAGGGGTTAAAGGGTCATTTAGAGAAGATAAGGCATCGTGGAAAGATTAAACAATTTCTTTGCTTCAGAGTTTACTGAAGAGGATGTTGAGGAGATACCCATTCCAGAAAAGGTTTTCGTAGGTAATGATTCAGATGGACTGAACCAAATCTTGGTGAACCTAGAAGATGTGGTAGATCTGATTGACAAACTGAAGAGTAATACATCACCTGGACCGGATGGTATACACCCCAGGGTTCTGAAATAACTCAGAAATGAAATTTCAGATCTATTATAAAAATTTGTAACCTATCATTAAAATCATCCATTGTACCTGAAGGTGGCTAATGTAACCCCAATATTTAAAAAATGCTCCAGGGGCAATCCAGAAAACTACAGACCAGTTAGCCTGTCTTCAGTGCCAGGAAAAATAGTGGAAAGTGTTCTAAATATCAAAATCACAGAACATATAGAAAGACATGGTTTAATGGAACAAAGTCAGCATGGCTTTACCCAGGGCAAGTCTTGCCTCACAAATCTGCTTCACTTTTTTGAAGGAGTTAATAAACACGTGGATAAAGGTGAACCGGTAGATATAGTATACTTGGATTTTCAGAAGGCATTTGACAAAGTTTTTCATGAGAGGCTTCTAGGAAAAGTAAAAAGTCATGGGATAGGTGGTGAAGTCCTTATGTGGATTACAAAGTGGTTAAAAGACACGAAACAGAGAGTAGGATTAAATGGACAATACTCTCAATGGAGGGGAGTGGGCAGTGGTGCCTCAGGGATCTGTACTGGGACCCATGCTTTTCAATATATTTATAAATAATCTGGAAAGGAATACAAGTGAGATAATCAGATTTGCAGATGATACAAAATTATTCAGAGTAGTTAAATCACAAGCGGATTGTGATAAATTGCAGGAAAACTTTGTGAGACTGGAAAATTGGGCATCCAAATGGCAGATGAAATTTAATGTGGATAAATACAAAGTGATGCATATAGGGAAAAATAACCCATGCTATGGTTACACAATGTTAGGTTTCATATAAGGAGCTACCACCCAGGAAAGCGATCTAGGCATCATAGTGGGTAATACATTGAAATTGTCAGTTCAGTGTGCTGCAGCAGTCAAAAAAGCAAACAGAAGGTTGGGAATTATTAGAAAGGGAATGGTGAATAAAACGGAAAATGTCATAATGTCTCTGTGTATTGTTCCATGGTGAGACTGCACCTTGAATACTGTGTACAATTCTGGTCGCCACATCTCAAAAAAGATATAGTTGAGATGGAGAAGGTACAGAGAAGGGTGATCAAAATGATAAAGGGGATGGAAGAGCTTCTAGGAAAGACTAAAGAGGTTAGGACTGTTCAGCTTGGAGAAGAGATGGCTGAGGGGGATATTATAGAGGTGTTTAAAATCATGAGAGGTCTAGAATGGGTAAATGTGAATTGGTTATTTACTCTTTCAGATAATAGAAGGACTAGGGGGCACTCCATGAAGTTAGCAAGTAGCACATTTAAAACTAATCGGAGAAAGTTCTTTTTCACTCACGCACAATTAAACTCTGGAATGTGTTGCCAGAGGATGTGGGTAGTTCAGTTAGTGTAGCTGGGTTTAAAAAAGGTTTGGATAAGTACTTGGACGAGAAGTCCATTACCTGCTATTAAGATGACTTAGAAAATAGTCATTGGTATTACTAGCATCAGTAGCATGGGATAGACTTCATTTTTGGGTACTTGCCAGGTTCTTATGGCCTGGATTGCCCACTGTTGGAAACAGGATTCTGGGCTTGATGGACCCTTGGTCTGACTCAGTATGGTATGTTCTTATGTTCTCTTAAAACATTATATACCTTCAAGATGTGCCAATGCTGCTGGATAGTCCATTGAATGACATCTGATTTTCTTGAATAAGGGATAACACATACCGGACGGTCTTCAATGGGGTAGGAATGCGTATCAAGTAATAAATCTCCATTGGCATATAAGCCCCATTTGAAGGCACTACTGATAATCTTACGAGGGTATACTCTTCTTAAAAATCAATGATACATATTTTGAGCTTGTTTTCTATATTCAGATGTTGAGTCACATAGGCGTCTTAATCTTGGGAATTGTCCAATTTGAATGTTAGTCTGGAGATTATGTGGCTGATATTTGAACTTAGTCAGTTAACCTATCTGGCTAACTCTGGTCCTGTTCTGGGGTAGATTACATTGATAAATACCAGTATGGAGTTCACAGTAATAGCTACAGTGCACACTCAACTTTGTAATACTGTTTATCTCTATAGACTGAGAACCAGAAGAAAAAGGGCCGGGAGCTGTGCCGGAAGTGATGGAAGTAGTTGGACCTGCTGAGAGACAAATGGGACAGGGCTGAAATTTAGTTCCTAATTTTTATGGCTGTGTGGATTATTATTGTTATATAACTCGGTAAGAAGTCATGGAAAGGAAACTGGATATCGGATTACATGCTGATTTTGTAAAAGCTGAAAAGGAAAATAACCAGATCTGAAATGGCTTACTAGTGGAGGTGGTAAAGACCAGCACCGTCACAGATTTGGGACCTATTTTAGACCTATTTGGGACATATTTGGGACAGGTGCAGAAGACAGTGGTGGGAGAGAATTTCTTAAGTCAGGTGGAAGTGTTATGTTTGGTGGTCTATGGCATGTGGACCGCCACACTCCCCTCCCTGGCTGGGCTCCTCCTGCCTGCTCCTGATGCATAACCTGGGCTCAATGCGGCAGCCCACCGCAGCAAGATGATTCCGGCTCCTCACACGGCCCAATGCCGCACCTCTCTCTAGGTGTACATGCAGCTGACCTCTTTTAATTTAAAGGGCCAGTGGTGGGGAAAGGCACTGCGGAACTGGATAATGAAGTCTCTACTAAAGCCCTATAAAAGGCTCACTCGCTCCTGCCCTTATCACCTCAGCAATAGGCCCCCTTATTCCTGCAATAAAGCGTGTTGCTCTGCATCTTGTCTTCAGTTCCAGCATCTTGTCTTTATTTATCCTTCCCGTCCCCGGCTCATCCTTTCTGTGAGGCTTGCCACTTGTGAGTGTATCAGTGGTTACACGCGTGGCTGGGCCTTTTAGAAAATTTGTGCGGTGTGTGCAGGGCCCAGCCACAGGCATAACCACTGGTATTTGCGCACGTGGGCCTTTGAAAATTTACTTGATAATAAATGCCATACTGGACCAATACTCTGTTTCCATCAGTGGCTAATCCAGGCCACAAGTACCTGACAAGATCCTAAACGGTAAATAGAATAGATCCCATGCTGCTATCGCACAGTAATAAGTAGTGGCTATTAAGTTTACTTGGCTAATAACAGTTTATGGACTTGTTCAGTAACTTAACTGCACTAAATAAACAAATCTTCAGAAGAGTGCACTGTTCTGTTCGTGCATCTCACTCTGCATGAAAAAGAGGCCCCTAACCCGTACACTACTACCTAAACCTCACCTCGAGTTACTAGGTGGGCCTCCTATAGTAGCATAAACAGCTGCTTACTATGGTGTCACCCCCAGAGTCTCTCTCTTTCTCCCTCCTTCCCACATCTCAGGCCTTTCCCCAGCCTAAAAATGCCCAAAATGAAATTTATGAAAAAAAATCGCAAATTGCGTTATGGGCATATCACATGATATCGCACAGCTTAACGCAATTGAAAAAGGTGTAGTTATTTTTGGTGTTAAAATTGTACATTACAGCTTCACAAAGCCAGCCCACTTTTATAGTAAACCCGACCCCAATCACTCCCTTTTTAAAATTTGCATCGCACCATGCGTTATGGTGCTTATCGCATGTGTTATGGCTTTTTTGCATGCGAAACCGAAATAACGCATGCGAAACGAAATAACGCATGCGAAAACGCATTAACATGATTTGATAAATGACCCTGCTTGTTTTTTAATGTGCTACTCACTAACTTCATGGATTTTCCCCTACTCTTTATATTTTTTGAAAGAGTAAATAACCAATTTACATTTACCTTTTCTATTCCACTTTTGATTTTATTGACCTCTATCATATACTCCCTCAGCCATCTCTTCTCCAAGCTGAACAGCCCTTTCCTCAAAGAGGAGCTATTCCTACTCCTTTATCATTTTAGTCACTCTTTGTTACGACTGTCGCTGCCTGACGTCTTCACTCCACCCACCTTATCTTTTTTGCGACTCCTCCCGCGGTTGATGGATGTCTGGCTGCCGCAGCGTCTGCCTGCTGTCCTCTCCGGCATCCCCGGTCCGGCTTGGGCGCTGCATCCCGCCATGTTGTCCAGGTACCATAGGGCGCACACGCCGCGCGGCCCTGCTTCTTATTCTTTCTTTGGCATGAATCTCAGGGGCATCCCCCTGTGATGACTTCACGTATCCCGGATACAAAAGCCTACACTTTTTGCTAACTAATCGAGTTAGCAAGGGAATCCTTACGGATGGGATTCGCTCTCCATACCTAGCTACTCTGCCCTCCAACTTTTGGACTTTATCCTAACGGGGTATCCGCTCCTCGGGGTCCTCTCTCATTTCTTGCAGGTCACTATCAGGAACCGGTACTCGTCCTCGAGGGCCCATGTTCCCTGACTCGCTGCCTGAATCTATCTCTTCTGCTTGGAAGAAACCACTGCCTACATCAACAGTGAGTTACCAACTTTATTTCCTCAGAGCTGTTCCCTGGAACCAGGTACTCGCTCCTTGAGGGCCTGCTTCTATTCCAGCTTCTGTGTCACCTTCTGGGAGAAACCGCTGTGTGAGTAACTTTACCAACGAGGCTCTACCAGAACCCTGTGTATGCTCCATTGTACTCACTATCTCAGTTTTCTCTACTACAGCACAGCCATAGAGGGAATCGCTGTTCCAGTATCCTTAGGAACCCTAGTCCAGCTGGGCTTCATCTCTACTCACTACTGCCACCTCTGGTGGCTTCTCAACCCTGTCTAATAACAGATATACCTGTGCTGTGTGTCGCAAAGCTGAGCCTGACCTGTGGCCCCTCACGGGACTTCCCCCCGTGGGCATGGTCAGTTGCCACAGTGTCCAAGGGTCCACCCAAAACCTCACAAACAATAACACTCTTCTCTGTATCTTTTTCAATGTAACTATATCTTTTCTGAGAGGTGGTGACCAGAACAGCACACAGTACTCAGTGTGTGGCTTCAACATGGAGCGATACAGAGGCATTATGATATTCTCCATTTTATTCTCCATTCCTTTCCTAATAATTCCTAACATTCTGTTTGCCTTTTTGACTGCTGGATTTCAAACTATTGTCCACTATGATGCCCAGATCATGTAACCACAGTGTGGGTTACTTTTCCCCATGTGCATCACTTTGTACATGTCCACATTAAATTTCATCTGTCATGTGAAATCTCATCATCATTTGCTGCTTTACACTCTAACTCTCCCATCTTACTTCTTAGACTTCTGGCATTGGCATATAGACATTTCAAAGTGTGTTTTTTGTTTGTTTTAACAACCTGCTTTTCAGTTGTTTGGGATAATTCGGAAATCATTAGCTTCGGTGATTTTTTACATATAGGCATATGGACTATGTTTGCTTTTAATGGAAACTCTCTGTTGGGATGCCCTAACTCTCCTTTTTCATTAGTATCCTTCAAGGATACATTTATCCGAACCATGCACTGCTGAGTGACTGTTGGCTTTACCCCTTGTTCTAGTTTAAAAGCTGCTCTATCTCCTTTTTGAAAGTTAGTGCCAGCTAGGGGTGTGCATTCATTCCCTACAAATTGGCAATCCACAATGTATAGGGCCATATTTGTTGTATTCATGAGGAAGCAAAACATATCGCGATTTCCCACAAATACAACAAATCTTCGCCAAATTATTCGGCCGTCTAAAGGAGCCAATTTAAACAAACCCCCACCCTTCTGACCCCCCCCCCCAAGACTTACCAAAACTCCCCTGTGGTCCAGCGGGGGGTGTGGGAGCCATCTCCTACATTCACACCTTCAGCTGCCGGTATTCAAAATGGCGCCGATAGCCTTTGACCTACTATGTCACAGGGGCTACCGGTGCCATTGGTCAGCCCCTGTCACATGGCAGAAGCAATGGATGGCCGGCACATCTTGTGCTCCTACCATGTGACAGGGGCTGGCCAATCACACTGGTAGACCTAGTGACATAGTAAGGGTCCGGAAGCGATCTCCAGCACTCGGGTGTCAGCTGCCAGTAATCAAAACGGCGCCGATAGCCTTTGCCTTTACTATATCACAGGGGCTACCGGATGGCCGGTGCCATCTTGTGCTCCTACCATGTGACAGGGGCTGACCAATGGCACCGGTAGTCCCTGTGACATAGAAGGTCAAAGGCTATCGGCGCCATTTTGAATACCGGCAGCCGAGGGTGTGAGTGAAGGAGATGGCTCCTGGACCCCCTGGACCACCAGGTAGTTTTGGTAAGTCTTGGGGGGGTCAGGAGGGTGGGGGGTTGTAGTTAATTTAATTTTAGCCAGGAAACGAATAAGAAGTAACATATAAATGTATTGGGGGCCCCCCTTGCCGAATGCAATGTATCTGCCCTCCGACGAATATGAATGCTGAATGCAACGTATGGCGTCCCTCTGCACATCCCTAGTGCCAGCAGCTTGGTTCCACTCTGGTTAAGGTGGAACCCATCCTTTCGGAAAAGTCTCCCCTTTCCCCAAAGGTTTCCCCAGTTCCTTACAAAGCTGAATCCCTCTTCCCTGCACCATAGTCTCATCCATGCATTGAAACTCTGGAGCTCTGCCTGCCTCTGGGGACCTACATGTGGAACAGGAAGCATTTCAGAGAATGCCACCCTGGAGGTTCTGGATTTCAGCTTCCTATCTAAAATCCTAAATTTGGCTTTCAGAAGCTCTCTCCCACATTTTCCTATGTCGTTGGTGCCCACATGTACCATGACAGCTGGCTCCTCCCCAGCACTGTCTATAATCCTATCTAGGTGATATGTGAGGTCTGCCACCTTCTCACCAGGCAGGCAAGTTACCAAGCGGTCCTCACGTCCACCAGCCACCCTGCTATCTATATTTCTAATAATCAAATCATGAATGATGGCCGGCCTAACCCTTCCCTCCTGGGCAGTAGCCCTGGGAGGCTTGTCCTCAGTGCGAGAGGACAATACATCACCTGGAGAGCAGGTCCTTGCTACAGGATCAGTTCCTGCTACACCAGGGTGATGTTTTCCTACTGGGAGATCTTTCTGATCCAAGGCAGCACTGGGGCTACCAGACTGGATTTGGGACTTGGCTACTATGACCCTGAGGGTCTCATCATTGTACCTCTCTGTCTCCCTCAGCTTCTCCAAGTCTGCTACTCTAGCCTCCAGAGATCAGACTTGTTCCCTGAGAGCCAGGAGCTCTTTGCACCGAGTGAACACATACAATCTCTCACCAGCGGGTAAAAAATCATACATGTGACACAAATGAAAAGACTGGAAAGCCCACCTCTTGCTGCTGGACTGCTGCCTTCATCTTAGTTTTATTGAGTTCCTAGTTAAGTTTAGGATACTAAGGGAGTTGGAATGAGAGTACTTTAAATTTACAGGTGAATTTACTAATTAATCAGCAAGTGTCCTACAAGGGGATGATTAAACTTTCAATAAAGGCTGGTACAATAGTATGATTTAGATAAGAGCCTGATTGATTTTAATGAGAAAGTGTCTCGTGCCTAAAAATCAAGGGTTGAGTGGGTTGGAAAGACAGATACTAGAATTAACTATCTCTGGCTTGCTTATTACCTCAGACACACACAAACTCTAAATAATATATCCCTTAATTTCACCTTTCACCAAACTTTTATAAGCCCAAAAATTTCTGAAAGCTGTACTTACCAATCCTCTTTAACCACCATTAAATTAATCTTCATTCAGTTAATGGAAAGGTGTGAGATTTTCGTGCCATTAGGCACGCACTTCCGGTCCTCCTCTACTGCAAAGGGTGCGGGGCCTCTGGAAGCTGGGGCTGTGGAAGTCAATCCCTGGATCGTCTGCAGTGACCTCTGGACTCCTCTCCCGGGGGATGCTGGGAGCAGTATGCAGATGAGCCTTCCAGTCCTCCTCTACTGCAGTGGAAAATAATTTGTACCCTGATATAGCACTGTCCCATTGGTTATCCTCCTTCCACCAAGTCTCTGTGATGCCAATTATGTCAGTCTCATCATTTGCTGCTATACAAGTGCAAGGTGTTGCATATAGGGAAAAATAACCCTTGCTGTAGTTACACGATGTTAGGTTCCATATTAGGAGCTACCACCCAGGAAAAAGATCTAGGCATCATAGTGGATAATACTTTAAAATCATCGGCTCAGTGTGCTGCAGCAGTCAAAAAAGCTAACAGAATGTTAGGAATTATTAGAAAGTGTTAGGAATTATTAGGCAGTGCCCTTTTATGGAATGCAAACTGATTAAAATATAGGAAACATAGAGTAGGACTAAATTGCCAGGTTTCTCAGTGAAAAAGGGTTAACATGAGTGTGCCTCAGTGATCTGTACTGGGGTCCACACTTGTTAACATATGTATAAAAGATCTGGAAAGGGGAAATGTCATAAAATGGAATAATGTTAATAAAACGGAAAATAAAACGGAAAATGTCATAATGCCTCTATATCGCTCCATGGTGAGACCGCACCTTGAATACTGTGTACAATTCTGGTCGCCGCATCTCAAAAAAGATATAGTTGCAATGGAGAAGGTACAGAGAAGGGCAACCAGAATGATAAAGGGGATGGAACAGCTCCCCTATGAGGAAAGACTGAAGAGGTTAGGGCTGTTCAGCTTGGAGAAGAGACGGCTGAGGGGGGATATGATAGAGGTCTTTAAGATCATGAGAGGTCTTGAACGAGTAGATGTAACTCGGTTATTTACACTTTTGAATAATAGAAGGACTAGGGAGCATTCCATGAAGTTAGCAAGTAGCACATTTAAGACTAATCAGAGAAAATTCTTTTTCACTCAACGCACAATAAAGCTCTGGAATTTGTTGCCAGAGGATGTGGTTAGTGCAGTTAGTGTAGCTGGGTTCAAAACAGGTTTGGATAAGTTCTTGGAGGAGAAGTCCATTAACAGCTATTAATCAAATTTACTTGGGGAATAGCCACTGCTATTAATTGTATCAGTAGCATGGGATCTTCTTAGTGTTTGGGTAATTGCCAGGTTCTTGTGGCCTGGTTTGGCCTCTGTTGGAAACAGGATGCTGGGCTTGATGGACCCTTGGTCTGACCCAGCATGGCAATTTCTTATGTTCTTATTCTTACAGTCTCAGAGGATCCTCATCCAATTTTTCACAATCCGCTTATGATTTTACAACTCATAATAATTTTGTGTCATATGCAAATTTGATCACCTTACTTGTTCCCCTTTCCAGATCTTTTATAAATATGTTAACAAGTATGGACCCCAATACAGATCACTGAGGCACACTCATGTTAACCCTTTTCCACTGAGAAAACTGGCAATTTAGTCCTACTCTATGTTTCCTATATTTTAACCAGTTTGCATTCCATAAAAGGGCACTGCCTCGTATCCCATGACTTTTAAATTTTCTCAGAAGTCTCTCATGGGGCACTTTGTCACTCACCTTCTGAAAATACAAATATACTACATACACTGGCTCACCATTATCCAAGGGGCGGATTTTAAATGCCCTGCGCGCGCAGGTTGCACAAATGTGCACCCCCTTGCGCACGCCGACCCTGGATTTTATAAGATACGCGCGGCTACGCGCATATCTTATAAAATCCCTGGTGCGCAAACAAAAGTACGCGAATGTGCAATTTTTTTAAATCTACCCTCAAATGTTTATTAAGCCTTTAAAAAAATACTACTGATTGGTGAGGCAAAATTTCCCTTGTGTAAATCCATGCTGTGTCCTATTAAACCATATTTTTCTATATATTCTATGATTTTGTTCTTTTGAATAGTTTCCATGATTTTTCCTGGTACTGAAGTCAAACTCACTGGTCTATAGTTTCCCGATCATCCCTAGAATCCTTTACAAAGATAGGAGTTACATTGGCACCCTCCAATCTTTGGGTATAATGGATGATTTTAATGATAGGTTACAAATTACTAATAATAGAGCTGCAATTTCATTTTTGAATTATTTCAGGTGTGCATACCATCTGGTCTGGGAGATTTGCTACCCTTTATTTGGTCAGTCTGCCCGATTACATCTTACAGCTTCACCGTGATTTGTTTCATTTCTTCTGAATCATCACCATTGAATACATTTTCCCACACATGTATCTTCCTAACATCCTCTTCAATAAACACTAGGGATGTGAATCGTTTTTTGACGATTTAAAATATCGTTCGATATATTTTAAATCGTCCCCCGATTTATCGTTAAAAAATCGTAAATCGGGGGAAGGGGGAGGGCAGGAACTTACTTACTTGCCCTAAACCAATGGCAGGAAAACCGGCACACTAAAACCCCCTAAAACCCACCCCCGACCCTTTAAATTAAATCCCCCACCCTCCCGAACCCCCCCAAATGCCTTAAATTACCTGGGGGTCCAGCGCAGTCCGGAACGGGCTCCTGCATTTGAATTGTGTTGTCTTCAGCCGGCGCCATTTTGCAAAATGGCGGCCGCAAAATGGCGGCGGCCATAGACCAACACGATTCGACTGCAGGAGGTCGTTCCGGACCCCGCTGGACTTTTGGCAAGTCTTGTGGGGGTCAGGAGGCCCCCCCAAGCTGGCCAAAAGTCCCTGGGGGTCCAGCAGGGGTCCAGAAAACGATCTCCTGCCGCAAATCGTTTTCCGTACGGAAAATGGTGCCGGCAGGAGATCGACTGCAGGAGGTCATTCAACGGTGGTCCGGAACCCCCCGCTGAACGACCTCCTGCAGTCGATCTCCTGCCGGCGCCATTTTCCGTACGGAAAACGATTCGCGGCAGGAGATCGTTTTCCGGACCCCGCTGGACCCCCAGGGACTTTTGGCCAGCTTGGTTCAGCGGCGGTCCGGAACCCCCGCTGAACGACCTCCTGCAGTCGATCTCCTGCCGGCGCCATTTTCCGTACGGAAAACGATTCGCGGCAGGAGATCGTTTTCTGGACCCCCGCTGGACCCCCAGGGACTTTTGGCCAGCTTGGGGGGGCCTCCTGACCCCCACAAGACTTGCCAAAAGTCCAGCGGGGGTCTGGAACGACCTCCTGCAGTCGAATCGTGTTGGTCTATGGCCGCCGCCATTTTGCGGTCGCCATTTTGCAAAATGGCGCCGGCTGAAGACAACACAATTCAATTGCAGGAGCCCGTTCCGGACTGCCGCTGGACCCCCAGGTAATTTAAGGCATTTGGGGGGGGGGGGGTTCGGGAGGGTGGGGGATTTAATTTAAAGGGTCGGGGGTGGGTTTTAGGGGGTTTTAGTGTGCCGGTTTTCCTGCCATTGGTTTAGGGCAAGTAAGTACTTCCCTCCCAAAGTTGATGAAGTATTAAGGCATTTGGGGTGGGGGATTTAATTTAATGGGTTGGGGGTGGGTTTTAGGGGGTTTTAGTGTGCCGGCTCACGATTTTAACGATTTTCACGATATTTTAAACACCCAAACGGCAACAATACGATTCCCTCCCCCTCCCAGCCGAAATCGATCGTTAAGACGATCGAGGACACGATTCACATCTCTAATAAACACCAAAGCAAAAAATTAATTTACTCTTTCTGCAATAGCCTTATCTTCCCTAAGTGCCTCTTTAAGCCCTCAATCATCTTATGGTTCAACCAACTCCCTCATAAGCTTCCTGCTTCTGATATATTTTAAAAAGTTTTATTTTGGGTTTTTGCCTCTACAGCCAGATTCCTTTCAAATTCTTTCTTAGCCCTCCTTATCAATGTTTTGCATCCAACTTGCCAATGTTTATGCTTATTCCACTTTTTGAAACAAGTTATTTTGGCTAAAATAGCCATCTTCAACTCACCTTTTAATCATGCTGGTAGTTGTTTGACCTTCCACCTTTTTTAGTGCATGGATTACATCTGGACTGAACTCCCCTGCTGTGACATTTATCCAGTAAATATTAGGATAACTGAAATCTCCCATTATTCCTGTGCTACCAAATGTGTTAGCTTTCCTAATCTCTTTTAGCATTTCATTGTCTATTTGTTCATTTTGGCTAGGTGTATGGTAGTATACCCCCACCACTATACTTTTTCCCATCACACATGGAATTTCCACCTATAAAACCTACTTTACACTTTAAAGCCCATTTTCATACCTTAGTCCAAATGTTCAGTCATTCTCCTTACTCCCCTTTTTTGTATCAGAAGGTACTTATACACTCCTTTTTTCAATATCTCAATGAGATGATTGTAGTAAACAGCAAATGAGTGACACAGGTCTTCTACTCACTCTTCTCTTTCCCCAGAAATGAATCAAGATCCATTCATCCACCAAAACTTTCAATATTCCATCCATACTTTCTGGCTGAGAGACACCACTTCTCTTAGATGGACCACACTGAGCCACAGGCTTTAGGATACTCAGGCTGGTAACAAAAATAAAATCACTAGAAAAAAAAAAGAGGAAACCAAAAATAGAGAGAGGAAGGGTGGAAAATTTCTTTTTCTAAAACAAAAAGGTTCCCAAAAAGGCATCTTAAAGTGAGTAAAGTCATTCTTTCTACTGTCTGAAACCCAGTCCTCATCCTTTTAGAGGCCCAAGGGTCCTTTCCTAAGAAAACATAACAAAAGGAGTCATTATAATAACATGCTGCCACTATCCCAAGTCCATGTCTTAAAATGGTGCCTTGGGTATTTATAGTCTGGGACTCCACCATTACCTTTTTCTCACATGGGGGAGCTAAAACCCAACTAAAGTCATTTTCTCTCATCACTTTCTAAATTGGTATGCTCCTTTAGTATTTATTTATATATTTATTTAACAGAGGCTCAGTAGAGCTCTCTACACTTGTTAGATCTTTCAGCATCTGTTTATTGTGGGAATCACTCTGTATTGCTGAACAGACTTCAAAGACAGGCAATGATGAGCTGACTGCGTTAAATGGGATGGATTCTGATCTTGAGAATAGGTCTCAATTAGTTGCTCTGAGTGAATTTTGTGAATAATCAGTCTTATATATGCATTGTAACTCCTCTATCCCAAAGGGACCTCATGTATTGCATCAATTACTATGTATGTGCATTAGTGTAAAACTAAATAGAAAAACAAAATGAATAAGAGCCAATTTGTTTGTTTCATGGGGCCTCAAAAGGAATTGAATGAGCCCTATAAATTGAACAAATCTATTTGTTTCATTCATTTGAAATAGAATGATTTTTATAAGCCATTGTAGTCAATGGACTCATAGAAATCATAGGAAGAGCAGCAGGTGCATGTGTACAGTTAGAAATTGATACAGTGAAAGGCAGGTAGTCAGCAGAGAAGGGGAGGATGAGCATGCTGTCAAGGAGATGAGAGGAATGGCATATCACAACGAAGCATTTTGCTAGACTGACCTATCGCTGATGACGGGGTACAGTAACGCTGATCTTAAAGGCTGAAGATGTCAGAGCTTTCCTCTGCAGAGCTTCTCAAGAAATTGTCTCTGTGAAAGCATAGCTCTGAGCTCTCTCTGAATTCTTAGTAAAGTTTTTTCTATGATATATTATATAATCTCACTGCCAGCTCATCAACAACCCATCACAGAAGAAAGCAAAGCAAAGCAGCGAGGCAGTGCTGCATCACAATATCTCTGATTTGTGTTGTTTCGCTTGCTGTTCTGTTTTTCTTTTTGGGTGATTGAAGCCTTAGGTACACTTCAGATGATTCATTTATTCTCTGCTAGCCTGGCAGTGGGCACAGTGTGGGCAGTGGGCACTAAGCAGTATTGGGCATAAGTGAGCAGTGAGGGCAGGGCAGAGAGTGCAGCATAACAGACTGTATTTTGAAGCCTGTCTGTGTCAGAGAAATAGTGCAGACAGTGTGGCACCCACTGTTTGCCTGGCAGCGAGCACAGTGGGGTAGATTTTAAAAGGTTGCGCGCAGGCATAATTGCGCGCGCGCATGTTATAAAATCCAGGGACGGCACGAGCAAGGGATTGCACAATTGTGCACCTTGCGCGCACCAAGCCTGCTCCAAGCCGCGCTGCCTTCCCCCATTTCCTCCCCCCACCCACCTTCCCTTCCCTCTGCTGCCCTTTCCCCCCTACCTTATTTCAGTTTCTTTTTTTGTTGTTAAAATGACTTCAGCCCTGGTGTGTGTAACCTTTTTAAAATCTGGCCCAGTGTGTGCAGTGAGCACTAGGCAGTGGGTATTACAATACCACTGCAAAATATGAAACCTTTGGGAAGGAAACGAACTGGCAAGCTTACGTCAACTAAAAGAAGCCTTAATTGAACCACCTGCCTTAGGATTGCCAGATGTGATGAAACCATTCCATCTATTCGTCGACGAGAAAAAAGGCATGGCCATAGGGGTATTGACTCAAACCTTAGGCTCATGGGAACGACCTGTTACATATCTGTCAAAAGGAATGGACAATGTGTCAAAAGGATGGCCGGGATGCCTCCGAAGCATTGCTGCTGCATGTCTACTGATACCCGAAGCTGTTAAGCTAACATTTGGACAGATTTTACAAGTAACAACTCCTCATACTATCCAAGGACTGCTAGAGACCCATGGACCAAAATGGATGACAAATTCACGTCTTGTAAAGTACCAAGCGTTATTATGTGAAACTCCAGAAATTCAAATACAGGACAGTAAAAACCTGAATCCTGCAACTCTACTCCCAACCCCCACTTCAGTTTCTCATAAATGTGGGGAAATTATGGCAACAGTACATTCCAGCCGACCCGACTTACGCGACCAACCCTGGCAAGGAGCATGGACTTTATTCACTGATGGAAGCAGCCAGGTTATAAATGGAATCAGGGTCGCTGGGTATGCTGTAGTCTCCGAAGACGACATTGTTGAAGCCGAACCCCTACCCCCAGGGACATCAGCGCAAAAAGCTGAACTAATTGCGCTCACAAGGGCTCTGCAGTTGGCAGAAGGAAAAACTGTAAATATTTATACTGATTCAAAGTACGCTTTCCTTACGATCCAAGTGCATGGAGCTTTATACAAGGAACGAGGATTCCTAACTGCAGAAGGGAAACAAATAGCTAATGCATCGGAGATACATCAATTGCTAGACTCTGTATGGGCACCAAAGAAGGTAGCTGTCATGCATTGTAAAGCCCATACAGGGAGAACTGATCCCATCGCCAAAGGAAACCAATGGGCAGATAAGACTGCGAAAGAAGCAGCACGTGTGCAATCACCACATACTTCAACTCCCACTTGCCCACTTCTACAGTTCACGAATGAAACCCCCATTTATTCAGCGGAAGAAAATGATTGGGCACAAACCGAACAATTTCATCAGCAGGATGGGTGGTGGATTGTACAAGAAGATAGGGTATGGATACCCGACGCCCTGGCATGGACTGTTGTCAGAGAAGCCCATAATAAAACCCATCTCGGCCGAGATGCATTAGCAACACTGTTGGCAAAAACTTACTACATTAATAGACTCTTTCAGCTAACTAAATATGCTGTTAATCAATGTGTTACCTGTGCAAGGAACAATCCCAGAAATGGACCTGGTCCAGCCCCTGGACATATATTGCGAGGAACAACTCCGTTTCAAGTTTGCCAAATCGACTTCACCCACATGACTGCTTCAAAAAGATACAAAGCAATGCTGGTAGCTGTCTGTACTTATACCGGATGGATCGAAGCCATACCCACGCGAACTGAGACTGCCAAGGAAGTAGTAACATTGCTTCTCCACAAAATTTTACCACGATACGGATTACCACGGCAGATAAATTCAGATAATGGACCAGCTTTCACCAGTGAAGTCACGCGACGTCTGAGTCAAATTCTGGGCATCCGATGGCACCTGCACTGCGCCTGGAGACCTCAAAGTAGTGGAGCAGTTGAACGAGCTAACAGGACACTAAAAAATCAGCTCGCTAAATTGTGTCAGGAAACAAAGACTAAATGGCCAGACATCCTGCCATTAGCTCTACTACATGTCCGATGCACCCCACGGAAGTCGGGTTTAACACCTTATGAAATGATGTACGCAAGGCCTCCACCTCTTCCATCTTTTCCTGAATCGCTGCAAATACAAGGGGAAATGTCTCTCAGTAACCAACTCAAAGGACTATATAACACAGTTATTGCGATTCAAAAATACACCTGCGACACTGAACCATTAGTCCTGCTAAACCCGATTCATCCATACCAGATCGGGAATTCGGTGTGGATAAAAGACTGGGATGAGTCTGATTCCCTCCAGCCCCGATGGAAAGGGCCGTACACTGTATTGCTAACTACTCCGACAGCTGTCAAAGTTTTTGGATGTCCTTCATGGATTCATTGGACACGTCTCAAACCAGCTTCAGCCAACTGGCAGGTCTCCAGGATTGGAGACCACAAATTAAGATTCACCCAAGGCAGGCCCAATGCTAGTCCTGAGTAAAAAGATATCAGTAACTGCAACTGAATATTAATGTGTCCATTTCTTTCCTTCCTTTCAGAATCCATTACTTATGAATGCAACCATCTACGTCATAAAGCAATGTCACAGATTCCGACTTCCAAGATCTACGTTGCATCCATCTTCTACATTCACTTACTACTCTTCTGTACACCGACTACCTCTGTTTTCCTGTCCTTGAGCAAGAATTGCACCGAATGTATCAAGCTAATTCGTACTACCACTCAAACTGGATTTCAAGTTGTCTCAACAATCATCCACCAATCTCAACCACCAACTTCCTGTGCCACACTACCTGCTTGTGCCCTGAATACTACTCAAGGCTATCAATCCTTCCATCGATGTTTAGAAACTGGCAAAGTCATCTGTCATACCCCAACCACTCCTAAGTACTACAACATCACCCTCACTGCAGGTCTACCAAAGAGCTACACATCAAGTTTTGTCCCAGAAGGAAAAGGCATCTTGTACTACATCAACTCCACTAAGGTTCTTATGGGAAGTGAAACGATTGTCACAATAACGTTCGATGCCTGTGAAGCCATTGATAAACACCCAAATGCACTTCACTGCGGTTCTCAAGCCTGGAGAAATTCCTATGTCTACAATCACAAATACCTCTGCCCATACAACCGTGCAGCTAATCCATCCAGTTGGCTGCCATGCGGAGGGGACCTGACACTGTCAGGATGGGCTCTAGTTTGTGATTACACCGGTGGAGGTTACCATGGCTGCCACGGAATAGGACGGTTAACTGCAGTAAATGGTAATACAGTATCGATACAATGGCCTCTAAGAAGTGAAGGAATCCCTTGGCAAGATACTTGGGGATTTGGTATCGACGGAACTGGAAAAGACCACATGACCTACATTACCATCACCCAGCGGAAAGACAAACCTCGTCCAATTATTCACCAGACTACTGTGGTGGGTTATCAATCCTTCTTCGATGAAATATCTCATGCCTCTGAGGAATTAAAGAAACATACAATTTCTCAACAAGTAAAAAACCTGTTTGTCAATTTGGCAGAAAACATAGCTCTCTCTCTCGAAGTCAAGAACTGTTTTGTATGTGGAGGAACAGATACAGGAGAGCAATCGCCATGGGAAGCCAAGGAAACCTTCCAATCTGATCTTAACACCTTGAATACCACTGTAACCTATAACCGTAAATCTCATCCATATGAGTGGGCACTACAGACTGATGTTATTGGCAGACTATGTATCTCTCGACAACATTCACGCATCTATACCGTGCCTGTTGGAAATTCTCCATGCACAGGAGTTCTTACTGCCAACCTTACCACCCAGACATGGTGGCAGACTGAAAATTCTACCATGCCAACTCCCATCTGGACTGACTCGACTTTGAACAAGACATGGACAGCTGCAGGCGTTGCTACTACCGTTTTCAATGCTCCAGATGGTTATTATTATGTATGTGGACGAAGAGCCTATGAACAATTACCAACAAACTGGTATGGAACTTGCTTCTTGGCTACAATTCGGCCAAGTTTCTTCCTACTTCCCATCACTGCTGGAGAAACCTTAGGAGTTCCAGTATACAGTCCCATGAGACCCAACAAACGTCGCAGCACTCCTAAAGTATCCATAGGAGATTGGAAAGATCAAGAGTGGCCTCCTGAACGAATTGTACAATACTATGGTCCGGCCACCTGGGCTGAGGATGGTTCTTATGGATATAGAACACCTATCTATATGCTCAATCGAATTATAAGACTCCAAGCAGTACTGGAACTCCTGACAAATGATTCTGCCTTGGCTCTCAACATCTTAGCCAAACAAAACACTAAAATTTTAACAGCTGTCTACCAAAACCGATTGGCTTTAGACTACCTCCTAGCCCAGGAAGGTGGTGTATGTGGCAAATTTAATCTTTCTAACTGTTGTTTACAGGTAGATGACAAGAGTAAAGTCATTGAGGAGATCACTGATCGAATGATTCGCCTGGCCCATGTACCAGTGCAGACGTGGACTGGAATTCTTGACTGGACAGGTTCTTTACCCAACTGGCTCACTTCCATTCCTGGCCTTAAAGAACTCCTCTTTCCTCTGATACTTCTTGTTTTGACATGCATTCTATTTCCTATTTGTCTCCCTCTTATTTTTAGACATCTCCGATCCATGATTGAACATATTGCTGATCGGCGAGCAGCTGCTCACGTCATGATGATTAATAAGTATGTGTCTGTCTCCACATTCCCTTCATCTGATTCTTCTGACTATGACACTAACAATGATTCGGATACTGATTCTGATAAAGAGTACCTAACTACTAACTTATAAGTCTGATAAACTCTAACCTCTAAGCATTACCATAATGGAGCCAACGTGTTGTTGGGGTAAGTCGGGCTACAAAGGGGGGTGACACCAATATGGTCCACCCGTCTCAAACCCGTGAAGCAACCAACGACCTAACAACATATTAGGGCTCACATTCAATGTCACTGGTATTAACTCTTATTGTCGTTTCAGTTACTCTTCAGATATAAAGTGATACTTCTGCCTTCTCTTCAAAGTTGAAGTATCAAAGGGGGGAATGAAGAGGTTCAATTTCGTGACCCCCCTGAAGTACGAACGAGCAACTGAACATCCTCCGACTAATCATGCCAGCAGTGAAACGCACAGCCATCTTGAACATACTAATATTTGCAACGCAAATGATACGTAATGCGTAGTGACGCAGTGACGCACTAATTTTTAGCGTAACGTAACGTAACTCCATTTTGGAATAATACTTTGTATTGTATTAATACGAATGCCAATGTAAAATGTCTAACACGTCAATTAAATGACGAAACAATAGTCTGATCTTAAGCTACACCTACTAGAGGACCACGCTAGCTAATGCTTGTTCAGCAATTTGTGAAATGTTTGTTCAGCAAAAACCAGAACGCATGTGTGAAAGATAAGAGTTGTAAAGTGCATAAAAGTTTGCTCCAAAGGGGGCGTGGCATGCAGTTGTACTGAGCCTTTGTCTTAGCTGCATCTTGCTGGCAATAAAAGTCTATCTTTACGGATCAGTTGTCTGGACCTCCTTACTGACTAAAAAGAGACGGTTACATTCGCATCTGCAGTGACATAAAAGTAATCATGTCAGGGACAAGGAAAGGTAGAACAGATGAAGTAAATTTAAATGTGTCCAAAATTGGGCAGATTGGTATTGGCACTCTCGGTGCCAAGAGAACCCAAAAAATAGTCCTGCACTGAAACTGAAGAGGGATTTCTTCTGGACTACTAAGGCAGCAGGAGGAAGCTCTATGCTAAAGAAACTGGCATATGGAGATGAAGATGTGCCACTGCAGCGTGCAGATAAGTAAGTCTCCAATCTTCTGTTTTCAACAAAAGAGAAAAGGTTGCAGCAGATTATGCAATGAAAGCTATATTTTTCTTCACTGATTCAGATGAAGAGTTATTACTTGGCTTGTCTGAATCAGAAGATATTGAAAGTATACTGGAAGAGGAAAATTTGGGAGATGTATTTAATAGTATGTGAGGCTCATCATCCAGTTCTTTGCGGGGGGAGAAAGGACAAAATGAGGATAGGACTGAAGAGCAAGCAGCACAAGTAGAGAGCACAACTGATGCCCCTGGCATTGTTCCTCAGAATCCACCTTCTACCTCAGCTCCAGTGCCAGCATTCTGTGCTAAGGATTAGGGATGTGAATCGTGTGATCGATCATCTTAACGATCGATTTTGATGGGGGGGGGGAGGGAAATCTGATCGTCATGGGTTTTTTTTTTTTAAAAATCGTTAAAAATCGTAAATCGGGGGAGGGCGGGAAAACCGGCACACCAAAACAACCCTAAAACCCACCCCGACCCTTTCAAACAAATCCCCCACCCTCCCGAACCCCCCCAAAATGTTTTAAATTACCTGGGGTCCAGTGGGGGGGTCCCGGCGCGATCTCCTGCTCTCGGGCCACGGCTGCGTTAATAGAAATGGCGCTGGTGGCCCTTTGCCCTTACCATATGACAGGGCAAAGGTAGCGCCGGCGCCATTTTGGTTCCTGTCACCCGACGTCACGAGTGCAGGAGATCGCTCCCGGACCCCCGCTGGACCCCCAGGGACTTTTGGCCAGCTTGGGTGGGCCTCCTGACCCCCACAAGACTTGCCAAAAGTCCAGCGGGGGTCCGGGAGCGACCTCCTGCACGCGGGCCGTATTGCCAATATTCAAAATGGTGCCGGCGCTACTTTTGCCCTCACTATGTCGACATAGTGAGGACAAAAGTCAAAATGGCGTCGGTGCTACTTTTGCCCTCACTGACATAGTGACATCCTCCTGACATAGTGACGCCCTCCTGCACTCGTGACGTCGGGTGACAGGAACCAAAATGGTGCCGGCGCTACCTTTGCCCTGTCATATGGTAAGGGCAAAGGGCCACCGGCGCCATTTCTATTAACGCAGCCGTGGCCCGAGAGCGGGAGATTGCGCCGGGACCCCCCCACTGGACCTCAGGTAATTTAAAACATTTTGGGGGGGTTCGGGAGGGTGGGGGATTTGTTTGAAAGGGTCGGGTGGGTTTTAGGGTTGTTTTGGTGTGCCGGTTTTCCCGCCCTCCCCCTCCCCCGATTTACAATTTTTTGACGATAAATCGGGGGAATTGCTATTGTATCGCGGCTCTAACGATTTTTGACGATTTAAAATATATCTGACGATTGTTTTAAATCGTCAAAAAATGATTCACATCCCTACTAAGGATGTATAGAAGGTATCACAGAGTATATCTGTGATCTGGAGTCATGTCCAAAAAAGGGATGACCCATGCTTTGCAAAGCGCAAGCACTGTACAAAGGACATTAAGTTGTGGGAACCAAACGGGCACTTAACTAACACTGGCATGCATTATCTACTAGGGATGTGCAGAAGGGACAGATTCG
Organism: Rhinatrema bivittatum; assembly: GCF_901001135.1. Classification (NCBI taxonomy): domain Eukaryota; kingdom Metazoa; phylum Chordata; class Amphibia; order Gymnophiona; family Rhinatrematidae; genus Rhinatrema; species Rhinatrema bivittatum. The sequence goes on from NC_042616.1 coordinate 514,125,060, forward strand.
TCCGATTCGGTATTTGTCGGGACCCAAATACATTGCATTCGTTTTCATAGGGGGGAAACCCGATTCGTCCATTAGTTGAATTCGGTATTCATTTTCCATTAAAGTTGGGGAAAAAAAAAAACCTTCCCAACCCTTTAAATTTAATTAACTACAACCCCCCACCCTCCTGACCCCTCCCCAAGACTTGCCAAAAGTCCCTGGTGGTCCAGTGGGGGTCCTGGAGTAAGCTCCTGCTCTCAGGCCGTCGGCTGCCAGTATTAAAAATTTGCTCCTACCATGTGACAGGGGCCGACCAATGACACCAGTAGCCCCTGTGACATAGTAAGGGCAAAGGCTATCGGCACCATTTTGAATACTGGCAGCTGACGGCCCGAGTGCAGGAGATCACTCCAGGACCCCCACTGGACCACCAGGGACTTTTGGCAAGTCTTGGGGGGGGGGCAGGAGGGTGGGGGTTTTATTTGTTAATGATACATTGCATTCGTGGGGGTTTGCATACGTTTCGGGAAGTCACAAATGCAACGAATAGGGACCTATACATTGCAGATTGCGCATTCATTCAAAACGAATGTACATCCCTATTTTCTACAGAAGTAGAACCCCTTATAACTGGCATCTGAGAAAGGTGTATATTTACCCTACCTCGTACACGTGTAGTATGCTTATGCGCAAATACATGCAATACATTGAAACCACAGATATTGATGCATTCAACACACATACTATTCCTACCTATTTTAAAAATTAACGTGTAAATTTTGTGTGTGAAAGTAAAGTAGGACTTACTTACATAAGTCTTGATTTATACATGTAAATTGGCCAATTTTAAAACACACGTGCATAAATGAAATTAACCAGTTTACCAATTAGTTCAGCAGTTCTCCCATTCCTCCTCCAGGTCATCAAAACCTACCTGGTTCTTCAATCTGAACTCCCCCCAGTTCAACCACGTATCCCACCCAGTCAGTACTACACAATAAACATGTTTAATATATTTTATTTTTAATTTATTTTATTTAAAACTATTTATCAATTGCACACTCCCACAATCATGGCAGCTTGCAAAATTAAAACATACATAAATCATAAACATATTTAAACACTATTGATCAATATGCCAGTTAATTAGCAGTTATAAAAATGCATTAGTAAGTTGATAAATGTATGCATGTTAGTGTTTTTTTTAAATATTAACTTATGTGTGCAAGTATTGGCCTCATTCCAGAATGCCCCTCGATTGCTCGCTTTTTTTTTACATATGGGTATGTGCATGTGAAAGTGAATATATGTGCATTTTTTTTTACTTTTATAAAATACAGAGTGCAAAAGTAGAGGCTATTTACACGTGGATATACTAAATTTTACTTGCGTAAAGTTTTGAAAATTCACCCTTAAATGTTGCTACCATGGTTTAAGATTTTACCTATTTGTTTGTATTAACCTTGAACATTACCTATGAGAACTGAGGCATTTCTGCTGTGCTACCAATGCATATTTGAATACCCTAGTGTTTTTGACACACTGACACAATGAGAACTGTATGAAGAGCTTAGAAGACTGAATGAAATCATCACCAATACACATCCATAGTTATTTGAAAGAGGAAGAAAATAACAGCTAATAGAGTGAGAGCAAGGCAAGGTATGGAATACACACAACAGGTCCTTTAAAAAAAGTCTTTTTACTTCATCATCCATATTACATTTCTTTTACTCCTGTTAAGTAATCTTTTTGCTTTAATGTTATTTTATATATTGTTGTTTTGAATTATTTCTAGATCTTTTCCTTTTGATGATCTCCAGTAATGGAAAACTTCCTTTATTTTTGTCAGTAGAACAGACAGTATCATGGTGAGCATAGTGAAGCTTGACCTTGGAGAATGTCCTGAGATGAATGCTGTCAGATGCTAGGGACACTGACATGCCAACTTATCCATTACAACCTGGCATAACAATGAGCCATTAGCATGCAGGAAAGTCTGTGTGAACAGAGAACACATCTGGCTAGCCCTTAAATTCATTTGTTTAGACCCTGGTGTGCTTTGCATTAAAGCACACACACAAAAAACCACTTTCTTTTTCAGTAGCTGAAAGAAATTGTTTGAACTTCTGAAATGCCTCTACATGTGGGCAGAACTGAATCTAAATTTCTAACTGGTGTGAATTTCCATCTAGCAAATTTCTTAATTGATGAAAAAATCTGCTCTGCTGTACTTTTCTCTGCTTTACCCTGATCAAAGTACAGTTGAGAGAATATTTAGTATAGCACTAACATACTGGAGTAGATGATGGCTGATAAAGACCAATTGGTGCAGTCTTCCTGGTTATTCTGGTCTAAATTGCTAAGGATGTATTCCAACTGACAGCCATAGAAGCTTGACCCCTTGTAGGACATCGTGCCTCATTGGTTCTCTACCATCCTGGGTGGATGAGCATATGAGTTCTCATACATAATCCAACCATCTTTCAGCACACAAAACTGTGCATGTAAAAATCAGTATATAAGCTCGCAAGTAGTCTCTGAGCACAGTTATCAAATGGTTATCACATCAGAAAACCACTTTCTTGTCCCGCAGATGCAAGCCCCACAAAAAGACTGCAACCACTATTGGAAACAATTTCAAGAAAGTAATGTTCTTTGTAGTACCAGACAACTTCCAGTCCTCTGGCCATGAAGCCACTTACCAAGAGCCTTGAAAATAAGCACCAAAACCAAGGGAACCCACTGCATCTGTATGTAGCTCAAGGTCATGATTCGACAATGAATCAGATTGCCAGAGCAAAGAACCATTGAAGTCCGACAAGAACCGATCCCAAATGTGCAAATCCTAGTGAATGTTACATGTAATTTGAATATGATAATTACACGTTTTCACACCCGACATAGTGAAAGACAACCTGCACAGAAATACCCTACCCATGGGAATCACGCAGCAGGCAAAATTCAAACTACCCACCAAGAATTACATCTTTTACAAGGTCAATTCTATTATCTAATAGAGTAAATAACCGATTTACATTAGCTTGTTCAAGTCCTTTCGTGATTTTGTAGACCAAGGCCACCTCCATACTCTCTACTAGCAGCCAAAATAGCATCAGCATAAGCCAATAGAGGCCCATATTATGAAGGATCATGACGTCTGACAACACTAGCCAAATGAAGAAAGGATCAGATCCAATTAAAAACATTACACACCACCTTCTTTTGAGTCCCCGGGAAACACTCCACCCTGCCCTTCTTCTTCTTTTCTTTCCTCCACCTCTTTGGCCTTCCAACAATTGAAAAATATCAATATATTTCCGCTGCCATATCTTCTTCCTAAGGGACCTAGAATCATCCTCCAACAATTCGGAGAAGGTTACCAATGCAGGGGCCTCTCTATCAGCCCCTTTATCATCTGACCCCTCTACAGCTACAGGGGAAGCACGTGAAGAACCAGAAGAGGAAGAAGATGAAGACAATGAGGAAACAGAAGAGCTGAACCTATTCTGCTTCTTCCTACGCTTTGACTATCCTGCCTCTTAACCCAAAAGAATCACCTGACTTACCTCCAATGACCGTAGATTCTCCTACCCCCCTCCCCACCACCTGATGAACTCCCAACCATAGCCACCGAAACAGACTGAGCCAATGTCTCACCCACTCTAGAGGGACCCCTAGACAACAACTCACCCTGTTGATCAATGCTTGGGTCCACCTCTCTCGGAATTGGGATTGAAGGACCAGATTCATAGGCCACCACAGACACAGGGTCATTTCACCATCCTTCTTGCTGCAAAGAGCTTGGACCATCCAATCATTCATGTGATGGATATGCCTGAAGAAGAACATAAGCAGCTGAAACAGCAGGCCCAAAAGACCCCGCCAACCCCAGACCCCCCAACAGTCCCCTGTGAAACCTCAGAGAAAGGGCCCCAGCCCAAAGAGTAACCAGGGGTAGGCCGCCAGATACCTTGACCCATACTGCCCAGAGTAACTCCACCGACGTCAAAATTAGATGGCCCAAAACACAAAGAACTGCCCCAGTTACCCCCACCCGGTTAAGGAAACCTCCCCTGAAAGCAAAACCATAAACAAGGTGCCAAAGGACCCTCACCTCAACTGGAAAATACAGGCCCCAATTATCCCATAAATCCTTGAAATTAGCTGCCAGACCCCCGACCCCAACCCCCAGCCAGCAGAAAATCTAGCACCCACAGATGATCCAGTCCTGTCATCCCCAATCGTAGCCTCAGCACCAGGATGCAATGCCCCCCCTACTCAGGCCACATATTACCCTGACCCCCTAATCCAGAATCCACACCAGAGCCCACACCAACCTCAGGGTGTCACCCCACCCCCCCACCCCACCATCAAGTGCACTTACTGCTGGGAGCTCCAGAACACTGAGAGGCCCTGACAAACCATTCCTGCTGCCAAGATATGATGCATCCGAAATGTGCAAACCACCTCTCACCTCCATGATCTCCTCGGCAGCCATCGCCACCTCCTCGGACTCCATTACTTGGAACAGAAAGAACACACATGAACACTGACAAACAACCCACGGATGCAGCGGCGACAGCAGTGGCAGGCAAGTGCACGTCACACTGCCATGCACAGCCCTCAAAACCCCAAACTTCTCCCACACCTAGGAACCAGTCAGTTCCCAAATCATGAGTGGTTTGAATTCAAACCACGCTGCCCTGACCTAATGGACTGGAAAAATCCAGTTATGACCAACCCCCACTCCACAGGCCTGGTCACAAAGTGAGCATGGCACCATATTACTACAGACAAACAGGTATGATACCTGCCTGCCCATCCAATACATATACCTCTTAGGATATTATATGTCCATATATCTCGTAAAAGGGAGCCCACATGAACAAAAACAATGGGCCTTAGGTAGGAACAAAATTGAGTTCTAAACCTCAAACAAGTTCCAAAGGACAGATTGGCCAAACCTGCTCTCACATCAGCCATCCCTGGGGGGCCCTGATGGCTGAGATATGGAGGCCCTTGCAGCCACCTGTAGATCCTATCCCATTGGCAGCCAAAAAGCAGACAGATAGGCTGTGTGGCCACTGATGGACCTCATCCCATCAGTGGCTGAGCAGGGAAGCATGCTGTTCCTAAGCTGTGTGCCGGCCACTGTTCCCTCTAAGCTACATGTGTATATTAGGGATGTGAATCGTTTTTTGACGATTTAAAATATCGTCCGATATATTTTATTTATTTATTTATTTATTTAAAAGTTTTTTATATACCGCACATGGGATCACTTACGTGTCCGTCTAAGCGGTTTACAAATTTACATACACAATAAAACAAGGTTTACATACTTGATATACTCAAAATTTACATACATGATAGAGCAGAGTAATACCTAATAATAGCGGAAACCGGGATGTGAGAGAGTTTAAGGGGTTGATTTAGGTGCGGGTACTGTAATTGTATGCATCGTTAAATAAGAAGGTTTTAATCATCTTTTTGAATTTTTTTTTAAATTTTAAATTTTAAATTTTTTGAATTTTAAATCGTAAAAAATCGTTAGAGGCACGATACAATAGGAATTCCCCCGATTTATCATCAAAAATCGTAAATCGGGGGAAGGGGGAGGGCGGGAAAACTGGCACACTAAAACAACCCTAAAACCCACCCCGACCCTTTAAAATAAATCCCCCACCCTCCCAAACCCCCCAAAATGTTTTAAATTACCTGAGGTCCAGTGGGGGGGTCCCGGTGTGATCTTCCACTCTCGGGCCACGGCTGCATTAATAGAAATGGCGCCGGCGCTACCTTTGCCCTGTCATAACTCGTTGCCGTATTGCAAAATGGCGCCGGTCGTATGGCCGTATTGCCGTATTGCAAAATGGCGCCGGCCATATGGCCGTATGACATAGTGAGGGCAAAGGTAGCGCCGGCACCATTTTGAAGATTGGCAATACGGCCCGCGTGCAGGAGGTCACTCCCGGACCCCCGCTGGACTTTTGGCAAGTCTTGTGGGGGTCAGGAGACCCCCCAAGCTGGCCAAAAGTCCCTGGGGGTCCAGCGGGGGTCCAGGAGCGATCTCCTGCACGCGTGACATCAGGAGCCAGGAACCAAAATGGCGCCGGCGCTACCTTTGCCCTGTCACATGATAAGGGCAAAGGGCCACCGACGCCATTTCTCTTAATGCAGTCGTGGCCAGAGAGAGGGAGATCGCGCCGGGACCCCCCCACTGGACCCCAGGTAATTTAAAACATTTTGGGGGGGTTCGGGAGGGTGGGGGATTTGTTTTAAAGGTTTGGGGTGGGTTTTAGGGTTTTTTTGGTATGCTGGTTTTCTCGCCCTCCCCCGATTTACGATTTTTAACGATTTAAAAAAAAAACAAAAAAAAAACACGACGATAAGATTTCCCTCCCCCCCCAGCCAAAATCGATCGTTAAGACGATCGATCACACGATTCACACCCCTAGTAGCTATATTATATTGTGGTTCTTTATTGTAACATCCTTTAAATTCATTTGTAATTTTATTTTGCTTTACTGTTTTCTGATTGGCTGTCTTAGTCAGGCTCACCATTTTCCTATTGGTTCAATTTCTTCGCGCCAAAATTTTTCCCTTTAAATGCTGGGCTTTGTCTTTTCTGTCCGCTCTCCTTGCCTTGTCAGTTTCGCGAATGTCATTCTGTATCTAAGGTATGCTTCATCGGCACAATTTTGAAATTGTATACCATTTGTTTTGTGGTCCTATCTTTATGAATTCTTACACATGTGTATTATTTATGTTTCAGTTTCAAAGCATTTAACTTGTCCCTCTCGACGCAGCCTTTGGGCAAAACATGGAGTCCGTGTCTGGAGACCCTAATGAGAACTGTTATGTTTCACAATTGAGCAATGGAGTTGCCGCTTTGAATAAAAGGAAATTTTGTTTTCCCTACATAAAATTATTAAGCTTTGGACCTCTCAAGTTTCTTGGCATCTCCTTTGGCATTTGATATTGATTACTTGAAGTGCACATTCTTGGCTCCACAATTTGTGATTGTGCATGAGAGTGAGACAGCATGTGAAAGAGAGAGCCAGTGTATATATATATGAAAGAGACAGCAGGTGAGAGTGAGAGCTGAGTGTGTGTATGTGTGTGATAGAGAGAGTGGTAGAATGAGAGCCTGAGTGCATGTATGGGAGAGGCCGCGTGTGAGAATGAGAGCCTGAGCGTGTGTTTGAGGGAGGAAGGGAAGAAGACAAGTGGAGAGAGAAGAAAGAAAAAAAGCCTGTAACTAACTGATTAGAAAACTAAGGCCTAGAATCATTAAAATGCTATAAATGTTACCTACAACAATAGTGCACTTAACAGGGGAGAGAGAGAGAGAGAGAACTTCTTTATAAGGCTTTGATATCAGTCAAGATTTCTACAATGTACTCTCGCCCTTGCTTGATGCACTCTTATCAAGCGAGGGCACATTGTAGAAAGCTTACCTTTGTGAGGCTTTCTTCACTCCAAATCACATCAAATCTTCACTGATGTGTACTGTGCTGTTCGTACCTCTGATTGTGCATGTAAAACAGCCCCCCAAAACCTAGATCACCACCAAAACCTCACCTCAAGTTACTAGATGACCCTCCTATAGTGGTATAAATAGATGGCTAATACGTGTGCCACCCCAGAGGTGTTTTCTCCCTTCCTCCCTACCCCCTCATAACAGGATTTGTGATACATATCACAAATCCTGTTTTGGGCATATTACACAGTTTAATGCTGGGAAAAAAAGGTGTAGTTATATCTGGCATTAAAATGTGCATTATGCTATCACATGCAATATTAAACATCCCTCATTTTCATAAACCCTGCCCAAACTCCTCCCCTTTGATTAAAATTTAAACATTTGCATATGCATCTCATGATGTGATAATGCTGGCATTATGGTGAAAATGTTTTTAGAATTTTTAGTGATTGTCATATGAAAATGTACAAGAGTAGTACATTCTCTATGTTGATCTCATGATGTACGAGATCAGCATGGAGGAGCTGGAAGTCCCACAAAGTTTTATACCATGGAGCCTGCAAGGAGGCAGTAGATCGGGCTTCAGTGCCAGTAGCAGCGATCAGCACCTCCCCAATATCCATGCGGCAGCAGTGTCAGCAACAGCAGAGGAATGCGAGAAGCTCTGAGGCTGCTGGCAAAAGAAAGAGGGGTTCTGCCTTCAGTATGTGCATGTGTATGAATGGGAGTCTGCCTGGGTGTGGATGTGTATGTGGTGGGAATGTATGGGTGCCTGCTTGGGGTGTGTCTGTGTGAGAATGGGTGTCTGCCTGGCTGTGTGTGTGTGTGTGTGTGTGTGAGAAAGACCGTATGCATGCCTGAGATGGAGGGGGGGGGAGGTGTGAGAATGAATTGGTGCCTGCCAAGGGGTCCGTGTGTGTGTGAGAATGATTGTGTACATGCCTGGAATTGGGGAGGGGGGTGGTGTGAGAATGAATGGGAGCTTGCCTGGGTGTGTGTGTGTGTGTGTGTGTGTGTGTGTGTGAATGTGAGGAAGCCAGTGAGAGTGAGAGAGTGTGTGTGTATGAGAGAATCTGCAGGAATAAGAGCTTGTATGTGGGATGGGGGAGAGAGAGAGGGTCTTAGAGCCAGAGAGTGTGTGTATGTGTCTATGAGAGAGAAATTGTGGGTGTGTATAAGAGCATTTATGTGTGTGTATGTGACAGTGTATGTGTGAGAGAGAATGGACATGCGAGTATGTGTGAGAGAGGATAAAGTTTGTGCACCCCCCCCCCCCCAAACTCTTAATCCTCGACAATCTCAGGGTAACTGGAAATCAAAAGTTCCCAGGTATGGACAGCAAGGGCTTTTTTTTTTTTTTTTTTTTTTAATCCTTATTAGTTTTAATTGTTGGGTGTTAGTTGATATGTGTCCTCTTTTGAAATATTTTATTGGTGCTTGGGAAATTTAAAAAATATGTATATGATTTTAATCAATAGAAGTTATTCTATTTCTCAGTAATTTTAAAATATTTTTTATTAGTATGGTTTTACTATTGTAATTGATGCTATGTTTCTTGATTTTATTTGTTTTATGAGGAATGGTGGTTCTGTTTTTTATTATTTCATTCAGAATCTGACTGCTTGGGGTTTCCATTTCAATTTTTGTCTAATTTGTGATCTTTTATTCTGTATTTGGTGAGGGTCTGTCTCTGCTCTGTGCGTGTGACCAAGATGAGAGATTCTGCTAGTGTGCGTGTGTGTATAGGGATCTATAGCAATCGGGTTTGTTTTGTTTCTCCAGTAGGTGGTATTCTGGGACCCAGTGTAATATGTACCTGTGCTTTTCACAGGTAGGGTTCTTGTTTGAGTCCTTGGCGTTCCTACTGTTACATTATGATAGGTTTGCTGCATAGATTTTTAGTATCTTTTTTGCGGGGTTTTGTGTTAGTTCACATGTCTGGCAGTGGAAGGTGTTTGTGCTGCTATTACACAGGCCGATATAGTACAATGCACTCCGGTGGAGCATTTGGATGCGCGTTTTCGATGCGCTAGCTTTACCCCTTATTCAGTAAGGGGTAATAGCGCGTCGAAAACGCGCGTCCAACCCCCCTGAGACTAATAGCGCCCGCAACATGCAAATGCATGTTGATGGCCCTATTAGTCATTCCCACGCGATGCAGTAAGTAAAATATGCAGTCAAGCTGTACATTTTACTTTAAGAAATTAGCGCCTATCCAAAGGTAGGTGTTAATTTCTGCCGGTGCCGGGAAAGTGCACAGAAAAGTAGTAAAAACTGCCTTTCTGTGCACCCTCCGACTTAATATCATGGTGATATTAAGTCGGAGGTCCCAAAAGTAAAAAAAAAAGTTAAAAATTTAAAAAAAAAAAAATTTAAATGGACCCGCGGCTTGCGGGTTGAAAACCGGACACTCAATTTTGCCGGCGTCCGGTTTCCGAACCCATGGCTGTCAGCGGGTTTGAGAACCGACGCCGGCAAAATTGAGTGTCGGCTGTCAAACTCGCTGACAGCCACTGCTCCTGTCCAAAAAGAGGCGCTAGGGACGCGCTAGTGTCCCTAGTGCCTCTTTTTACTGAGGGCCCTAATTTAAATAAATTAATTTACTGAATTCCATGTACAGGAGAGTGGCCTGGGCGCTCGCCCGCTCTCCCGCAATTTTTACTGTATCGGCCCAACAGTGAGGTGACACCAGAATTTGAAAGTATTTTTTTGGATGATGAGCTGTAAGGGAAACATCCAAGCTCCATTGTTGGGGGAATTTTAGTGGATGCACAGTGAGTCACAGAACTGGAGGTGCAGGATTTATATTGACATTCTGTTCCTTCCTATATACATTCCAGACTTCACTCTCATAGCCATATAGAATTAGTTGAATGAGGTTATCAAATAATTTTAATAATAGTTTTACTAGATATGTGAAACTAGCCAGATTTTAAAAATTATGCATAAGACCCTTTTCTATAGCCAATTTTAAAGCAGGGGGCCATGCTATGGAAGATGGTGTGATATGAAGAAATGTCATTATGGCTTGCTCCCCCCTCCCCCAAATTCTTCTGTCTATAGATGGCACTGATTATCTGTGACCTTAAGTATTAGTTCAAGAAGGATGGGGAGGGGGCACTGGAGAGGCACACAAATACATTGGCCCTCGGGCACCAGAGACCCTCGGTACGCCACTGAAAGATCCCATCATATTATCCCCATAAGCTCCCCAGTGGTACTTTGCCACCCTCACTCTGCCAAACAGGCAGATTGAATAAGGAAAAGGAATAAAACATTACAAATACACACTTCAAGGCTCAGGTATCTGCCACAGGTAAGGAAGACATGTTTATACTGTGCCACCCCCCAAAGCTGTGGCCTGCACAAAAATTCTTGCAATGCAATTATTTCTTACAAGGGTTCTTGAATGTCATTCATTAACAAAACAAGGCCAATATCAGAAAAATGTATATCATCATCCCGATATAATTGCTCTGATTAACTGCTTACAGGTCAATTGACCTAAATCATTACCACCCAGATGTACAATTAATATATTTGGACACTGTCTGCTGACTAAATGATGTCTTAACACTGGCAATAATTGAAACCAGTGCATCCCTTGACTACCAAGCTAATGCAAGGAAACTCCTTATGGAATGCCAAGCAGCCGACAGACCACTCTCCACGCAGCCCAAATCACAAATGAATGACTAATAAGCCATATAGATCATCTGGATCTTCTTGACTCTAGGAAAATTACATATTAACTCAAACATACAAAAACATCTAACGAATATAAGATATAAAAGCCCCAGATTACCATCGCCTAATACGCATTATTGCTGATACAGGCAATCCCAACCATGCACACATATGACCACTCCTATACAAAGAGAATGACTACCAAACTGAGTCACATCCAAACCTAACTCTAAAAGCAAGCAATCTATGCAAAATCACTGTAAACTGGTAACAAAGGTGTACCATCAAAGTGCTATAAAAGGTAACCCTCACAGAAGGGTCGCACCTTAAAATATTGCCAAGTATTCATGATAGGACACATCACCATTTCCAGAATACTATTCAAAATTAATTCCTCACCCTTACCTGCCTGTTCAGTCTTAGAATTCCTCACCCATAGCTTTACCTGATCCTCAAAAATTAAAACATCACCTAATAAAACTTTTCATTAATATCATATTTAGAAGACGCCACCAGTTCCCCAATCTTGAAAGCACTTCAAAAAATGCTAAGGACAATGCTACTTGAACTACACACTTCAAAATCCAAACTATGCACTTTCCCCAATACATGCCACAACCCTTCTAAAAACCCAAATACATGCCACAACCCTTCTGAAAACCCAAATACACTAATCTTACCTATCACACATACTCGAAATCTAGGACTCACCATTGACAAAGACCTATCATTCAAAGCCCACATAACCAACAAGGTAAAGGAAGGATATCACAAATTACTGACACTCAGACGTCTCAAACCATTCCTCATACAAGATGACTTCAGAACAATTCTGCAACTACTCATCTTCTCCAACATAGACTACTGCAATGCTTTACTCCTTGGACTACCTCTTACTACCATCCGTCCTCTCCAAATCCTACAGAACACCACCGCCAGAATCCTGACTGGATCAAAAAAAGATGAACACATCACACCAACACTCATCTCCCTACACTGGCTCCCCATAAAATACCAAATTGAATACAAAGTCCTGACTACCCTACATAAAATAATCATGGGACAACAAAACAATTGGCTTAATAAACATATCGTAACACACACTCCAAAACAAAACCTACGATCAATGAATAAAGGTCTCCTCAAAATCGCTCAAGCAAGAACCACCTGACTAAACACAACACACGAGAGAGCCATATCCATTGCCAGCCCCACAATATGGAACTCTATATTAGGGATGTGAATCGGGCTTCGGACAATTGAAAATATTGTCGATATTTTCAAAATCGTCAGAAATCGGGGGCTCCCCCAAAACAATAGGAAAACCCCACGATATTGTTCATGGGGGTTCTTTTACCATTTTGGGGGAGGGCGGGAAAAACTGCACACAAAAATAACCCCTAAACCCACCCCAACCCTTTAAAACTAATCCCTTAGCTTTCCCCACCCTCCTGACCCCCCCAAAATTTTTTTACAGGTACCTGGTGGTCCAGTGGGGGTCCCAGGAGTGATCTCCTGCTCCCGGGCCGTCGGCTGCCACTAATCAAAATGGCGCCAATGGCCCTTTGCCCTTACCATGTGACAGGGTATCCATGCCATTGGCCGGCACCTGTCACATGGAGGGAGCACTGGATGGCTGGCGCCATCTTTAAAAATGGTGCGGGCCATCCAGTGCTCCTACCATGTGACAGGGGCCGGCCAATGGCATGGATACCCTGTCACATGGTAAGGGCAAAGGGCCATCGGCGCCATTTTGATTAGTGGCAGCCGATGGCCCGAGAGTGGGAGATCGCTCCCGGGACCCCCCACTGGACCACCAGGTACCTGTAAAATGTTTTTTGGGGGGGGGGGGGTCGTGAGGGTGGGGGAAGCTAAGGGATTAGTTTTAAAGGGTCGGGGTGGGTTTTTTGTTTATCGGCTCAGGCGCAGCCGATAAACAAAACTGTGATCGGGATGGACGGAAAAAAAAACACGATGTGAATCGGAACCGGAATCGGAACCGATTCCGGTTCTGATTCACATCTCTACTCTATATCGATGAAAATAAGAACTCAACCATGCATTAAAATATTCAAAAAAGAACTGAAAACCTGTCTGTTCACCAAAGCCTACTAAGTCACTCAACCAAACAGCTCACCAATTATACTCACAACACAACGTTAAAAAAAAAAAAGCTACTTCCCCAGATCTACCAAGGAATCCGTAACAATGGATTAACCAACATAATTTATACAGTATACCTGTTGTGCTCCGCGGCCGTGGCGCCCCACAACCGCGTCCCCCTACCAGACTCTCAGCGCCATGTAAGTCCCGGGGGAGGGCTCCGACTCGGGCCCGTGCTGCCGGCTGCAGGGGAAGCCGTCCTGCTTCCCCCAGTGGCGTCTCCCCTCCACCGGGGAGATCCAAGATGGCCACCGCCATGGGATCCAAGATGGCCACCGTCAACTCATTTGCATTTAAAGGGACCTGGTCCCTTTAACTAGACTCACCTGCTTCCAATGATCCAGAGCAGAGGAAGTATATAGGGAGGCTTCCTCTGCTCATTCCTTGACTTGGCAACGTCTCTTGCGAGTGTTGTTTGAGTCTGCTTGCCTCGGTGAGTTCCTGCTTCTTGCTCCTGTTACGTCTTGGTGTTCTCTGGTTCTTGACTTCGGATTGGCTTACGGTGATTCTCTGGCTCCTGACTTAGGATTGGCAAGCGGCTATTCTCTGGTGCACGACTTCGGACTGGTGAGCGACGACCCTTTGGCACTCGACCTAGGACTCCTCCAAGACTCCATCTCCAAGGGCCCACCTAAATCCCAGCAGCCTGGGTCCCTACGGGCTCCTCCTGGGGGGACCGCGGGCTTCCAGGGCGAAGCTCCAGTTGGCCTTTGCACCGTTGCTCTGACCTCCCTAGGTCCACCTAAGTCCCAGCAGTCGGGTCCCTACGGGCTCCTCCCGGGGGTACCGCAGACCACCAGAGGTGAAGACTCAGCGCCTCATCTCGTCTCTTCGTCGCCTCCATATTCGCCTCAGCCTCCAGTAGGGATGTGCAGAGCAAAATTTTATGTTCATATTTTTTATGTCCGAAAGGGGGTCCCACTTGCGGCCAATATGGACATAAAAAAAATCCAATGAGTTGGGTATATGTACATATGTGCAAAAAAAAAATTTAAACCCCCTCACCCTCCTTAATCCCCCCCCCAGACTTACCACAACTCCCTGGTGATCGAGCGAGGAGTGAGGACGTCATTTCTGCAATCCTTGGCGAGAAGCATGTGATGTCGGCGGCACGTCGAGTGACGCCGGCGTCACGTGATTCCCGACTCGTTCGCGCCGGACGGCTCGTTCGGCCCAAAAAGAACTTTTGGCCAGCTTGGGGGGGTCAGGAGGCCCCCCCAAGCTGGCCAAAAGTTCTTTTTGGGCCGAACGAGCCGTCCGGCGCGAACTCGCCGGGAATCACGTGGCGCCGCGTCACTCAGACGCGACGTCACGTGATTCCCGGCAAGTTCGCGCCGGACGGCTCGTTCGGCCCAAAAAGAACTTTTGGCCAGCTTGAGGGGGTCAGGAGGCCCCCCCAAGCTGGCCAAAAGTTCTTTTTGGGCCGAACGAGCCGTCCGGCGCGAACGAGCCGGGAATCACGTGACGCCGACGTCACGTGATTCCCGGCAAGTTCGCGCCGGACGGCTCGTTCGGCCCAAAAAGAACTTTTGGCCAGCTTGAGGGGGTCAGGAGGCCCCCCCAAGCTGGCCAAAAGTTCTTTTTGGGCCGAACGAGCCGTCCGGCGCGAACGAGTCGGGAATCACGTGACGCCGGCGTCACTCGACGTGCCGCCGACGTCACATGCTTCTCGCCAAGGATTGCAGAAATGGCGTCCTCACTCCTCGCTCCATCACCAGGGAGTTGTGGTAAGTCGGGGGGGGGATTAAGGAGGGTGAGGGGGTTTATATTTTTATTTTGGCTCAACAATCGCGATTTCCCACATATCGAACATATCTATGTTCGATATGTGGGAAATCCGATCGTTTATGTCGAATCAATTTTTTAAGTAAAAAAAAAATATGAGTTGCGTTTTACTAATGCGGTCAATCCGAATGCACACCCCTAGCCTCCAGTGCCAAGGGTCAGCTGGTCCCGCCTCCTGTTCTGCCTCGCCACCCGACAAGAGAGCCTACAGACCTTCCGAAAGGTATACCATCCTCTTGTCGGCCAAGGGTCCACAAGCCGGAGCATAACAATACCTTACTTCTTACAAAGATACTTTGATTTGTTCAACCCCTCCAGTTAAAGACCGAAATGTATATACAGTCCTCTTCTCACTTATTAACCAAACCTATATGTAACGACAGTATGTATGTAATTTCATCTGTAATACATGTAATATTACTATTTATATTAAGCCTTACAAGGAATATTATATGTAATCAACTTACACTATATGATAAGTCTATCTGATGATGTGTATACAACCTGTTACATAACTCTGTAAACCGCTCTGATGGCGAAACTGAATAACGGTATACAAAACACGTCAAATAAATAAATATCATATGTAATAGGCTGTCTCCAATCCGAAGGCATGTCAACTGATTTTGCCCAATCCTTCAATATCTTGTTTAATAGAAAACTAGATCCTGAATTACCTCACCCATATGCTTTACTGAAGAATGAAAATCCTGCAACGTGACTCATAATTGCCCCTTTAGTATAACCCTGCTCACCAGCATACCATACATATCTTATCATCCATTCTTCTGGTACAAGTCCTGATTGCCATCCTATGTGTCTTAGAAATGCCATTACTTTCTGCCATCCTCCGCTATATCCAAATTGCCGGAGCCACTGATCTGTGGAGAAATTCCCACACCACTGAATCCATAAATACTCCAGAATTAATGTACTCTTCAAATCCGCTCCAGGAGCTAATGTCCTGAATGCATCACACTTTACAACTTGGCAGAATGCGGATTAATGATATCTGCTACTGCCCTGTTATCACACCACAATATCTCTGTCTTTCAAAAACTCAGGCCAAACCACTAATGCTACCACAACTTGGAAAAGTTCTAAAATGGTGATATTCTGAATGAATCCTGATTTATCCATGAATCAGGCCATGGTGCGACACACTACGCCCCACAACAAGATACACCAAAACCTAGACCATCTGCCGTATCATAATACAGTTCTCAATCATTACAGGTTACAGCCTCTGCCTGCCAATTCGACACTTCATTACAATCTTGCAAGATTGCCCTCCATATAAACAAACCTCTCTCATTCCAGCTGTGACTCTAATAAAATGATGTCTTTTTAAAACCCTGTCATAGTGTTATAATTAGTGAGGTTTGGGTGGACCCTTGGACACTGTGGCAGCTGACCATGCCCACGGGGGGAAGTCCCGTGAGGGGCCACATGTCAGGCGCAGCTTAGGACACACAAACACAGAGATTGATCTTTTATTAGACAATGTGATGAAGCCACCAGAGGTGGATGTAGTGAGCAGCAGAAGTAGTCTGGCTGGGCTGGTATCCCTCAGGTGCTGGAACAGCGACTCCTCCGGTAGCAGTGCTGTAGTGGAAAGAACTGAGAATAATGAGTACAGTGGAATATGCACAAGCCCCAGTATGGAGAACCCCAGGATAGGGAGAGCAGGCCCTCGAGGAGGGAGTACCTGATCCCTGAGGGCTAAGAGGCTTGAAGGTAATGTACTCACACAGCGATTCCATGTAGGAGATGGCACTAGGGCTGGAACGGAGGCAGGCAGTCGAGGAGCGAGTACCTGGTTCCAGGGAACAGCTCTGAGGTGAAGATGGTAGTACTCACTGGTGTTGAAGATAGCGAATCCTTCCAGGCAGAAGAGAAGGTAGGAGCAGGCAGCGAGTCAGGGAACATGGGCCCTCGAGGAGCGAGTACCAGTTTCCTGATAGCGACCTGAAAAGCAAGTGAGAACCCCGAGGAGTGGGAACCTCATTAGCATTAAGAGTCCAATGGAAGATTGGAGAGGCAGAGTTGCTGGGTACGGAGAGCGAATCCCATCCGTAAGATTACCCTTGGTAACTCAAAGGCTAGCAAACATCGTAGGCTTTAAATATCCAGGTAGCGTGACGTCATCACAAGGGGACGCCCCTGAGGTTTGCGCCAAGTAGGAAATAAGAGTGAGGGCTGCGCGGTGCACGTGCCCTAAGGTACCAGCGGAGCATGGCGGGAGGCAGCGCCCAAGCCGGTCCAGGGACGCCAGAGAGGATGGCAGGCAGACACCGCGGCAGCCAGGCATCCATCCATAGCAAGAGGAGGTGCAAAGAAAGAAATGTAGGCAGAGTGAAGCCATCAGGAAGGGACGGTTGCAACACATAGATGCTGAGAATCTCCTTAAAAATGTCTGTCCAATAGGTATGACTTTGCAGGCAAAATTCAAACTGTTGATTAATGACTGCATCTTGTTTAACATAACCTTCTTCAATTTACATATCTCACCAATCAACTCATGTAGCTTTTGCATTTTAACCTCTGGTAAATGAAAGGTCATCTGTACAGTATCAATCTCTATACTTAGAAAGGTTAAAGTTTGAACCGGTTCTTTTCATGAGCTAAAGGAATACCAAAATCCTCAGCTATCTTCATAAAGCTCACAAGCAATTGCTCACAAGTACTGTACTAGCTGTGCCAACAAATAAACATTTGTCTAAATAATGAACCACATTATGAAGACCCAATACCTGAATAAATTCAATGAATAAATGAACTGAAAGCTTCAAATAAAGAACAAGATATTGAACAGTCCATAGGTAAACATTTATCAAAATAATACAAGCCTTGAAACTGAAAACCTATCAAAGGGAAATATGATGGCTGTATTGGCATCGCAGAGTCAAAGGATGCATATTGCACCACGCAAAATATTTTCAGAAGAAAATCATTAATAGATCCGCTGCCTGGCTTGTTTTTAGGGATTACTGGCAACAGAGATAAAAACATAAGGCCTAATTTTAAAAGGCCTACGCGTGCCTATACTGGGAGATACATGCATGCATTTTCAAACACCTGCAGCCACTCACATATCTCCTGGTACATGCTGAAGAACGGGTTAGGGAAAAAGGAGCAGGTTGGAGGTGGGGTCTGCATAGGGCATGGGTGGGCCAGATGGCGCCAATAAGGCACTGTCCGGCTGCAGCGCATGCCGGCAACCGACCAGCCTGCGCAACCTGCTACTGCTCCGGAGAGCAGGTAAGAGATAAAACACAAAAAAAATGTTAATTAGCAGGGTTTTAGGAGTCGAGGTTAGTAGGGAAAAAGGGAGGCAGGTTAGTGTTGCGTCCATCAATCTCAGACGGCTTTGACCTCTGTGCTTCACCTTTCTTCCTTCTCTCTTCTCAAGCCTTGGGAAGATGGCTGCTGCCGCATCTTCATGCCACTCTCTCTGGTGTCCCCGGATCGGCAATGGCGACGATGTTCGCCATGATTTTCCTGAGGGCCTCCTAGGGTGCGCGCGTGCATGCCACCCACATCTTTATCCATGTCATGGCGGGAACCTCGGGGGCATCTCCTCCAGGTCACATCATCACATCCTGGTATTTAGCATGCCCTTCGTTTGCTAACAAACTGAGTTAGCAAGGATTGGATTGCCTCTGGTCTAAGCTGCTCTGCCACTTCCCAGCTGCCGCAGGAAGCTCTCTCTGCCCTTTGGAGTATTCTTTAATAACCTGGGTATCCGCTCCTCGGGGGCCCTTCTGCTCTATTTCAGCTACCTCTCATGGGATACTGGGTACTCGCTCCTTGAATACTGTGTACAATTCTGGAGAAGGTACAGAGAAGGGCTCTCCCGCGGACTTTACTGAATTGGCCCGCTAGTGTCCTGGGATGTGAGGATTGTAGATGCATCTTGCGTCAATGAAGAACCCCTTTGCCAATGATTACCAAAATCTCCAGCTGCTGGTCCTTCAGATATTCTGCAATCCTCAGGCTTCAACTCTGGTCCAACCTCTGGCATCTGCTCCAACTGTAAAAAAAGGGGACCCAACCCACAGCCCTATCCTCACCCATCCTTCTCTCAGAAACACTTCCCGCCTCCCACGTATCCTGATCCCCTTCCTTTAGAACACCCTCTCCAATGACCCCATCCCTCATCACACTTAACTGTCTATTTCTGAAATCACCCCTACTCACCCCACCCCAGCCTGCCCTTCTAACTCTGCATTGACCACTTAACTAACTTCATCCACAAATGTCTTCTCAACATTGCCATTTCTCTATTAAATCCCACACTTAGCCTACCACTAACACTTCCTCTGTTCACATTTCCAAGAAATATTCCTGATCTTCCCACTCTTCTAAATCTTTTAAGTCTTATGCTTGATTGTCTGCTTTTAGTCTTAACTACATTTCTTTTCTTTTAACCAAGTCTCTTGTCCTGTATGTTTGTCTTATTAGATTGTAAGCTCTGTTGCGCAGGGACTGTCTTTTTGTATGTTTGCACAGTGTTGCTTATATTGTGTAGTGTTAAAGAAAGGTTAATTAATAATAATAATTCTACCACTCAATTGTCTGCTATTTCCTCTTCTAAGCAAACATTTATTAATCCCCTCCATTACACTTTGACTCACATACTCAGCTATCTGTGATAAGCACTACACCACTGTCGGTAAAGAGCTTCACCACTACCAGCTGCAGAGGTAGCCCTTACCTTAAGCCAAATTCTGTTGGTTCACTATTGGTAATAATACCAGAGCCATTAAAGCCTAAATGAGCTCTTAGTCTTCTCATCCCCACCTGCAGCAAACCACATCCATTTCCTGGTGCAGCTCTACCAACCACCTCAACCGTTCCCCTGCCAATGAAATCCTTAACCATCCCTCTCAAGGATCTCCTCAAAGTCCCAGTTCTTGTCCGCCTTGCTACAACTAACAAACCTTCATCTGACTGACTGACAGCCTGTGAAACGAATACCAGACCACAAACAAGCATACACTCGTGATGATACAGCCACTCTCAATGTCACCATCGCCAACCCGGAAGGCACCGTACTTCCTCTCCATGACAACCTCCACATTTCGAGCATCCACCAATCCATCCTGCTGTCTCACACTGACATCAGCAGTGACCACCTCCCTCGCCACCGCAGCAGACCCTCTTTCTGCCCAACAAACCCTCCTTTCATTGCCTCCCCATGAAGACCACCAACCCCCCCAGTGTTAGGAATTTGGGTGATAGCCAGGTGAGCTGAACACCACCTTCAGGAGTGGCACAGGACAGAAGGACTGGAACAAGTGAGGGTGGTCCGGTGAGGTTGGGCTGAGTCTCTGGAGCAAGGTGCATGGCGGTAAGGGTGAACTTCAGAAACACTGGAACAGAGTGTGAGTAGGCGTGGAAGTGGGTGTGTGTAAGCATGAAGCTAGAACACTGTAACTGGGTGCAGGTATGGGTGTAACCTGAACATGGGAATAGAATGCCGGTAAGCGTGGTACTGGATGTGGGTAGGCGTGGAACTGGAGGAAGGGAACTAGAACAAGGAGGACAGACTATGACAAGACAAACAAGGACAAGGACTACACTGACCATGAAACACAGAATGCCCAAAGGCAGCAAGGCAAGAGAAGCCCCAAGGGAAAGCAGGGGCAGCAGACAGAGCAAGAGGTTTAGCTTCAAGGGGGAGACCAAGAAGAATCAGGGTGGGTAAGGGGACAAAAAGGCTAGGATAGGCCATAGAGCAAGGCAAGCAGGGAACCAGAAGGCCCATAGGCACACAAAGCAAGGCAAGGAACGGATGGCTAGAGGGAAGCCAAAGGAACTCAGTGCCGAAGCACTGAGGCATGGGCTAGGCGGGGTTAAATACTGGAGTCTGGGTACAGGATAGGCAGGCAAGGAAGGCTGGGCCAGCCAGGGGACAATGTTCATGGAGGACCTCTGGTGGTAAGGAGGCTGCACAGCTTCCTGAATCGTAACAGTTCCTACCCTGTTCAAGACCTCCTCCTGGGACCCATCTCTTCCAGGAGTACTGGCTGAAGGAGGATGCTGTGGGTTGGCCTGGGTGGATTACTTTGGTTAAGTAGACTCGCTGAAAGCAGGCATCTTCTGCAGAGTGAAGTTACTTTGTCTCCCTTTGGAGTAGCACAACTGGCTTGGGCTACTCCTGGGGCAGCACGGCAGAGTCAGGTTCCCCCTGGAGCTGAGCGATAGACTCAAGCCCCTCTAGGAGTTGCAAGGCAGGCTCAGGCCTCTCCAGGGGCTCCGAGGTGGACTCGGGCCCTTCTTGAGGTGGAACGAAAGACTTCAGCCCCTCCTGAGGATAAACAGCAAAGTTGGGGTCCCCCTGAAACTGAGCGATAGGCTCCAGCCCCTCCTGGGGCTGAACAGCAGGCTTGAGTCCCTCCTGGGGCTGCAAGACAGCCTTGAGCCCTACCTGGGGTATTGTGGCTAGATCTGAACAGGTGTCCCTTTCAGAATGGGAAGGTTGTAAGCAGGAGCCTGCTGCAGCTAGTACTAGCTGAGTGCAGGCACCGCCTGCTGGTGATAAGGATTGCATGCAAGCCTCTCCTGCTGGGGTAGTAGACAGAGTGTTGGGACCTGTTGCTGAGAGAACTGGCTTAGTGCAGGCGCCTCCTGCTGGTCATGGTGGCGGAGTACAGACATCCCCTGCCTGATGAGCTGGTGGAGAAGGAGTGTTTCTTCCACACTGGGAGTTCTTTACTAGCTTAGTTGCATCTGTAGCAAGGTTGGAGGTCTTTATTGCATAGGGAGAGCAAAGAGTGTCTTTCAGTAAGCCCAGATTGGCTGGAACAACAGAGATGGAAGCTTTCCACTGTAAGACATCTGGACAGAGCTGTCCCTTTAAGAGAGATTTGGCATGCATCACAAAGGTTTTTTTTCCCTCATACTCGGGCTGCATCTGAGATCTGGAATTAATGGGAGACCCACCAGAAAATGAAGTGGCAATGGGATCTGGATCTGGAGTCAGTGCATCATAACTGGAGTCAGTCTCAGAGCCTTGCTGATGCTGAAGGGAGGTAAAGCAAACAGGTTTTAAAATAGTACATGCAATTTACTCACAACCCTGGGCAGATTTCCCCCTGGACGGTTTGTCCAATTTGGAGAGAATTGTGGCTGTAAGTCCATTCAAATTAGCTGCTTGCTCCAAAACACCTGGTGAGGGGAAAGGCTCACAGGCTGATTTAATTAACTCCCTCGGAGCTAGAATGCCTGTTGACTGAGACGAAACTGAAGTACTCAGAGCAGACTTTGCGGTAAGTGTTTACCTGAGACAATACCTGTCTTAGCCAGAAATGTTTCTGCAGATTTTATAATCTTAGTTGCAGAGTTTTTATTACTTAGGCAGGCTGAGAAGGTTGTTGCAAGTTTTCCCCTATGAACTATAGGTTTTAAAATGTCAGTTCCAGAGGTAATCAGGGTTTTACTTCTTGGGTCTGGTGCAGTCTTAATCTGAACAATAGTGAAGTCCTTATTTCTAAAATCTGTTGTGACTGAGACATGGGTAGGATTCTTTTTTTTGTTGGGCAGGCTGGAATACTCTGCATGCTTGGGCTGGAAGCTTTGGAGTGAGTCTGTCCTTCCTCCAAACAAGGTACTGCCATTAAAGGTGCTCTTGTTCTTGCAGAGATTGGCTTGATGACTGCACAGATTCTTACAGAATTAAGTGTAGACTCACCAGGCTGAAGCAATGTCCTGTCCCTGCATCTGGAGGTGGATGGCTTCGGCATAGTGTTAGGAATTTGAGCAGTAGCCAGGTGAGGTGAACACCACTTTCAGAAGTGGCACAAAACAGAAGGACTGGAGCAAGTGCAGGTGGTCTGGTGAGGCTGGGCTGAGTTTTGAAGCAAGGTGCATGGAGGTAAGGGTGAACTTAAAAAAATACTGGAACAGAATGAGGGCAGGCCTGGAAGTGGGTATGGGAAAGCATGGAGCTAGAGCAGTGGAACTGGGTGCAGGTATGGGTGTATCCCGAACACAGGAACAGAATGCCGATAAGTATGGTACTGCATCCGGGTAGGCATGGAATTGGAGGAAGGGAACCCGAATAAGGAAGACGGACTATGACAAGACAGGACAAAGCAGGACAAGGACTACACTGACCATGATACACAGAATGCCCAAAGGTAGCAAGGCAAGAGAAGCCCCAAGGGAAAGCAGCAGACAGAGTAAGTGGTCTAGCCTCAAGGGGGAGACCAAGAAGAATCAGGATGGGTAAGGGGACAAGAAGTTTAGGGTAGGCCAGACACACACAAAGCAAAGAACAGGTGGCTAGAGCAGGGAGCCCAAAGGAACTTTATGCTGAAGCACCTAGGCATGGGCTAATGCGGGGTTAAGTACTGGAGTCTGGGTATAGGATCGGCAACCAGGGGATAGTGCTCGTGGAGGGCCTCTGATGATAAGGAGGCTGCACAGCAGCCAAAATCGTAACACTCAGCCACTGCCGCCACTCGCCCATCCCATCCACGTTTGCCCACCACTGACCTCGCAGAAGCACCACAGGTACCACCACGCAAACCCATCTGCTGAACACTTGCCATTTTTTTTCTCTTTTTTTTTTTTAAATTTACAATCCCCCAAAGAACCTTCAGGTCCCCCACACCTCAAGCAATCAAAATAAACTGCAGCGACCACTGAGGAGAGAAAAAAGGCAGGCAAAAAAACTTCTGCAACCACTTTTTTCTCCCTCTAGTCCCTCCCCTTTCCTACGTTCCAATCCTGCAGCCAAATGCCCAATCCATTCCCCCAGCACAGTAACCGAAGTTCTATTAGCCATAACTATTACCTCAATACTCTTCATATTTCTGTAATCCCCTTTTTCTTTTCATCAGACTGTTGTATGTACTCGTGTGTAAGTCGAGAATTTTATGCCAGAAAATAAGCCCAAAAAAGCTGGCTCGACTTATACATGCATTGCATAGCATACGGTAGTTGTGCATTTTTCTTTTTTTTAGATCAAAATTTTGTTTAAAAACAACAACTCCAAAACCAGCCCCAAACCTTCAATCTTTACTAAATATAAATAAAGCTCCCCACCCTTCTGACCCCCTCAAGACTCACCCAAAGTCCCTGGTGGTCCAGCGGGGGTACCCGGGAGCGATCTCACGCTCCCAGGCCGTTGGGTGCCAGTAATCAAAATGGTGCCGGTGGCCTTTTGCCCTTACCATGTGATGGGGCTACCGGTGCCATTAGCCGGCCCCTGTCACATAGTAGGAACCAAAAGGCCGCCGGTGCCAATTTGATTACTAGCAGCTGCTGGACCACCAGGGACTTTGGGTGAGGCTTGGGGTGTCAGGAGGGTGGGGTTTAATCATTAAGGATTTGTTTGTGATATATTGTTCCTTCTATAAGATTTTATTTTGAAATGCTCTGGATGTCTCTGCCACCGCCACTACCTTTCTTTGTGGCGGAGGATCATTGCCAATATCCTGCCCCTGCACCTGACTGCCTAGTCTCGCATGCCTCTCTGCAGGATTTAAAGGACCCATGGCAGGAAAAGCTCTACGGCCCTTGCTGATGACATCATCAACCCAGGACTACTTAAGGCTGTATCCTTTCTCCAGCCTTTGCCTTGGCAATAAGTCTTCTCTCTTCAGAGTGTGGATTGCTGAGTTCCTGAGTTCTTTTCTGCCTCCTGTGTTCCTCATCTTCTTCCTTCATTCCTCGGTCTGATCTTGGCTTTGACTTTGGACTGGACTGGTGACCACGAGCTATGCCGCCTGCCTTGACCCTTGCTTGGACCTCGGCCTGAGCACCGGCTTCATCTCCACACCTGGATTTCCTTTGCTGCAGAGGCCCCACGAGCTTTGCCTCCTGCCTCGACCCCTACCTGGACTGTGACCACGAGCTACGCTGCCTGCCTCAACCCTTGCCTGAACCTTGGCGTGAGCACAGGCTTCATCTCTACACCTGGATTTCATTCACTGCAGAGGCCCCACCTAGGTCCATCTGGCCCCGGTACCCAAGGCTCAACCTAAAGGCAACATGGGCTGGTAGTGGTGAAGCCTCTGCTATCCACCAGCCTCACCTATTGATGGTGGGGACCTGTGGGGCTTCACCCCACAAGTAGCATCAACTCCCCCTTGGTCCAAGGGTCCACCACCACAACAGATTGCCAAGGCCATAGATCTTCCAGAGGCTTCCACTCTGCAGGCCATTCCGAGACTTGCTCAGAAAATTCAGGAACAGCAATGATTCTTTGAAACTGTAGCAGTCTCTATGGAGCGTCTCAGCACTTGCCTTGATGCCTCAGTTCCAGTAGGCAAGCCAAATCCATCTACACAGATGCCTACCCTTCTGGCACCACCCCAATGCTTCATCATTCCACTTCCAGCTCCTTCCCGCTGTTCTGGGGAACTTCAACTCTGTCAAGGCTTCATTAACCAATGTAACATGCATTTTTGCCTTCAAGCTCCATGGTTTCTGGATGACACTACAAAGATGACCTATATTCTTTCCCTGTTGGATGGTAAGACACTCTCTTGGGCCTCACCTTTGTGGGAGCACTCCAACCCTATCCTTGAAGACCTCCCTCAGTTTTTGGAACTTTTCAAGACCGTGTTTGATGACCCAGGTCATCAGGCCACTTCTGCCTCAGAGCTCCTCCACATCTGCCAGGGCAGTCGTTCGCTATCCAACTATACTATAGAATTCCGGACCCTAGCCACAGAACTCCATTGGGGAGAGGATTGCCTTCTCTTCATCTTCCTGGATGGCCCATTCTCCCAAATTAAAGCTGAACTGGCAGCTCGTGAACTCCCTTATAGTGTTGGCTGGGAGAATTGATTGCTGTCTCCAGGAACGGTTTGGGAATTACAACTTTCTAAGAGGTGCACACCCATCACCAACCAACCTCGGCACCCCTCTCCTCCTCCAGGAGTTTCTCCTGCCTCAAGAACCATGATGGAGGAACCTATGCAACTGGGCTTTAGAGAGCTGACTTCAGAGGAATGCCTTCAGCGCCACCAGGCCAGACCTTGTTTTATATTGTGGAGAGGCTGGCCATGTAGTAGCTCGCTGCCCAGTAAGGCTGGTAAACTCCTGGGCTAGGACTCAGTGGGGGACTGATCCTAGGCCTTACCTCTCCAGCTCCTTCGTTAACACTTCCAGTGACTATGTGGGCACACAGGAATTCAACATACTAGCCCTAATAGATTCTAGGGCAGGTGGAAACACCTCCACATTCCCACGGATTCAGCCCAATTCCTTAGTTCTCTCTTCAATCCATAGGGATCCTCTCCCAGGGAAGGTTACCCGCATTACTGCTCCCTTGAAGCTTTGCACCAAATCTCTTCATGTGGAACACCTTGCATTCCATGTTCTTAACAAATCTATATATCCCATGGTTCTAGGATTAACCTGGCTCCAGTAACACTCTCTGCAGTTTGTTTGGGCCTCTCTTCAACTATCCTGGTGGGGTCCTGATTGCTATTCGACCTGCTTAGAGAAGGTAATGACCCGGCCATGTCTCACCACTACCGAGGTTCTACCTGGTCTTCCTCTGCAGTATGCGCAATTCGTTAATGTCAGCTTTCTTTTTAGAAAATACATCGTACTTCCTCACAGAGAGTTCAATTGTGCCATCAATCTGCTGCAGGTAGCCAAGCCACCTCAGGGACCGGTTTACCCCTTGCACCTACCAGAGACAAAGGCCATGTCCAAGTATATAAAAGAGAACTTGGATAAAGAACTTGGATGGCTGATGGGCGTGAGGATCGCCTGATAACATGCCTACCTGGTGTGAAGGTGGCGGACCTCACGCGTCACCTAGATAGGATTTTAGACAGTGCTGGGGAGGAGCCGGCTGTCGTGCTACATGTGGGCACCGACGGCATAGGAAAATGTGGGAAGGAGGTTCTGGAAGCCAAATTTAGGCTCTTAGGTAGAAAACTTAAATCCAGAATCTCCAGGGTAGCATTTTCTGAAATGCTCCCTGTTCCACGTGCAGGTCACCAGAGGCAGGCAGAGCTCTGGAGTCTCAATGCATGGATGAGACGGTGCAAGAAAGAGGGATTCAGTTTTGTTAGGAACTGGGGAACCTTTTGGGGAAGGGGGGAGTCTCTTCCGAAGGGATGGGATCCACCTTAACCAGGGTGGAACCAGACTGCTGGCGCTAACCTTTAAAAAGGAGATAGAGCAGCTTTTAAACTAGAACAAAGGGGAAAGCCGACAGTCGCTCAGCAGCGCATGGTTCGGAGAGAGGTATCTTTAAAGGATACTAATGATGCATTAGAATTAGGGCATCCCAACAGTGAGGTTCCAATAATAAGAAAAGTAGGTCAAGTGCCTGTAACTAAAAACTCACCTGAGCTAAAAAATTCTAACTTATCCCTATCAATTAAAAAGCAGAATGAAAATACAAACAAAAAACAAACTTTGAAATGTTTGTATGCTAATGCCAGAAGTCTAAGAAGTAAGATGGGAGAATTAGAATGTATAGCAGTGAATGATGACAGACTTAATTGGCATCTCAGAGATATGGTGGAAGGAGGATAACCAATGGGACAGTGCTATACCGGGGTACAAATTATATCGCAATGACAGAGAGGAGAACCCGGGAGGCGGTGTGGTGCTTTATGTCCGGGATGGCATAGAGTCCAACAGGATAAACATCCTGCACGAGACTAAATGCACAATTGAATCTTTTATGGGTAGAAATCCCTTGTGTGTCGGAAGACTATAGTGATAGGAGTATACTACCGTTCACCTGGTCAAGATGTTGAGACTGACAGTGAAATGCTAAGAAAAATTAGGGAAGCTAACCAAATTGGTAGTACGGTAATAATGGGAGACTTCAATTACCCCAATATTGACTGGGTCAATGTATCATCGGGACATGCTAGAGAGATAAAGTTCCTGGATGGAATAAATGATAGCTTTATGGAGCAATTGGTTCAGGAACCGATGAGAGAGGGAGCAATTTTAGTTCTAATTCTCAGTGGAGAACAGGATTTGGTGAGAGAGGTAACAGTGGTGGGGCCACTTGACAATAGTGATCATAATATGATCAAATTTGATTTAATGACTGGAAGGGGGACAGTAAGCAAATCCACGGCTCTCGTGCTAAACTTTCAAAAGGGAAACTTTTTGATAAAATGAGAAAAATAGTTAGAAAAAAACTGAAAGGAGCAGCTACAAAAGTAAAAAGTGTGCAAGAGGCGTGGTCATTGTTAAAAAAACAAACAAACATCCTAGAAGCACAATCCAGATGTATTCCACACATTAAGAAAGGTGGAAAGAAGGCAAAACGATTACCAGCATGGTTAAAAGGGGAGGTGGAAGAAGCTATTTTAGCCAAAAGATCTTCATTCAAAAATTGGAAGAAGGATCCAACAAAAGAAAATAGGATAATGCATAAATGTTGGCAAGTTACATGTAAGACATTGATAAGACAGGCTAAGAGAGAATTTGAAAAGAAGTTGACTGTAGAGGCAAAAACTCACAGTAAAAACTTTTTAAAATATAAATATATCCAAAGCAGAAAGCCTGTGAGGGTGTCAGTTGGACCGTTAGATGATCGAGGGGTTAAAGGGGCACTTAGAGAAGATAAGGCCATCGGGGAAAGATTAAATGATTTCTTTTCTTCGGTGTTTACTGAAGAGGATGTTGGGGAGGTACCCGTACTGGAGAAGGTTTTCATGGACTGAAAAAACAGCAAGGGAGGCTGCCAAACAAAGCCATGGGGGCAACAGTACAGAATTAGCAGCCAAATGTCCGATCTGGATTCTTTTTTATTGAACAGAGATACAAATTTGAAAATAAGCCCGACTCAGGCCGAGTTTCGCCCTCTTTCAATGGGGCTGCGTCAGGGGCTACAACATACAGGGGTAGATTTTCAAAGCCGAGCCTATTTTGCATAGGCTCGGTGGCACACGCAAGCCCCGGGATGCACGTAAGTCCCGGGTCTTGCATGGAGGGGCGTGTTGGGGGGCGTGCCGGGAGTGACGCGGCGTTTCGGGGGCGTGTCCGAGGGTGTGGTTCCGGCCCGGGGTGTTCTGTGGAGTGACAGCGGCCCCTGGACCAGCCCCCGGACCGGAACATGGAGTGAGGCAGCCGGCTCGGTGTGCGTAAAGTTACGCCTGCTTCCAGCAGGCGTAACTTTCTGGATAGAGGTAGGGGGGAGGTTTAGATAGGGCCGGGGGGGGGTGGGTGGGTTAGGTAGGGGAAGGGAGGGGAAGGTGAGGGGAGGGAATGGAGGCAGGCTGCGCGGCTCGGCGCGCGCAGGCTGCCAATTTTGGGCAGCCTTGCGTGCGCCGACCCCGGATTATAATGGATATGCGTGGCTATGCGCATATCTATTGAAATCCCACATACTATTGTTCGCGCCTGGTGCGTGAACAAAAGTACGCGTGTGCGCAGATTTATAAAATCTGCCTCACAATAAATAACACATACTAATAAATACATGAATACAAATCATAAAAACGTAATTAAAACAAACATATAAAATGGACATATAAAATGGTAACATGAATATGTGCGGTGTTACATAAAGCTACAAAAAAATATATTGACTATGTCAGATGAAATATCAATCAAAGCCAATAAAAAATATATATATTGCCTTTACCTCAAATTTATCGTTTTGTAGTTACTGAGTGTCCAGGCTTCAAATGTAAATGTACATCAAATGGTCTGTAATTTGATGAATAAAACAATTAAAAATAAAATGTATAAATAATATTGTGAATATTAGAGAATAGCCACTGCCATTAGCAATGGTTACATGGAATAGACTTAGTTTTTGGGTACTTGCCAGGTTCTTATGGCCTGGATTGGCCACTGTTGGAGACAGGATGCTGGGCTTGATGGACCCTTGGTCTGACCCAGTATGGCATTTTCTTATGTTCTTATGGATCATATAAGAAAATATATATGTACCTCAAGTTAAAAAATATATATCCTGTGCCGCAGTGTGATTGATGAGCAGTGCTCTCCAATGCTCTTTGAAATATAAAAAATTAAATAAGACTTGGAAAACCACTTATTAAAGTATATAAATACAAAGAAAATTTAACCAATACTGTTGGTAAGTAAACAATATAGTGCATGAAAGAAAAAGAAGGAACTGTATAGAAGAAAAAAAAAATATGCAACACTTATGAAGATACTTTAAATTAAAAGTTAATAAAACTTTGAGACAGCAGCATAATGAGGTCCTATGTCTGTGTAAAAATTCTAAAAACATAATTGAGCTAAAAAAACTTAACCCAATAAGTGTATTGGTTTAGAGAAATGTGTCAAAAAGAACCGTATAAAAATGCCTGCTTACTTAAGAACTCTTAAAAATAAAGCATAACTAATGGTAGTGCTTATGATCCGATGAGCTAAAAGATGCTCTGCACACATCGGCAATATATGGTGATGAGGAAACTTTTCACGAAGGAAACTTCGTCATCAGAAATATGTCAAAACTAATTTAAGTGTCTGAATGGATTAAAAAATAAAATACAAAAACCAAACACGATGAATATACTGGTTTGAGTGATTGACTTTGCACCGGTGTACAAAAAATATCAAAATGATTACCATGAAATGCTTATTTTCAAAATGAAACAAAGACTGCTATTCACATGTCGACGATATTTTCTGTCGGTCCTAGCTTATATATTTAAATTATTTAAGAAAATAAATTGATAAACTAAACCCGATGAGCGTGCTGAGATAAGTGAATGGCTTTATACCGGTGTCCACAAAATATCAAAATAATGCCCATGAATGCCTCCTTGGCTAAGAACTGCTTTTTTAAAAAAAAATTTAAGAAACGAAAAAACTGACATATCACAATCACTATTTAGATTATTTAAGTGAGATGACAAACAGTGCTTACTATTTTATGCGCTACAGGATCTTAAGTACACATCAGCAATTCTGTCTCTCTCCGATCGTTATGAAAATGGCTGAAAGACGCCGGCGTCTTTTTTATATGAGTTCAAGACCACGCCAAAACAGCTATCATTCAACAAAATGGGCGTGGATAAAAAATTCCCGTATGTTCAAGGTAAGTGCAGCTGCGAATTAGAACGTCATACCGTGCAAATGTGAAACTTTTCCAAACTTCCTAACAGTTGGAAAAAGGTCAAAATAAAAAATGAAATGTATACCAAACATGGAAGGATACCTAAAAAAATCAGGAAAAACAACTGGAAAAATTAATTCTATAAAAAATTAAATATCTATAATAAATAATTAACCTCAAAGTAAAAATAAGATAAAGGAAACCAAATAAGAAGTAGTAAACCACATGGTTTAAAAATGGTGACCTTGATGTAGTGGAGCCTATTTAGAGTGAAATAACAGAATGAAAAAAGTGGGATGTGAAAAATATGAATGTGAAAAATGGATATAATATATAAAGCAGCACAGGGGAGCATGTATCAGTCATAGAAAAAAATTATAGTTTATCAATCATTGAAATAAATAATGAATAAATATTTATTGAATGTTGTAGCCCCTGATGCAGCCCCATTGAAAGAGGGCGAAACTCGGCCTGAGTCGGGCTTATTTTCAAATTTGTAAATTTTCAAAGTTCAATAAAGAAATCCAGATCGGACATTTAGCTGCTAATTCTGTACTGTTGCCCCGAAGGTTTTCATGGGTAATGATTCAGATGGACTGAACCAAATCACGGTGAACCTAGAAGATGTGGTAGACCTGAATGACAAACTGAAGAGTAGTAAATCACCTGGACCGGATGGTATACACCCCAGAGTTCTGAAGGAACTAAAAAATGAAATTTCAGACCTATTAGTAAAAATTTGTAACCTATCATTAAAATCATCCATTGTACCTGAAGACTGGAGGATAGATAATGTAACTCCCATATTTAAAAAGGGCTCCAGGGGCGATCCGGGAAACTACAGACCGGTTAGCCTGACTTCAGTGCCAGGAAAAATAGTGGAAAGTGTTCTAAACATCAAAATCACAGAACATATAGAAAGACATGGTTTAATGGAACAAAGTCAGCATGGCTTTACCCAAGGCAAGTCATGCCTCACAAATCTGCTTCACTTTTTTGAAGGAGTTAATAAACATGTGGATAAAGGTGAACCGGTAGATATAGTATACTTGGATTTTCAGAAGGCATCTGACAAAGTTCCTCATGAGAGGCTTCTAGGAAAAGTAAAAAGTCATGGGATAGGTGGCGATGTCCTTTCGTGGATTGCAAACTGGCTAAAAGACAGGAAACAGAGAGTAGGATTAAATGGACAATTTTCTCAGTGGAAGGGAGTGGACAGTGGAGTGCCTCAGGGATCTGTATTGGGACCCTTACTTTTCAATATATTTATAAATGATCTGGAAAGAAATATGACGAGTGAGATAATCAAATTTGCAGATGACACAAAATTGTTCAGAGTAGTTAAATCACAAGCAGATTGTGATAAATTGCAGGAAAAACCTTGTGAGACTGGAAAATTGGGCATCCAAATGGCAGATGAAATTTAATGTGGATAAGTGCAAGGTGATGCATATAGGGAAAAATAACCCATGCTATAATTACACAATGTTGGGTTCCATATTAGGTGCTACAACCCAAGAAAGAGATCTAGGTGTCATAGTGGATAACACATTGAAATCGTCAGTACAGTGTGCTGCGGCAGTCAAAAAAAGCAAACAGAATGTTGGGAATTATTAGAAAGGGAATGGTGAATAAAACGGAAAATGTCATAATGCCTCTGTATCGCTCCATAGTGAGACCGCACCTTGAATACTGTGTACAATTCTGGTCGCCGCATCTCAAAAAAGGTATAATTGCGATGGAGAAGGTACAGAGAAGGGCAACTAAAATGATAAGGGGAATGAAACAACTCCCCTATGAGGAAAGACTAAAGAGGTTAGGACTTTTCAGCTTGGAGAAGAGATGACTGAGGGGGGATATGATAGAGGTGTTTAAAATCATGAGAGGTCTAGAACGGGTAGATGTGAATCGGTTATTTACTCTTTCGGATAGTAGAAAGACTAGGGGGCACTCCATGAAGTTAGCATGGGGCACATTTAAAACTAATCGGAGAAAGTTCTTTTTTACTCAACGCACAAGTAAACTCCTGGAATTTGTTGCCAGAGGATGTGGTTAGTGCAGTTAGTATAGCTGTGTTTAAAAAAGAATTGGATAAGTTCTTGGAGGAGAAGTCCATTACCTGCTATTAAATTAACTTAAATAATAGCCACTGCCATTAGCAATGGTAACATGGAATAGACTTAGTTTTTGGGTACTTGCCAGGTTCTTATAGCCTGGATTGGCCACTGTTGGAAACAGGATGCTGGGCTTGATGGACCCTTGTTCTGACCCAGTATGGCATTTTCTTATGTTCTTATTTAATATGTGTATTTTTATTGATGCACATTATTTCCTTTTATTTCTTAATTATGATTGTAATTTCATTGGAAAATTAATAAAGAAAAAATTATAAAACAAATTGGACAACATAGTTTTTCTCTCAATACACCATTAAGCTCTGGATTTCATTGCCAGAGGATGTGGTTAACACTAGAACTACTGGCAAAGGCATTTACCTAGAAATGTGTCATGCATGTTTTTGTGAACCTACATTCTAGGCTCTAAAATTGAAAGAAAAAAATATATATTTGAGTAAAATTGATTATAATAAATATAGATGATAATTTAAACCTTTTGTCAAATTTATTTCAAAGGTTTGATGGTACAGTATGTGACAACAGTGATTTCTTTACTGTTAATATCATGCAAATTTCAATAAAAGAACTCAATGTAGGGTTTGGTTTGTTGCGTGAGGGAACAATAAAAAGATAAGTGGTTCAAAAATAAAATGACATCATAAAAACATAAACTATATAGGTAACAGCAAATCTAAGCCATGAGATACCACAGGCTGACATTGTATATCAGATTATATAGTAAATAGTACAATACAAGCTTACGTGCACAGAAAATGTGCACTCAGCAGTTGATAAGTGGCTCAAAAACACATTGTCAGTCAGAAAAATAGATCTGCATAGATAGCAGAAAATCTAAGCCATGACATAAAACAAGCTGAAACTGATGTCAGTATAATACAATAAATATTGTATTATAAGCTCTATATGCATGAAAATGTGCATGCAGCTGTTCTAGGTTGTTCCAATATTTGGAGGAAAACTGTAGGGGTAGGGGAAAATTATCAGAAACTGAAGGTCAATAAAAATGATTAAAAGTCATAACATTTCAACCCACTGCAATAATTTTTACTGATTGTGCAAGCATTTATAGTTTACAAATGCACAAAAAAGTGCACTCGGCAGTTCTATTAAAGCAGTTAGTATTCCTGGGTTTAAAAAATGTTTGGACAAGTTCCTGAAGATAAAAGTCCTTAAACTGCTATTAATCAAGTTGACTTAGGGAATAGCCACTGCTTATTACTGGTTTTAGTAGCATGGAATTTATTTACTGTTTGGCTATTTGCCAGGCTCTTGAATCCTGGATTGGCCACTGTTGGAAACAGGATGATTGACCCTCAGTTTGATCTAGTATGACAACTTTTTATGTTTTTATATTCCTAGAAGCATACATTTTCTGTCTGAAAGTCCTCCACACTAGTATGATCTGAGAAATATTATATTCTGCCTGTGTCAAACAGGAAAATATTCCCAGGGCCTTTAACCCTGGGGTTCATATCACTAATACTAAATAGAAATCTCCTTTCCAGCACTATGAAGATAAACTGTTCACTAGGCTAAATGCTACTCTGTGTGCCTGGGGTATGCAAAAGGTCACCCAATCAAATCTGCAATATCTCAGAGGTAACCTGTAACCAACTGATTCTGCCAGTGGAACCCCCACACCTTGGATATTGACCTCATACATACCCTGAATTAGGGGAGTCTGCCCAGTATCCCAGAGAGTCTGCCTTGTATATCTGGGGTAAACCTAAAATACCTAAAATCTAAAAGTCAAATTCATCTCTCTGCTGTTGGCATGCTGCAAAATGCCCAAATCAGTGGGTTTCCTTATATGAGGACAAGGATGGAAATAGAGGGCTCCCTGACCAAATGAAACAAAGGGCAAGGAAAGAACTCTTACCAAAAGGGATGGCCACACTGATCCCCCACTTCTCACTCTACGTCCCATATGGGTCACCATAAATGTCATGGGTGCCAGTAAACACTTAATACCAACAGCCAGCAAAAGAAAAGTTTTCAGTCCTTTATTATAAGATATCTTATAATAGGAGCATTGGTTACCAAAAAATGCAGAGTAAACCTTCAGCTCAACACTTCTGAGTAATTACATTGAGTTAAATACATCATCACTTCTAAGTTACACACCAATGAGTTAATTTGTTTGCCTACATAACATTTTCCTAATTGGCTGGCATTTTAATTTTAGCTTAGCTATGCTAATAAGGCTAGATTCTTGTAAACCATATAATTTCATGTAAATTGAGCCCAGAAGGCAGAAACAAAACTCAGTGCTGACCTTTAACATACTTTTTAGCATTTTAGCACCCTTGAGTCTACCTACCAGTCTGATCAGAACAATCTAAACCTACAAGCCTGATCAGTGAAATCTCATTGTGCTGTATTTATTTTTATTTCTTCACCAACACCAAAATAGTTTGGCTTCAGAGAAAACCTTCTCAATGTATCTTAATACAGTTTGCCTTGTTCTCTTCCTCTCTGCTCTTCTACCACTTTGGATAGATGAGCTTCTAAATTCCCATAATGCATTAGATATTAGGTTTTTAAGTTTGAGTTACTTCCAAAATTATGATTACTTTGAATTAATTGGTTAGATTTTAGAAATGTTCCCTTGAGTAAAAACATAGAATACATTTTCTGGATTGACATTTATTTAACTTGCAAAATTAAATAAATATATTAGCTATTGTAAAAGCAGTTATTTACCTTAGGGCATGGAATGGACTGGAACATAGTTCTTATAGCTAAAAATATAGACTTAGATATTTCTGAGATGAAGCACTACACTAGGCTGAAACTGAAGAGAATCCTGCTCTTCTCCCTATGCCCTTAATTGTTGCTGCTATAGGGTGTAGAGATCCTCCTCCTCCCCACTGAGGTAATCTCTGTTGTTTCTCCATCCACCATTTATAATGGATAGGATTTTTCTCTTATTTCCACTAGGAACTCTGTTGTGCTGCTGCTGCAATGGTGATGGATTTTCTTCATCTTCCTCCAACCTTACCCCATCTTAGATTTCTGTTCCTGCTGCTGCTATTGTAGGAAGTGGGAGTTGCTTCTCTTCATCTCTTACTTCATAACTTGTGCTACTTCTGATGAAGGTGGATTAATTCCATTCCTCCCTATCCTCACAGCTTCTGTCATTGCAAAGATTAAAAGGATCTTCCTCAACCACACTCTTCCACCATGGCCTGTGCTACTGCATGTCTGCTGTCTCTGAGTAGTATGGTGAAGAGTAGTATGGTGAAGACAACAGGAGGGGAAAGAAGTGTAGAGAAAAAATAACAAGGAGAACAGAGGCAATAGGAGAGGGAGAAGAGGCAATGGGACAAAAGAAGAAAATCAAAATAAGGAAGGAGAGTGGAAAGAGACAGCAGAAGGCAGAATATGTAGCAGAGAGAGAGTGAAGATGTTGAGAGAGTATGAGGAAGGGAAAGAGAAGAAACATCTCAGGAAGAGATGAGGAGAAGAACAGAATAGACAATGAGAGGGGAGGGGGGTAGCCAGTAAGTAAAAAAAAAGGTGAGGAGCGAGAGCACAGGATTAAGGGGAAGAATGTATAGGAAGGAGGGGCAGGAGAAGAATAGAGCATGCTGATGTCAGAGAGAAGAGAAGAAAGAGCATGGGGCAAGGGAAGAGAGGGTTAGGGTTAGGGTCGGGGAGATATGAAGGGCCGGGTAGAGATAAAAGGGAAATGGAGGACTATGTACAGGAGAGATGGAGAGCTAGAAGGAGAAATGGAAGTTTACAAATTGGACAAAGAGATTGATCCCCTGTTCAAGAGGAAGATGAAGCAACTGGGTTAATCTGGATCTACAAAAGTGAATGAAGAGGAAGGAGTCCAGTTTGGCCTTGGCCTCATGTGGAAAAGGACATGAAAGCAGCATTCCCACCCGATCCACCTAGAAACAGAAGAAAGCTAGGCCACTCCTGCTTCAGTAGAAGAGAAAGGTAGTGAGCTGGGGGGAGTTGCAAGGGCAGAAAATAAAGCATGGAGGTGGAAGGGAGGCATGCAGATGGGAAATGGAGAGTTGTGATGGTAACGGGAAAGAAGAAGAGAGGGGGTTCAGTTAAATCACAAAAAACCTTTTCTTTAGCCACTGTTTCCATTTTAAATGCAAATTTGCCTCTGAAACATCTGAATTTCTTTAATTTTTAATCAGCTTTAGAACTGGTGGAAGGTGCTGAACTAACAGCATTAAAAGCATAAATCTTCCTTGTATCCAGAGATATACCTCAGACAGCAGGAATATATGTTTTCTTACACTTTCCTAACAACATGCTTTAACCCTGCTCCGAAGGGACCACTTATAGAAAAGGACTGGGTAGTTTGGTTTCCATGCTAAGTTAATTCTTGGCACCTCTGATGAGTCTTCCAATTAATACCAATTGCAATGGTGGTTTTAGCGAAGCAGATGCAGGTCATATGGGAATTGAAGACTCCTAATATATTTTGTGTACAGTAGGATACCTCATAAATTGCTTTAAACCAAATGGGTACCAGAATGGTAATGCAGTGAAATTCTCCTTTGTTTTGGCTTATGCCTTTTATATGCTGTGTGGCATAAACATTTCAATCCTTACTGAAGTGTATGATCATCATGTTTACATATTTTGGAATTCACCTGCATACATTTACTCAAAGCATTGATGACAGTGTTCTATAAACCCCAAATGTTTTAAAAATGTTCTAAGGGATGGTCATATTAAGAATGAGAAATATATGGCTTTGGGCTTATTCTTTAATTATAGCCCCACGAGCATCATTCTTTTATTTTTGATAATTTTTTAATTGCATATAGATATTATGGTAGTCAATTTCAAAGCCATTTATGTCCCCCAAAACTTGATTCTGTTCACAAAAAAGACTCTCACAAAATAACCAGAGTTTCTGTCTGCATAAAAAAAGCACATGCATACTTGTACATAAACTGAGCAGCGGCATTTTGGGGATGAGGGTAGGGGTCAGAGTCAGCACATAAGCACATGTGTTTAGATTTTTAAAAGTGGGCACATAAAGGGTACGCCCACAAGTTATGGCCTCCAAAGAGGAGGTGTAACTTCACGCGAGTAAACCTCTGTGCATACCTGATCAACTACCTGCAGATTTTGCAAGCAAATATATGTGCATGAGTTCACGTTGATCATCCTTGATAGTCTTTACCGCTCTGCATGCAGTTTGTAAAGCACCCTCTGTGGAGGTCATTTTCAATGTCATTCACGTGGATAAAACACAGGTTGATTGTATGAAAGCAAGCAGCAGATAAATCCTTTCCCCACCCTGACACCACCTCCCGAGAATGCCTTCTTGGAGGGGAGAGTAAAAGTATTTGTGCAAAATTGGGTTTTGCACCTATTTTCACTCAGCTTTCGAGCTCATTTTCCAAGACACCACTTAACAGGCATAAAACTATTTTTTTAATGTTCGGAAAGCATTTTGACAACCAACCCCACTCCCCCCGCCCCCCCCTCCATAGAGAGGACAATTTTCACAAGCCATTTATCTGGGAGTAAGAGAGCTGGTTGAAAATTGCCTCCCCTCTACGTGGCTAAGAGTACATGTGCATTGTTTCACAGCATTGCCCACTTTTATCCACACAGAGAGGAGGCATTCCCAGGATCATGTTTAGGTTGGGGGGGGGGGGGGGAGGGGGAAATAATGTAGGTGGATTGCATTTTCAAATCGATGCATGTTTTTTTTCTATGGAAAACGTAGCCACAGTAAAAGTAGGTGCAAAAGTGTCTGCGTATACTTTTCCCCCGGGACTGCATTCAAAAGGAAAGTATGCATGCCCCATGGGTGAGAAGTACTCTCAGATGGTGCATCATGAGGGCAGACCAAAATCTATCACCATGGAGGTCAATTTTCAAAGCACTTATGCGAGTCATAAGTGTTTTACTTGAGTTAATTGACCATCTGAAGACTTTACTCTCAATGCGGCTAGAAAGTAGGCACATTGTTCCAAAATATGCACGCTTGCAGCCACATTGAGAGGTGGATGTTTAGGTTGGGGCAGATAATTCCATGTGTAGATTGCATTTTCGAATCTTCACATGTACATTTCCCAGCAAAATTCAACCTCAGAAAAAGCAGGAGCAAGTTTCAATGCTAAAGGACACACATAATTTGGTGAAGAGGTATAAGTCCAGCAGGCAAAAAGTAAACACTGTCTTTGAACTAATGCAGATGTTGTGTAAATGTCCCTGCTTATGGCTAAGAAAGTAATCTATGCTCGCCAACACCTTCTTTATATTGGTTGATTACTGCTATTATATACTACAAGGTCAATTTTCAAAGGGTTTAGCAGCATAACTTTCAAAGTTATGCTCCTAAATTGTTTCACTAGGCTCCTAAATTTAGAAACCTAAAAAATAGGTAGCTACAAGGATGGAGTTAAGGCAGGGAAACAAAGGAACTTAGCATTGATTTTCAGCACTAGGCTCCAAATTTATTGGGTAATGCATCAAGCCACAGCAGTGTGTGTTATACACTGTATTATTCATGGCCCAACCCAGGTTGCCTCCCCTATTACAATGATCTTCTTTGCTTGCAATTTACATGCATGAATAATGCAACTGCATGCAAAGAAGATCATTAATAGGCAAATTGTTGCTAATATTTTATTGCAATTGACCGAGAAAATGGTCAGCCATGATTTAAAAAAAAAAAAAAAAAAAAAAAGCAACACATCCTAGAAAAGCATTAAAGGTGATGTGGGAGCCCCAGGACCCTTATGCGGGCACCGAGGCTCCCATGTTACATTTAAAGGGTCCAGGAAAAATAATGCCATGGCTAAAATAAGTTGAGTGGATGTCAGAGCTGACCTCTGGCTCAACCCGGGACTGCCACTCGAGGCAGACCTGATTTCTCAAAGTGAATTTTTTTTTTTTTTAATCATGCACAGTGACTGCCCCCCACCCCCTCAAAACTGAACATAAGTCATTGAGGATTCAGGGGGTACTCTCACCCCAAAAGTTATCTAAAGTCATTGGGGTATAAGGCACCCCCTGGCACCATTCCTCTCCCAAAGGTGAGAAATAAATCATTGGTCTCTCAGGGCCCCGCACTCCCAGAACCTTTAAAAAAAAATCCCTTGGGCCAGGGCACCCCCCAACTACCCTGACCAGTTGATGCCATTTTTCAAAATGGCGCTGAGCTGACCTTGCCTCTGTCATGTGATAGAGGCAAGGCCTAGGCCTAGGTGACACACCCCTGTGATAGTAGGACCGATCCTGAGAAACAAAATTCACAGTTTAGTGGCTCTAGGCCTTTGGTTCTTAAATCTATGAAAATGAATAGCAGGCCTAAATTTAGGACCTAAGTTTGAGGCACCTAAATTTTAGGTGAATTTTGAACTGAAAAATTAGGGTTCTAAGTTCAGTAAGGTCATAAATAATATAGCTCAGTTTTGTTTTGAATATTAGCCTTTATTATGCTAGTACAATAATCGGGTCAGCTTAAGCTAAAATATATAGGTGACAAAGAGCATAAACATTAGAAATGATCATAGACATTTACTGTACCAGTTTGGTGTCATTCTTCTTGATCTAGGAATCTAAACAACAGATTTCTAGAATGTCTTATTAAACAGATATTACATTTCAAGATTTCAAGTCATAGATCAGTTCAATTTTATTCTATCAGATTTGATTAAGTACAGTGTAAAGCATTAACAACTTCACATTCTGAGTGGCAATCTGCAGGAATTCATTAAGCTGCACATAAATTACTTACACATAAAATATATTGCATGGATTGAACACAAAATAAGTATATACTATTTTATTTATATATACACATCTATAGAACTCACTTAAACTTTGGCAGTCGAAGATCTTAACCCAGTCTTATAACTATCAACTGTTATTTAACCTACATTAGGCACTGTATCTTTTACTTATGCCTACATTAGGCACTGTATCTTTTACTTATGTTATTAACCCCATATATACTTATCCAAGTTATATCGACCTGTTCATTGTAAGACATTTACTTGTCAATGTTATTGTTAGAATGTAAACCGAATTGATCAGTAATTCTGTTATTGGAAAATCGGTATATAAAAATGCTAAATAAATAAAATAAATATACTGCATAAGTACATAAAATTTGCCATACTGGGTCAGACCAAAGCCTAGTATCTTGTTTCCAACAGTGGCCAATCCAAATCACAAGTACCTGGTAGGATCCCAAGGGGTAGATAGATACCATGCTGCTTATCCTAACAATGGTTTATGGACTTTTCATTTAGGAATTTGTCCAATCCTTTTATATTTGCAGTTACACTAATAGCTTTCACCACATCCTCTGACATTGAAGTCCAGAGTTAATTATGATTTAAGTAAAAATAAAAATAAAATTCTCTTATGAGCTTTAAATGTATCACATTGTAACTTCATTGTGTGTCCCCTAGTTTTTGTACTCTTTAAAAGAGTAAACATGTTTGATACAAACAACAAAAGAGTAAACAACCGATTAAAGTTTACTCATTCAACTTCACTCATGATTTTATAGAACTCTTAACGTATCTTCCCTTTGTCATCTCTTCTCTAGGCTGAAGAGTTCTAATCTCTTTAGCCTTTTCTCATAGGGTAATCGTTCCATCCTCTCTGTACCTTTTTCTAATTCTGTCATATCTTTATTGAGATGTGGTAAGCAGAACTGCACAAAATACTCAAGATGAGGGCACACCGTGGAGTCACACATCAACATTATAATATTCTCTGTTTTATACTTCATTCCTTTCCTAATAATTTCCTGGCATTCTATTTCCTTTCTTGGCTTCTGCTACACACTGAGCAGAAGATTTCAATATATCATATCCTGAATGGTGACTCCTAATGTGGAACCTTGTATTGTGTAGCTATAATCTTACGATTCCCGGCCGTGGGATGCCACGGCCGGGCCCTTACCTTCCTCCGGCAGCCCCCCGTGCCTTCAGGGCCACAGCTTGGCCGCTCTGCAGCGGCGTCTCCACGAGGGAGACGCTGCCGAACTCCTGCGCTTCCTCCTTCAGCTCCGCCTCCTAGGCGCGTGCGTGCAGGGGGCTGTAATTTAAAGGAACATCGGCGGAAAATGCAGCCTGGCTCTCCGGAGTGACGTCAGGACGCCGGCAACATTTAAACCACCACCAGCCTTTCAGTCCTCACCACCTTGCAACGAGGTTCGCTCTTATGAGTCTTGCTAGTTGCTGTCTTTACTTGTTCCTGCCTTGTTCCTTCCCCAGCCCTTCCTTGCCTGCTTCTGACTTCGACTCGTCTCCTGGCTCCTGACTCCTGACTTTGGCTCATCCTCTGGTATCCTGCTTGCTGCCTGTCTCGACTCTGGTTCGTCTTCAGTCTCCGCCGCCTGCCCCGACTCCTGGTTTGTCCACTTCCTGCTTGTAGGTTGCCTGATGTCTTCCGGACTGCTCCGTCCAGGAGACCTCGCCTAAGTCCAAGCGGCTCGGGTCCTCACGGGTTCCTGCTGGGGGACCTCGGGCTTCCAGTGGTGAAGTTCTGGTTGGTCTCCTGGCTCCAGTCACTCCTTCACTTCGTAACCTCTGGACTACTCTTCAGGTACTCTCCTTCTAGAGACCACACATAAGTCCAAGCAGTTTGGATCCTCAAGGGCTCCTCCCAGGGGGATCTCAGGCTTCCAGTGGTGGAAGATTCGGTGGGTCTCCTGACTTGAACCGCCTCCTGGCTATGACCTCCACTGTGGGCCTTCTCACGGTATGCCTTTATCATCTCTAGCCAGCTCAAGGGTCCACGAACTCAAAATATAATTTGGGTTACTCTTCCCTAAATGCATCACTTTGCACTTGTCCACATTAGATTTCATGTCCAGTCTCCCAGTTTTGCAAGAGATTCTTTTTTTGTTCTCATGGCCTTGCTTTTCTTCTTTTTCTTCAGCTTTTGTGGTATTTAGTGAGTTTTCCACCAGGTAGGAAGGAGGCTTATCCTAATGCACACTTAAGTCCTTAAAGACCTTCACCTAATCCCTCCCTTCCTTTTTTTTAGACTTTTTTCACCACTCTTCCCCTACACTAGCACTTGGTCCTTGGTTGCCCCTGAGCTCCTTCTTCATTTGGGTTACCAATCCACTAGTAAACCAGCCATTTTGTTTTTAAAGGAAACTGGTGACCAGAAGACCAGAAATCAGGCCAATGTAAGTTCTGTGTTTCTGTAGCCTGCCCTGCCCGCCCCTGCTCGGCTCTGCATCCTCCCCAGGGCATCTGTAATCTTACAGGACTTCAGGGCTGCTCCAAAACCTCCTGTTCTCTAGATTCTGTCAATGCCCACATTAAATTTAATTTGCCATTTGCATGCCCAGTCTCCCAGTTTGCAAGGTTCTCATAATTTCACACAATCCTCTTGTGTTTTAACAACTTTGAATAATTTTGTGTCAACAGCAATATTTAATCACCTTCCTGTTTACCATTTCCAGGTTTATAAATATATTTAAAAAGCTG
This sequence comes from Rhinatrema bivittatum, assembly GCF_901001135.1. Classification (NCBI taxonomy): domain Eukaryota; kingdom Metazoa; phylum Chordata; class Amphibia; order Gymnophiona; family Rhinatrematidae; genus Rhinatrema; species Rhinatrema bivittatum. The sequence goes on from NC_042616.1 coordinate 514,168,788, forward strand.
TGGTCCCAGAACAGATCCCTGTGGCACCTCACTATTCAACTTTCTCCATTGGTAAAATTTACCATTTAGACCTACTCTCTGTTTTCTATTGTTTAACCAGTCCCAATCCAGTATAGGATACTGCCGCATCCCATGACTTTTTAATTTCCTAAGAAGTCACTCATGAGGGACTTGGTCGAATGCTTTCTGGAAATCCAGGTACACTATATTAACTGTCTCACCTTTTATCCACATGTTTATTTACACTCTCAAAATAATGTAGCAGATTGATGAGGCAAGACTTCCCTTGGTTAAATCCATGTTGTCTTTATTCCATTAAACTTTTCCTCACCTGCACGCTCAGCTCGCGCGATCGGCGCAGCCCGCTCAGGGCAAGAGCCCCTCCAACCACGGCGACTGGCTCGCAGACCGCCCAGCACCGGATATCACGTGGGCTACACTGGACGCACCCACCCGGAGGCCAGCCCAATCGGAGGCCTTACTCACGCCCACGTCAGCGCTGGAGAACGGTGAGGGTTTTTAAAGCCGTGCTCTCTCCCGGGGCGCCCTTTTCCTCACCTGCACGCTCAGCTCATGCGATCGGCGCAGCCCACTCGGGGCAAGAGCCCCTCCGACCACCGTGACCGGCCCACAGACCGCCCAGCATAGGATACCACGTGGGCTACCCCGGACGCACCCACCCGGAGGCCAGTAGCCCAATCGGAGGCCTTACTCATGCCCACGTCAGCGCTGGAGAATGGTGAGGGCTTTTAAAGCCATGCTCTCTCCCGGGGTGCCATTTTCCTCACCTGCACGCTCATCTCACGCGATCGGCGCAGCCCACTCGGGGCAAGACCCCCTCCGACCACCGCAACTGGCCCACAGACCGCCCAGCATCGGATACCGCGTGGGCTACCCCGGACGCACCCACCCGGAGGCCAGGAGCCCAATCGGAGGCCTTACTCATGCCCACGTCAGCGCTGGAGAATGGTGAGGGCTTTTAAAGCCATGCTCTCTCCCGGGGTGCCATTTTCCTCACCTGCACGCTCATCTCACGCGATCGGCGCAGCCCACTCGGGGCAAGACCCCCTCCGACCTCCGCAACTGGCCCACAGACCGCCCAGCATCGGATACCGCGTGGGCTACCCCGGACGCACCCACCCGGAGGCCAGGAGCCCAATCGGAGGCCTTACTCACCCCTACGTCAGCGCTGGAGAACGGTGAGGGCTTTTAAAGCCGTGCTCTCTCCCGGGGCGCTGCGCTCCCGAAGGAGTGTGACCTAAGGGGCCTGCCCCTTAGTGCGCCCCTTTGTGAGCCTGTATTGAGCACCTGAACTTCAGAACAGAACGCAAACAGACGGACTATCGCATCTTTGGCCTACACATTGCTCTAAGGCTCTCCCTTCTCCTGCGACTAGCGTCCGGAACCCCACCCCAGCCTCGACTCGGCTTCGCCGCCTCGAGGCAGACTGGGATTGGAAACCAGTGGATGGTTTTGTCTGTTCTCTACCCTTCTGAATTGTATTGCCGAATTGTATTGTTTTATGCTGTTTTCTGCTGAATCCTCCTCTTCTTTCCTCGCACCCTGTGCCACCCAACATCCGCTATGGCAAGCGTTGCAACTTACCCCATCCCGCGCATCCACTACCCTACTCGTAGACCACCTCACCCCTCCCATTACAACCTGGCCACCCTGGCCACTCAGCGTAAATCCCTACTACCCATCCTCATCTCCCCATTCACCCAATTCCTAGGCCTCACAACCCTATCCATTCTACTATTTAATGCACAGTTACTCTCCAAAAAAACTGTAATCCTTAATGACCTTTTACTTGACCATGAGCCAGAAATTTGCGCCATTACAGAGACATGGCTCAAAGACTCAGACATTGTTCTCCTCAACCAGCTACCTACCCTCACCTATGACATCTTCTCCATACCAAGACCTAAGAAACGAGGCAGCCTCTTAGCCGTCAAGAAACTCAAACCTGTGAACATCAACACCCCACACAGAATTGAAATAGGGCTGTATAAATCTCAGGAAATCCAAATCTGCATTGTCTACGCCCCCCCCTGGCATCCTAGAACTCGACCCCTCCCCCTAATTGAATGCATCTCCAATAATATTAACGCAGAAGCCCCTGCCATTATTTTAGGAGACTTCAACCTTCACGTTGATGTCACCCCCCGATCACCATCCTGTGAAGCCTTACTTAATTCACTCAACGCCTTTGGTTTCACAAAAATCATTTAATCCCCCACACACAAAGCAGGGCATACCCTTGACCTCATCTTTATCAACTCCAGTATCCTCTCCCCTAACAAGCCCGCATGTACCCCTGTCCCATGGTCTGACCATTCCATTATCAAAACCTCCCTCTCTATAAAAACACCTATCCCACACATCCCCCATACTAGCACCTCCATCGTCTATAGAAAACCCTGCCCCAGTGAGGACCTCATCTCAGCCCTAGCCAGACCCTTATCCAATCTCGACTTCTCCTCCCCTGTGACTGCCCTCAATTCATGGAGCAATGTCACCCTAGGTATTGCCAACAAACTGTGCCCTCTAACCAGCCGTGAAATGAACCCATCTGCAAAAAAACAAAAACCATGGTACTCCACTGAGCTGAGACAAAAAATTACCTCAGACATAAGGAAAGAGCCTAGCACAAAGACCCCACCTCCCAAAAAGATCTTCAAGTCCTTCCTACATCACTACAGACCTGCCACCATTAAAGCTAAACGCGACTTCTATGCCGCAAGAATACATGACTACAAATTAGGGATGTGAATCGTGTCCTCGATCGTCTTAACGATCGATTTCGGCTGGGAGGGGGAGGGAATCGTATTGTTGCCGTTTGGGGGGGAAAATTTCATGAAAAATCGTGAAAAATCTAAAAATCGCAAAACCGGCACATTAAAACCCCCTAAAACCCACCCCCGACCCTTTAAATTAAATCCCCCACCCTCCCGAACCCCCCCCCAAATGAGTTAAATAACCTGCGGGTCCAGCGGCGGTCCGGAACGGCAGCGGTCCGGAACGGGCTCCTGCTCCTGAATCTTGTTGTCTTCAGCCGGCGCCATTTTCCAAAATGGCGCCGAAAAATGGCGGCGGCCATAGACGAACACGATTGGACGGCAGGAGGTCCTTCCGGACCCCCGCTGGACTTTTGGCAAGTCTCGTGGGGGTCAGGAGGCCCCCCACAAGCTGGCCAAAAGTTCCTGGAGGTCCAGCGGGGGTCAGGGAGCGATTTCCCGCCGCGAATCGTTTTCGTACGGAAAATGGCGCCGGCAGGAGATCGACTGCAGGAGGTCGTTCAGCGAGGGTTCCGGCGCCTCGCTGAACAACCTCCTGCAGTCGATCTCCTGCCGGCGCCATTTTCCGTACGAAAACGATTCGCGGCGGGAAATCGCTCCCTGACCCCCGCTGGACCTCCAGGAACTTTTGGCCAGCTTGTGGGGGGCCTCCTGACCCCCACGAGACTTGCCAAAAGTCCAGCGGGGGTCCGGAAGGACCTCCTGCCGTCCAATCGTGTTCGTCTATGGCCGCCGCCATTTTTCGGCGCCATTTTGGAAAATGGCGCCGGCTGAAGACAACAAGATTCAGGAGCAGGAGCCCGTTCCGGACCACTGCCGTTCCGGACCGCTGCTGGACCCGCAGGTTATTTAACTCATTTGGGGGGGGTTCGGGAGGGTGGGGGATTTAATTTAAAGGGTCGGGGGTGGGTTTTAGGGGGTTTTAGTGTGCCGGCTCACGATTCTAACGATTTATAACGATAAATCGTTAGAATCTCTATTGTATTGTGTTCCATAACGGTTTAAGACGATATTAAAATTATCGGACGATAATTTTAATCGTCCTAAAACGATTCACATCCCTACTACAAATACAACCCTAAAGCCCGCTTCACCTACGTATCCAATCTTACCAAACCCACTCCCCCCGCTATCCCGGACAATGAAGCGAGCAGCAAATGTGAAGAACTGGCTCTCTACTTTCACACTAAAATTGCAAACATCCTCCTTAGATTCCCCCCTGACCCCCACCCCCTCCCTGGAGGCTCATGCTCTACCTCTGCCACCTTCAACTCTCTGGACCTTGTCTCATCAACCGAAATTGTATCAATCCTCAAAAAGATCAAACCGGCAACACACCCCTCTGACACCATTCCCACTAAAGCCCTCCTTATGATACCTGATACCATTGCCAAACCCATTGCCGACGTCATCAATTGCTCCCTCAATGCAGGCATAATACCTGATTCCCTCAAACATGCAGTGGTCAAACCGCTGCTCAAGAAACCCTCACTAGACCCCAAGGACCCAGATAACTTTCGCCCTATTTCCAACCTCCCGTTCATCTCCAAAATTATGGAGAAGGTCTTTAATGCCCAATTAACAGACTACCTTGAAACCATCCTTCCCAATTCAGCTTCCGCAAGTATCTCAATACCGAGACCCTCCTGCTCTCCTTAACTGATTACCTCATCCAAGGCATAGACCAAGGACACTGTTACATCCTTGCCCTGCTGGACATTTCGGCTGCCTTCGACACTATAAACCATAATCATCTGCTCTCCCGCCTATCTGACATCGGCCTCTCTGGCTCTGCCCTTCAGTGGTTCACTTCCTATCTCGCCAACAGACAATTCTCCATTAAGATAAGCAACCCTGAATCCTCCTCTTACTCCCTCTCTCAAGGAGTCTCCCAAGGTTCCTCCCTCTCATTCACCTTATTCAATATGGGGGAAATTTTCAAAGGAGTTACACGCATAAATGTAACTACTATTGTAGCAATTTTCAAAAGCCATTTACTCACGTAAAGTGCACTTATGCGAATAAATCCTATGGTCGATTCAATGGCATATATTGTAGCAATTTTCAAAAGCCCACTTACTCGAGTAAAGTGCATTTACATGCGTAAAACCCAGATTTACGCATGTAAATGCTTTTTAAAATCTGGCCCTATATATCTCACCCCCCTTTGCCAGCTTTTATCTGATCTTGGCCTCAAATTTTATGTCTATGCTGGTAACATGCAAATCATTATACCCATTCAAGGCTCTCTGTCTAACACCCTCGAATTCTGGGGAAATTGCCTTGCAGCCATCAATAATTTACTCACAAAACTCCACTTGGCTCTAAACACTTCCAAAACCGAACTGCTCCTCATCTCTCAACACTTACCTATTAAACCCGATCTTGCTAACGATCCGGCCTACAAAACACTCCACTCACAACACAGTGCCAGAAACCTCGGGGTTCAGATTGACCAACAGCTGAACCTAAAAAGTCACATCAATTCAATCCTCAAGGAAGGATTTTATAAACTCAATGTCATGAAGAAACTGAAGCCTTTACTCCATGCTAAAAACTTCTGTACTGTCATCCAGGCCACCCTTGCATCGAAAATGGACTACTGCAACTCGCTCCTCCTTGGCCTCCTCTATTCCTCTATAAAACCCCTCCAATTGCTGCAGAACGCTGTAGCCAGAACTATCTCCAATACATGCAAATACGACCACATCACTCCTGTCCTGAAAGACCTTCACTGGCTCTCTGTCCCATCCCATATCCTCTTTAAAACCCTCTCCACCATACACAAAGCCATCTACTCCCATAACGCCAACTGGCTTGACGACCCCATCTGCCTCTCTTGCTCCAACCGTCCCACTAGAACATCCATTAAAGCGACACTCCAAGTGCCGTCCTTAAAGAAGGCATGTCTCACCTCTACAAGAGATCGGGCTCTCTCCATCGCCGGCCCCACACATTGGAACGCCCTTCCGACCAACCTTAGGCTAGAAGCAGGCTCTGCAAAATTTAAGTCCTCATTAAAGACCTGGCTTTTTAAACAAGCCTACCCCCAGAGCCCTCAACAGCTCCCCAGACTCTGATTCAATCCTATTCTGTACATAGATGCATCATACTTTATATTGTACATAGATGTATCATATTATATATTGTACATAATTGTCTCATAATTTAATCAGAACCTTTCATTATGTTGTTGATGTTACTATCCTCAAGTTACCCGTTATGACTGTTCCCTCTCTTTTCCTTGCTTTTTTCTAGTTAAATGTTCCCCTTCCCCTCTCCCTGTTTTTTGTAATTTCCATCCTTTAAGTTTCACTGTAAACCGATATGATGTTTCCCACTAATGTCGGTATAGAAGAACTACAAATAAATAAATAAATAAACTATGCTTATCTATATGTTCAGCATTTGTGTTCTGTATGCCTGTCTCTACCATTTTGCATGACATAGACATCAGACTCACTAGTTTGTAGTTTCCTGGATCACCCCTTGATTAGTTTTTAAACATTGGCATTATATTAGCTACCCTCCAGGCTTCAGGTATCATACATGATTTTAATGATAGTTTACAAATTAATAATATGTCCACAATTTCAATTTTTCAGTTCTTTCAGCACTCTGGGATGATTACCATCAGGCCCAGGTGATTTGATACTCTTTAGTTTGTCAATTTGCCCTGTTACATTTTCCAGGGTCACTGCGATTTATTTCAGTTCCTCTGAATCATCACCTTTGAATATAATTTCTGGCATAGGCATCTCTCTTACATCTTCCTCAGTGAAGACCAAAGCAAAGAATTAATTTAGTCTCTCTGCTATGACTTTGTCATCCATAAGTGCCCCTTTTACCCCTTGATCATCTAATGGTCCAACTGATTCCCTCACAGGCTTTTTACTTTAAATATACCTGAAAACATTTTTAATATGAGTATTTGCCTCCACAGCAAGCTTCTTTTCAAATTCTCTGCTTGCCATCCTTATCAATGCTTCGCATCTAACTTGCCAGTGCTTATGCTGTTCCTGTTTTCTTCATTCAGATCTCTTTTTTTCTATTTGCTGAAATATGTTCTTTTAGCTAATATAGCCTCTCTCATCTCACCTTTTTAACTATGCTGGTAGTCATTTAGCCTTCCTTCCACCTTTTTCTAGTGCACGGAATACATCTGGTCTGGACTTCCAAGGTGGTATTTTTAAATAACTTCCATGCCTGATGTCAATTGTTAACTTTTGCAGCTGCTCTTTTAAGTTTTTTCCTAACCATTTCCCTCATTTTATCATAGTCACCCTCCTGACAATTAAATATTGTTGCAGTAGATTTCTTTAGTGTTCTCATTTGAGTTATTAAGTCAAATTTGATCATGTTGTGATCACTATTGCCAAGTGGCTCCAACACTGTTACCTCTTGCATCAAATGTTGTGTTCCACTAAGGACTAGGTCTAAAATAATTTCTTCTCTTTTGTTAGTTTTTGTACCAGCTGCTCCATGAAGCAGTCATTTATTTCATCTATGAATATTATCTCTCTAGCATGTCCTGATGTAACATTCACCCAGTCAATACTGGGGTAATTGAAATCACCCATTATTACTGTGCTGCTGATTTTGTTAGCTTCCCTAATTTCTTTTAAGATTTCATTGTTTGTTTATTCATTCTGGCTAGGTGGATGGTAGTACACCCCCACTGCTATCTTATTCTTCTTTTCTCCTGGAATTTCTATCCATAAAGATTCAACATTATATTTTGATTCCTGCAGAGATTTTATCCTGTTTGTCTCAATACCCTCTTTAATGTATTGTGCCACCCCTCCACCAATTTTATCCATCCTATCATTTTGATATAACTTGTACCCTGGTATCATAGTGTCCCATTGGTTATCTTCCTTCTACCAGATCTCTGGGATGCCAATTATATCAAACTTTTCATCCAGTGCTATACACTCTAACTCTCCCATCTTATTTTTTAGACTTCTAGCATTTCTATACAGATATTGCAAAGTATTTTTGTTTGTATTAACAACCTGCTTATCAGTTATTAAGGGTAATTTGAAATATTTCTGCCTTGTCTGCTCTTTAATTAAAGCCACCTGGTCCACTTTAGCATTTATTACAACCTCTCTACTGAGATGCCCTAAATTCCCTGTTCTTTTAGTATCCCTCAAGGATACATCATTCTGAACCATGCACATTTGAGCAACTGTCATCTTTCCTCCATCATCTAGTTTAAAAGCTGCTCTCGCCTTTTTAAAGATTAGTGCCAGCAGCCTGGTTCCACTCTGATGAAGGTGGAGTACATCCTTTTGTAAAAGGCCATCCCTTCCTAACAAACCTAGAACCCTCTTCCATGCACCATCATCTCATCCATGCATTGTGATTATAGAGCTCTGTCTGCTTCTGGGGTCCTGTACGTGGAATGGGGAACATTTTCTGAGAATGCTACCCTGGAGGTTCTGGATTTCAACTTTCTATCTAAAATCCTATATTTGTCTTCAGGAACCTCTCTCCTGACTTTCCAATGTTGTTCGTACCAACATGTACAAATATAGCGGCGTGAGGTCCACCACGTTCACACCAGGCAGGCAAGTTACCAAGCAATCCTCATATCCACTAGCCACCTAGCTATTTACCTTCCTAATAATCAAATCACCAATTACAATGGCTGTCTTAACCCTTCCTTCCTGGGCACATACCCCTGGAGGATACATCATCTTGAGTGCAGATTCTAGCTACAAGAATGCTTCCTGCCTCACCAAGGTGATCCTCTCCTTCCAGGTGACCTTTCTCCTCCAAGGCAGCACAGGGTCTGCCAGATTGGAGGTAAGACTTCTCTACTATATCCCTGAAGGTCTCCTCTATATACCTCTCTGTCTCCCTTAGCTCCTCCAGGTCTATCACTCTAGCCTCCAGAGATTGGACTCATTCTCTGATGGCTTGGAGCTCTTTGCACCGAGTGCACACAACCTTTCACCAGCTGGAAGATAGTCATACATATGGCACGCCATGAAAAACACCGGAAAGCCTCCGTCTCACTGCTGAATTACTATCTCCATCTTAATTTTATTGATTTTTTTATCGAGTTAAAATTTCTGATAGAGTAGGGATATTTAGCTAATTTAAAATACTTTTAGTCTATTGATTTATTTTACATTTGTCTGTCAATGACCTTCAAAACACTACAAATAATCTATTTATAACTATATAGTTACCAACCCTATTGACTCTTGTTTTGAATTAATTTCCTTATGTATAAAATCTTTAGTAAATTTAGAATAAGAAACTTTAAGGTATGGCATGTGCTTCCAGTCCTCTTCTGCTGCAAGGGATGTGGGGCCTCTGGAAACTTGGGCTGTGGAGGATGAAGTCTGAATTGCTCGTGGTGACTTCTGGATTCTTCTCTCCAGGGCTGCTGGGTAATGAATACAGATGAGCCTTCCAGTTCTTTTTTCCTGCCTTCAAGCTGTTTTAGAGCCTATAATGTCTCCAGATTGGGCAATTCCCACAGAAGTGGTCTGAGAAGGAAGGTAATCGAGGTCTAAATTGAAGGAGACTAATTGAATAAAATAAATATCTCTCATCAAATTTTGCTGAAACCCTCATGTGGTAACCTCATTATATAACATCTAGACAAAATCTCAGCAAAGCCATGACTACTACTGAAGTATGAAAAGAAGCAAGAAGAAAAATTCATACTGGCCACTCATTGCCCAGAATACATGATTGCCCATATATATCCTAAGCACTAGTGCCAATGATGGCGGAGATGATAGTGCTAAATTTTAGGTGAAGACAACATTCCTTATAGACCATTGTGAACCTATTCATGGACCCACTGCACTAGGAGATGAATCATAAACAGATTCACCAATATGATCCAATTTTAACACTTGAAAATTCACATGACCCTGGAGATCAACCAAAACAAATTAGGAGGGATGTGGTTCCTCTCCAACAATCATTTCACTCACCCTTTCTACACTACAGATTATTCTCTCTCTTAACTTCCACCCTTTCTAGTCAATCCTCTTTCTGAACATCCACCACTTCCAGAGGACCTCCTCTCTTAATCTCCTACCCTCCAATGGACCCCTCCACTCTTACCGATCCTATCTTACATTCTCCCCAGCCTACCCCTTTATTTAATTTCCCCAGCTGATCCTCTTTCACCCCAAATCCTTCTTATAACCACCAACTGATCCTCTTTCATCCATTCCCTCTCACCCATTCCTTCTTCACTCTCATCCCCCCTCTATTTCCTCCCAGCCTCACCACCTCCTCTCCAACTCTTGTCTCACATCCCATTAGCTGACCCCCTCTCAACTCTAGCTCCTCTCTTACATCCTCCAGTCAAACTTCTTTCATTCCCTTTCTCTTACTCTCCTTAATCAGTTCCTCTCCAGCTAATCCAATCCTCAAACCCCCTCCTGCATCTGATCATCCCTTTCAATGATCTCTTCTTTAAAAATCCCCTGGGTCATGGTCAGCAGTGACATTTTCTTTTGGGCCCCGGGCCAAAACTGGATGACAGCCGGTAAGAAGACAATGCAGGCTGAAGACCTGAGCAACATTTTTTTATCTTGGGCAGGTTCAGTGATGGGTAAGGAGAGTGAAGTTATGGTAATCTTCACTGGCCTTTGCATATTCAGCCCTTCCCTCCCCTCATGCTTATTTGCAAGCCAAACTCTGATCTGCAAGTGGCAACAGTGAAAGTCAGCACAGGGACTGTGAGCCAGTACAAGCTCCCAGAATTTGCAGCAGCCCTAATCCTCCTCGTGCTGGACTTCTTGTTACCACAGAAACTCATACAAGAGCAGGACCAGGACCACTACCTGAGTGTGCACTGCCTCACAGGTTCACTGCTCCCTTCCACTACTAATGCTGCTGTTTCTGGCACCTTGAAGAGCATTGCCATTTGAGGAACTTGTGACCCCAGCTGAAAGTATTGTGACCCTATTTGAGATCCTGACTCACAGTTTGGGAAGCCCTGCCATAGAAGCTAATGAAAAAATTAAGAGGACTGTCTTCAGGTAAGTGGACTCCTGAAGGGAAAAAGGAAATAATATGCTGCCGCCTTTATCCCAAAACCCCTGAATTTAAATCTTAAGGGCATGCAAAGAAAGCCATGCAGATTTAAATACATGGAAGAAAGAGCAAACATATGAAAGCAAAAGCCTCAAAAGGCAACAAATAACAATTTAAGATCTTTAATGGGACATATCATGAAACAGGAGTACCTAAGTGATGACATCATAAAACAACTAAGAGATAATGATGAAAAAGAAATCACAAGGGAAAAAGGAGAGCCAGAGGTGGGGAGCCCTAGAAGAGAGGGGCCAGAACAGGAAAGAAACATCAGAATAAAGGGGTTAAAAGCAGCTAGAGCAATTGAAGAGATGCTGGAACCATCAAGAAGTGCCAGAGCAGCCAAGCAGCTCTAATGGAAAGGTGCCAAAAATAGTCAGTGCAATTGGAAGTGTTAAGATAATAAACCATGTTTTGTCATTATAATGTTTAGTTGTTGATCAGGTCTATTTGTATGGTGAATAGTTTGATTAATTAGACCAAGTTTATATACCTTCATTGGTTTGTTGGTTTACATATTTGCTGATGGCATCCAACTTTGCATTCAAATGGGGCCTGACCAAACTTCATCCTTTGCAGACCTCAATGACACCAATGGCTTTGCAGACCTCTTAACACCAATGGCTTAGTGACCACAAATTCTAACTAAACTTCTCTAAATCAGAACTCCTCTTGCTCAGCTGATAAGGTCACCTCTTACAAATAGTACCTTCCCTGTCAGGTACCCTGTTATAGCTTAAGGAATCTGTTCGAAGCCTAGGGGTTCAGCTCAGCAAAACCTCACAATGGAATCTCTCACATCTGGTAAGGATCTTCATTATGTACCTATGCCAGATCCTCAAACTGCTCAATTACTTCAGTAAACACAATCTTGATACTGTAATTAATGCAATAATCTTCCAACTCCCTATTTAATGGCCTCACACAATACAATATGAAGTGCCTTCAGCTCTTTCAAAGTATTGCCACTAGAATTTTGGTTGGAGCCAAAGTAACCAACCAGATAAAACGTATCCTTCACCAACTGTATTGGTTCCCAGATGAAAGTAGGATAGCATTCAAAACTCTCTGCTTTCATTTTTACTAAAGTGTGTGTAAACAAGCACTAGAGTAGATCTCCCGGCTTCTTTCCTCCTACACACCCAAAAGAGATCTCTGGTCCTCCAATATAGCTCTTCTTTCTTCTCCTCCTCTGGCCTCTTCTAGATTGACCTGTATGAGACCTTGTGCTTTTAGCTATTATGCATCAAAATTGTGGAACCAGGAACCACTAACCCTAAGACTTGAGCCTTGCTACCTCACTTTCAGGAAAAAAAAGCTAAAGCATGGTTTTTAAGCCAGGCCTTCCCTTCAGAGACCCCATTCAACCTGATCTAACTCCCTAAACTTCCAATTAAGGACTTGAAGTTACACACCCTGGCTTCTCAATGCTATGCTAACTGTAAATTTGATCCCCACTGCAAGTTATTTCAATTGCAGTTTGATCTAAATTGAAGGTAATTCATCTTGAGGCCATTCACAGTAAAAGGTGGAATATCAAATGTCTATAAATAGATATATAAATAAATCTCAAGCAGGCGAGGACATATGCTGTAGATCTAACAAATCCTCATGTATATTTCTTGACTGCAATTTGAGGCAAGCCTGTTCATCCTACGCTGCTGCAGGTCACCCAGTCTGAAAGTGTAGGAAGCATGTTCCAGGCATTCGGGGAAAGGCTGCTAATTGAGGAGCTCCTCTTGTCCCAGGGCCCAACTCCAATTCATCTTAAATGCATGCAAGAATGGTTGCAGTATTGTCTAGACAGAAAGGCATTAATTGTCTTGCACGAGGGATTTGGAAAGGATTTTATTATGATCCCTTATGGCCTTTGGGACAGGGATGAGGAGGGAGAATGGCAAGTCTGCAGCAATGCTATGGGATGAAGTTTAGAAAAAGCTTAGCTGGAGAGTTGACTAAAGGGAGGATAGTGGATCTATTTCCATGCCCACCATTTGAGAGGCTGTACCTCTTCCCCCTTGGCAGCAGTGCCTAAAGAGAGGGAAAGGTTTAGGTTTATCCTCAACCTGTCATCTCTGCTTGGTTCCTCGGTAAATGATGGTGTCCCTAAGGAACAATGCTTTGTGTAATATGCCTTCTTCAGTTCAGCTGTGGTATTGATTAGAAACATAAGTAAAAGGGTACTCATAGTGAATGAGGGCACCTTTCCACTTGTTGCCAGTGCAACCAGATAACTTTCTGGAGGTTTGAGGGTGACTGAAGACTTTGAGATTCTAATAGGGATGTGAATCGTTTTTTGACGATTTAAAATATCGTCCGATATATTTTAAATTGTCAAAAATCGTTAGGGCCACGATACAATACCAATTCCCCCGATTTATCATTAAAAAATCGTAAATCGGGGGAAGGGGGAGGGCAGGAACTTACTTACTTGCCCTAAACCAATGGCAGGAAAACCGGCACACTAAAACCCCCTAAAACCCACCCCCGACCCTTTAAATTAAATCCCCCACCCTCCCGAACCCCCCCCAAATGCCTTAAATTACCTGGGGGTCCAGCGGCGGTCCGGAACAGGCTCCTGCAATTGAATTGTGTTGTCTTCAGCCGGTGCCATTTTGCAAAATGGCGGCCGCAAAATGGCGGCGGCCATAGACCAACACGATTCGACTGCAGGAGGTCGTTCCGGACCACCACTGGACTTTTGGCAAGTCTTGTGGGGGTCAGGAGGCCCCCCAAGCTGGCCAAAAGTCTCTGGGGGTCCAGCGGGGGTCCGGAAAACGATCTCCTGCCGCGAATCATTTTCCGTACGGAAAATGGCGCCTGCAGGAGATCGACTGCAGGAGGTCGTTCAGCGGGGGTTCCGGACCGCTAAAAAAAAAAAAAAATGGCGCCATTGCCCCTTTGCCCTTACCATGTGACAAGGTATCCGTGCCATTGGCCGGCACCTGTCACATGGTAGGAGCACTGGATGTCCGGCGCCATCTTTACTCATCAGCCCATATTATACTATGGGATGATGGCCGGTGCCATGTTTAAAGATGGCGCCGGCCATCTTTACTCATCAGCCCATATTATACTATGGGCTGATGAGTAAAGAAGGCCGGCGCCATCTTTAAAGATGGCGCCGGCCATCCAGTGCTCCTACCATGTGACAGGGGCCAGCCAATGGCACGGATACCCTGTCACATGGTAAGGGCAAATGGGCATCAGCGCCATTTTTTTTTTTTTTAGAACAGGTGATGCCTGGGAAATCTTTCCCTGAGGCCCCCCTGGACCTCTCCCCGAGGTCCCCCGAGGCCCCCCTGGACCACCAGGTAACTTTAAAAGGTTTTGGGGGGTCGATTTAAAGGGTCGGATGGGTTTTTGTTTTTTTTTGCGGCGCGGGCCTCTGTAAAAAAAAAAATAGCGATGGGTCGGGGGGGGGGGGGTTTGATTTAAATGGTCGGATGGGTTTTTTTGTTTTTTTTGCAGCGCGGGCCTCCGTAAAAAAATAATTAGCGATGGGTCAGGTCGGGAGGTCGATTTAAAGGGTCGGATGTGTTTTTGTTTTTTTTTTTTTTTTTGCGGTGCAGGCCTCCTAAAAACATGTGAATTGGAATCGGAAACGATTCCAATTCACATATCATAACGATCAGATTCGAGCCCCCCCGCAGCCGAATCTGATCGTTAAGATGATCTGGCACATGATTCACGTCTCTATTGAATATCAGCAGTGGCAATGCAGGTCTTGAGGGTGTGTCCATTGTCTGGCTGGGCCTCGGGGTGATGACAGGCTCCTGACGATGCTAGTGACAATTTGGAATTTTACTTACTGTATAGGAAGTAAACAGGCATCAGGCATGTATATGGATGAGGGCAAAGCATACCTTTTGATTGGAGTATTCTCATATTGTGTTGGAGAAGTGAAGAATTTATCTAAATGACTGCATTGTCTTAGGAATGTGTAGAGATAGGCAGCACCCAATCCATGTTGAGTTATTTCATTCAGATAAGGCTAGAGGAAAACAGTTCTGGGGTCTTGTAAATAAAATTTATAACCTAAGTTATTTTTCTGTAATGTCTGCATTTTTCATTCAGAAAGCATGGGGTAGATCTTAAAAGGTGCACGCGGATTTTATAACAAGTGCACGCCGGGGTATGCATGTTGAAAATCCATGGGCCATGTGCACATGCACGCTGGATTTTAAAATCCACGTGCGCATGTGTGGTGATGTGCACATGGGGGGGTGATTTTAGTAGATTACACAAGGTGACGAAATCAGGCCTTCCCCCATTCCCTCCCAGTCCGCCCCAATTAAGGAATGGACTGGAAGAGAACTTCCCTACCCCCCTACCTAAACCCCCTCCCTCTTCCCCTCTCCTCCCCACCCCCTTAATCCATCCCAGAAACTTAAATCTTTTGGTTTTACTACTTACTGCTCCCCTGGAGCAGATATAGTTTATGTGCACCTGCCAACTGCCAGCGCGTACTTCCCTGGGACAGTGGCTAATGGCCATTGTCTCAGCCAGCCTCCGCCTCACCCAGACCATGCCCCCTGGCCCGCCTCTTTTTCACGGCCTTGCCACATGCCTAATATTTGTACACGTGGCCGTTTTAAAATTCAGCCAATAGTGCCTACAGTTTTTAGAGTGAGGCATGAATGGACTACGGAAGGCTATACAAGTTTTCACAGACATGATGGGATCCATTTGTTGTAAATCAAGCTTAATTTAACATTGCTTTGCAGGAGGCAACCAAACATTCCTTTTGATTTCAGCAAACAAGGGCTACTTGTATGAGGGAGATGCAGACTAATCATATGGTTGTTAACATCTGGTGCTAGAACCCAAGTTCATTTTCTAAGAAGCTGTAAATATTCTACATTAAGTTCATTAAGACTTTTTTTGGGGGGCTTGCGAGGCAGTTGGGAACATGGTTGAGGGGATGTTGGAGCTGGGATTGACCACTGGGTGGTATGGTTACTATGCAGATGGAAGGATCTCTTTCATTGGCATGTAGCAGAAGAGGTTCCAAAATGAGGAATGGTCAACAACTTAAATTGTCCAGAGTTATAAAGATCTTTTTGCTGAAATTTATTAGGTCTCAATGATGTGTCACAAACACAATAGCTTGAAAGTCCAATTAAAACAGTTCCCTGACATTGCCCGTGTTTCGAACTAATTGCTTCAGGAAGGGCCTCTAATCTGTGTAATAACATGCAACATCAAATTAATATAATGGTAACCTTTATCAACAGGTGAAAGGTACAGCAATGGGGGACACTATGGCCCCCGATATCACCTGCCTCTGTGTCATTGCTTTTGAGTCTAACTTCCTGTATCCATGCCATTGCTGGCCTTTTATAAAATCCTGGCTAAGATATATTGATGATGTATTTCTGGTTTGGGGTGGATCTAAGGTTCAATTTCATGTATTCTTAGACTGGCTTAATTCTTGCAACCCATACCTCCAGTTCTCTGTGGCCATTCACATATCTGAACTCTAACTTTTAGACATTCTGGTAGATTTTCAGGAAATCTATTGACAAGAATACCTTACTGCTGCTCATGTCCCCTATGTGACAATATTCCCATCGGCCAGTTTTTCACCTCCGTGGGTGGGCAAGTCCGGTCCTCGAGGGCTGCAAACCAGTCGGGTTTTCAGGATACCCCTAATGAATATGCATGAAATAGATTTGCATACAACTGAGGCAGTGTGTATGCAGGTCTCTCTCATGCATATTCATTAAGGATATCCTGAAAACCCGACTGGTTTGCAGCCCTCGAGGACCGGAATTGCCCACCCCTGTCTTACAGGCACAAGATATGTTTCACAATTATTGGCTTTCCGGTTACCTGTCTAAGGGCATTAATGCACTTATAAACATGAAAATGTGAACCACGACTTATTATTTCTAAGAACTCCACCATAGACAATGATGTAGTCACCTGTATTCTTCCTTTTTCTATGGCTAGTAATCAGGTCTGTTCTTTGATCCGCCATCATTGGCCATGCTTCTGGCCCCATCCTATTTTTCAAAAGCACCTTAGTTTAGCTTTTCATCATGGTTGTAATCTTCGTGACCTTTTGGTCTCTTCTGAATTTCATGATTTAGATTCCTCCAGTACCTATTTTGGTCACACACCATGCAGATGTTGTAAAGCATGTGAGCTTTCCTTGACACTTTTGATCTTTACACATCCCACAATGGGTAAGACCTTTCCACTTCACTTTTCCTCTGATTGCTCTTCTAAAGGGGTGGTCTACATCATTATGTGTCCATATTCTTATGTCGGTAAGACCTCCTAGATGTATCTGTATGCTTATTTATAAACATTGCTCATTCCTCCATCTAGCAAGGGAGAATACCCCCCTGGTCAAACACTGGCAAGAAGACTAACATTTGCTGAATGAGCTCTGTTTTTCTGTAATTGAAGTTTGCCTTCCTTCTCATGGTGGTGACTTTTCCTGTCTCCTAATACAACATGAACAAAATGGTTCTATGTTCTCATAGTCTGTCCTCATGATCTGAATATGCAAACATTGACTGGTCTATAGTCCTGTGAGTTCCTTTTCTATTGTTTTTACAACTTTAATGACATGATTCACCTCCTCAATGACAACTCTGGTCACATGGCTACCATCCTTCTTTTCATTGATAACTCTGATCACATGATGACATGTTTGGTGCCGTTTTAAAATTACTTAATCCTGTATACCGGAGGTTCTTGCTGATGTGCCATTCTACTTTGACTTGTGAAAAATTAAAAACTCCAGTAAGCCGAGTGTTATTTTTATGATTTTCGGGCAGTAATGTTGTGTCTATGGCTGCCTTGATATTGTCCTCTATTATTATGATATTAATTTGATGTTGCATATTCTTATTACACAGATTGGAGGTCCCTCCCAATGGAGTTAGTTTGAAACATGGTTTGTGTTGGGCTTTAAAGCTATTGTTTTTGTGACACATCATTGAGATTAATGAATACATTCTGGATAACAATTTAATTTGTTGACCATGCCTCCTCATTTTGGATTTATTCCAGTGGTCTGGTCTCCCACTGTATGCATTCCAGCAGAGGAGGTTCCGACATGTGGCAGTGATGAGTGATCTTCTAGAGGGTATCTAAAGCCCTATATTGGGTTGAAAATGGACAGCTATTGGGACTTTGCAATTGGGCTGCCCAGATCCTGGGTGAAAGGGATGTTTGACCTGTTTGTTAAGATAATGCTGGGCTCAGGTGGTAGTATGATTGTATGTAATAAATCTGCGGATTTGTAACCCAGTTAATGATGCATGTGTGCTTCTTGTATAGTATCAGTAGCATGGGATCTTCTTAGTGTTTGGATAATTGCCAGGTTCTTGTGGCCTGGATTGGCCACTGTTGGAAACAGGAAGCTGGGCTTGATGGACCCTTGGTCTGACCCAGCATGGCAATTTCTTATGTTCTTATATCAAGTTTACTTAGGGAATAGCCACTGCTATTAATTGGGAAGTGTGCTGGGGGGGGGGGGGGGGGGGCTGATAGAAGTCCCAACTAATAATGTTACATAGTTTGCGGTCAGTTACTTCATATGGAAAATCTCTTACTGAGGTGGTCTAGCAATAAATAGATTTTAGCTCTTCATGAATGTGCCTTTTTGAATGATAAAGCCAACAAAATGATTATTTTAAGATACACTTTCCCACCATCATCTTTTGATTGTGTTCATTTTGAGTTCTTACTGTGGCTTTTCATCAGCACAATATCTTCCTAAGCCATAGCATTTAATGTGTTCATCTAAATAGAACAATTATTAGCAATTTTGTATAGAAACTGAATAAACCGGCATGCAATAGTTGGAACTGTAATTAATTTAATACGTATGTGCAGTATGTACACATTTTCTCTGTTTTACACTTCAAGAATGAAGCTGAAAAAAAAAAGAGGTTTCATTTTTACATTCAAGACCATTTGCAAGGCCATTTTCTGGTGAGACAGATGTGTGGCACAGGCATCAATGATCAAATAACAACATACCCTAAGAGTATAATTACACTGTAATCCTTTTTTTGCCGCACAGTTGTGGAGGTTTATGATCAAGTTATAAACAAGGGAAGGAGACTAATGTTAATGAGGTCAAAATCATTTACTGGCATGCCATTGTCTTAATAAACATCTTGTAGAACAAGAATGCTCCTTCATATGAAGATGAAAACAGCATGCTACTATTACGCATTTTGCAAGAGAAATGAAAACGTTTTTAGAATGTCTCAATGCAGTTTTTTTTCATGCAAATGAGATTTTCTAAGAATGTGTGAAATGTCAAACTTTAATTTTGCCAATAGTTTTGTGAGCCTTCAGCAAAGCTTTTATATTTGAAACTATTCACCATGGCCTTGAATAGGAGAATGTCTGCGCATAAGAAGGAAAAGTTTGCCAGCTTAACAACATTTCTTTTTTTGTTAATAAGGAGAAAAATAAAGGGGGAACTTCCCATTACATTTAATAGTGAGAAACATTATGTAAATAATTTTTCATGAAGCTATTTATGCCTTCCCTTTTTTCTTTTTCTGCACCTCTGACTCATTTTTTTATCTCATGATATTCTTTCAAAATGCATAGAAACATAGAAAATACCATCAGAAAAGAATCACTCGGTCTACCCAATCTGTAGAATTGCCAGTTCATCCCAGGGTCACCGAACAGACTGAACCAGACCTCGTTTTACTTCACTACATGCATGGACTTATAGGTCTGATTTTTCCATTGAGCTCCCTAAGAAAATCAGAACCACAAATTCCTGCTTGCAATGGGATGAGCAGGCTCAGTCCACTCAGTTGATCTGGGGTGAGTTTGCAGCTCTACTACTGGGCTATCACAAGTCTTATTGAG
Organism: Rhinatrema bivittatum; assembly: GCF_901001135.1. Lineage (NCBI taxonomy): Eukaryota > Metazoa > Chordata > Amphibia > Gymnophiona > Rhinatrematidae > Rhinatrema > Rhinatrema bivittatum. The sequence goes on from NC_042616.1 coordinate 514,188,515, forward strand.
TTATGGTCTTCTCCCTCTCTGTAATCTCAAAGGCAATGTTTCCAATCCCTCTCTTGGAGGCACACCTAGACAGTTCAGTTTTCAGGATTGCTGCAGTTAATATACATTAGATACATTTGCATACATTGAACACCCAGTATATACAAACCTATCTCACTCATATTCCTTATGGATGTCAGAAAAACCATACCAGTTAGGTGTGCCTCTAGAAAAAGATTTGGAAACACTATTCCAAGATCCCTTTGGAATAAGTTTTCAAAAAAGGGCAGAATGCCTATCTTATCCATCCAGATTTTACCAGCCAATTTTAAGCTGCATCTAGCTAGCTAGATTTTCAGCTGAAAATCAGCCTACATCTAACTGATTAAAACTTAGGGCTTTTCTCCCATTTTGTGTCTATGGGAACAACCCTTAGTGAATCAGGTACTTAGTTGGCTAGAATTATGGAGCTGGATGCTTATTTTACTTCCCTTACAATACTCATGCATCTCTTGACTTTGAGGTAGTTTAGCCTTCCCTGGTGCTCTTCATTCTGTCTGCCAGTAGGGGAAAGTAAGTATTAGGGTTTACAAAGCTCTCTAATAGTTGGGATATCTAAGTTGTTTCAGAATCTTTCCAAAGGACAGATGCATATCAGCCTCCTCTAGTCCAGTTACTTCTATTCTTTCCAACATTGATCTTAAGGAAAACCCTTCCCCTTTTCCACATGTAAACTTGTTTTCTTTGTGGCACACACGATTGAGGGTAGAGGGAGACAATCATATTAACAAAGAATGTAAGGCACTTCACCTCAGCCTTGTGTGCATCTTTTTTTTTTTCACTTCCTAAACCAAATTATTAATGTTTTTCTGAAATAATAAAATGGCTAAAATCTGACAGAGAACCCTATAAAGCTCAGAGAGGATGGGGAATTAGTTTGCCAAATTTCCAAAGCTACTACCAGTCATTTATATTTAACTTTCTATCTCAATTGAACATCCCTTAACCCAGACAGCATTGGACTGAAATTGAAAAAGCTGAGTTTAAACAAAACAAAGGGTGGTATCCAGGGTGACAAAAAAGAAGATGGGAGACAATATGGATCATTAATAACTACAAAGGAATGATGGATGCTTTCGTAAAATATGGGTTGAATGCAATAGTTGCAACTCCTGCCAATTTTACTAGGTCATTCAACAAGCTATGTTAGGGAATCATCGAGTGCTAAACTGGGTCTAGCACGCAATAAACTCGCAATGCTAATCACAATGTGTGTTAGTATTTAAATATTACAATAATTAGTATGCCAAATCAAGAAAATTTTGCAAATGAAGGACTCCTACTGTATTTGGCAGTAAAATATCTATCTATTTATTTATTTATTTAAAACCTTTTCTATACCGGTGTTAGTGTGTATATCACCGGTTTACATCATAACAAAATGCTTAGAAAGTACATTTAACAAGGGGAACAACATGGTAAGGGCAGGGTGCACTCATAGAAAAGCATAGAAAAACAGCGCAACTGGCGAGAGGTTCTAATATAGTGAATTGTATGTTATTATTTACATTATGTACAAGAGTGCATATAGTCACAGATTACAATGGTATTAGCGATGGTGGCAGGTTATGGATTAGGGGGAGACAGATTGTAGCAGGGAGAGTTGGTTAGTCAGGAAATGCCTGTTTAAACAACCATGTTTTTAGTTTTTTTCTGAATTTGAAGTGACAGGATTCAAGACGGAGTGTTGAAGGCAGGGAGTTCCAATGTGAAGGGCCTGCGATTGTGAGGGCACATTCTCTTGTGGTGGATAGGTGTGCCATTTTTAGGGAGGGCACATGAAGTGTTCCTTTGTTAATTGTTCTGGTGGGATGATCCGGGTGAGCGGAGGTGAATGGATGGTCGAGCCAGTTGGAGTGGTGGGAGTAAATGGCTTTATGGGTGATTGTGAGGGTTTTATAAAGAATACGAGAAGGGATGGGGAGCCAATGCAGGTCTTTGAGAATGGGAGTTATATGGTCTGTTCTGCGGACATTTGTTATGATTCTTGGTGTTTTGGAGCATTTGTAGGGGTCTTATGGTGGTGTAAGGGAGTCCTAAGAAGAGTGAGTTGCAGTAATCCAGTTTTGATAAGGTGGTTTGGATCACTGTCCGGAAATCATCGGAATGTAGTAATGGCTTGAGTTTCTTAAGCACATTAAGTTTGAAGAATCCTTCTTTAAGGATGGAGCTGACGTGTTTCTTCAGGTTTAGATGTTTGTCAAGGAGTACTCCAAGGTCTCTTACAAAATGTTGTGCGGTGATGAGCTTGAAGGCTGGGTCAATAGCAAAGGATGGTTTAGGGGTGGAGTGGTGAGAAATAAATAGTTCGGTTTTTTTAGTGTTAAGGGCGAGGTGGAGATTGGTAAGAAGGGAGTTGATTGATTTGAGGCAGGTCTCCCAGTGAGCTAAGGCATCAGAGATGGAGGTGTGGATTGGTATGATGATTTGAACATCATCGGCATATAAGTAGAATTTTAGTTTGAGATCTGAGAGGAGTTGACAGAGCGGGGTGAGATAAATATTGAAAAAGGTGGAGAAGAGGGAGGAACCCTGAGGGACTCCATGAAGGAAGGGATAGGGGGCGGATATGGCATTACCTATTTTCACAAAATATTTTCTGTTGGAGAGGTAAGAAGAGAACCAAAGGAGGGCTAAGCCTGAGATGCCGATGTCTTTTAGACGGTGAGGAGATGGTTGTGGCATATGGTGTCAAATGCTGCTGAAATATCTAGAAGGGCAAGGACGTAGTTGTTCGCTTGGTCCATGCCTCTGAGGAGGTGATTGGAAAGGATGAGAAGGAGGGATTCCATATTAAAATGTTTATGGAAGCCAAATTGTGCAGGGTGAAGGATTTTGTGGTCTTAAAGGTAGTCTGTCAGTTGTGAGTTGACTACTCTTTCCATTATCTTGATTATAAAAGGGAGGTTTGAGATGAGGCGGAAATTGGCAGGGTCCTTCGGGTCCAGAGAGGGTTTCTTAAGGAGGGGTTTAACCACTGCTTGTTTTAGTGAGTCCTGGACTATGCCTGTGGAGAGGGAACAGTTGATGATGTCGGATATGGAGTTTGCAATGGAGGTTGGAACAGATAGGAGTGCTTTGGTAGGGATGGTGTCATTTGGGTGGGAGGTAGGTCTGAGCTTTTTTAGGATAGATTCAACTTCTTTGGTGGAGGTGAGATCCAGGGAGCTTAAGGATGCGGTGGAAAGGCTGGTCCCTGATGGTGTGGGGTGCAGGGGGGGTTGGTGAATCTGCAAAGGAGATTTGTTATTTTATTATCGAAGAATTGCACCAGTTCTTCACATTTGGCATGGGCTTCAGAATCAGGAATCGTGTGCGGAATGGATTTGGTGAGGCTAGAGACATAGGAGAAGAGCGTGTTGGAGTTGTACACGTATTGGTGGATCTTTAAGGTGTAGAAGTCCCGTTGGTGTTTAAGTGTGGTGATTCTATAGTAGTGAAGGACCAACTTGTAGTTGGAGGTATGCTGTGGGGTGGGGTCCTTGTGCCATATTCCTCACAGAGAAGGCCTTCACTTAGAACCTTTTTGGAAGCACATGTCTAATATCATGGCATTTCCAAACTTCTCACAGGTCATTGCAAGCTAGCATATCTCATAGGGGTTGTACACATCCATGCACAGCTGGGCTCTGTTGTACCTATATAAGTAAATAGTCAGCTTTCATCTACAGATGGTGAGGGCCTTTGCTCTTGGTCTCTCATGTTGGTTGTTAGCTGGTCTATCTGAAGGTTGGATTGGGAATAGGATGAAGTCATGTCTTCACATCATGTAGAAAGTTAAATCAGAAATGTATAGGTCAGTTTATTTTGACATGACAATAACAGCACCCACATTGACATAACATAAAAGGTTCACCTCATGGAACCCAAGGCAAAGCTATATTAAAAGCTATAAAACTACCCTGTCATGTTACAGGTAGACATTGGGAAATATTGACATATCAGAGCACAGTTCAGGGCTAGTCATAATGTCTTGCTTTAGGTAGGTACCATATATACTCATGTATAAGTCGAGAAATTTATGCCAGAAAAAAAGACACACAAAAGTTGCCTTGATTTATACATGTGTATTATGCACAGCCCCCCAACCTCCTGACCCCCCAAAAAAAAACTCACTGAAAGTCCATGGTGGTCCAGTGGAAGGTCTGGGAGCGATCTCCCACTCCCGGACTGTCAGCTGTCAGTTTTCAAAATAGTGCCGGTGGCCCTTTGCCCTTACCATGTAATAGGGGCTACTGGTGCCTTTGGCCAGCCCCTGTCACATTGTAGCTGACTACCATGTTCAGTGAGTCCCTGGGGGGTTGGGAGGGTGGGGGGCTTTGATGGGTTGAGGCTGGTTTTGGGGGGAGGGAGGGAAGGTTTGAAATAGGGAAAGTAGCCATGGGGGGAGGGAGGGAAGGCTTGAAACGGAGAGGGCAGCCATGGGGGAGGAAGGCAAGGATTCATACAGCAGGTACATTTTCTTATTAGATACTTTATTCTACTTAAAAAAATAAATAAAAGCTATTTATTAAATTTATTGATTTGTTTCTTAGCATGATTTCACCATTTCATAAGCCCCTAGGTTTTACCCTCAACTTATCTACAGGTGACAGATAAATCTTGATTTAGGGGCCCAAAAATACCCTCACTTGTACACGAGTATATATGGTACATAGAAAATCTGCAGAGTAGTTTATTCTTATTGCTAGTATCAGTTACAGTCCTTATCATATATGTGGCCACCCTTAAAACACATAGGCTGAGGACTCCAGGGGAGACATGCTATCAGAATTGTCATCTTCCAAGCAGAGATGCAACCTTTTAGGTATATTCAAATTTGAGGCCCTTGTTTTTCAACATGGCTGCCATTTCTTGTTGCAATCATAGCAGAGTTGCTGTAGAATAGGATGTGTCTCCTGTGGTGTTTGTGTATTTTAGACGTTGTGGATACCAAGACAAAGGCAGTGTGCTGATAGACTCTCAGTCATCAGCTCTGTCTATAGCATTACGGCAAGAGAAGATGTCAGCTGCTGACGTCATGAGCCAACAACAAGCCTCTTTCTGAAGCCTGACACTATGCAAAATATATAGCCAAATTGCTCCCAGAGGTATCATGTGGAAGGCATGATGTTTTCTGCACTTTCAGCGTTGTTTTGTAGAAATACATGCATTTTTTTTCACCTGAGGACTTGAGTTGCCCATGTCTGTAACAAAGAAGATTCAGTGAGGATATTTGCTTTCAACAGATGTCTGACAGGCTGTTGGGTGTAGACAATCTTCTTTGAGTAGTAATGACTTTGATTACCTCATTAACAGGTAGGAACAAGCTTGGCAGATGCATCATTGATGGTTGATGATGAGCAGGCCAGGAACAGCTATTTTGGGCCTCGGTAGGTTCCCAAAGTGCTGCAGGTAATTTGTAAACAACTATTTCTAAACACATGTGTGTGTTTGTGAGTGTGTGTATGTGTCTGGGGTATTTGGGTGAGTGATGTGTTGTGTAAGCCTCTGTCTATATCTGTGTCTGGGGGTGATGTAGATTTTGTTATTTTCTTCCTTACCACACCAAGCCATACACCAGAGCATGCACAGTGTGTGCACCCAATTTGCGCACACTGGGGGTAATTTTCAAAAGGAGTTACACATGTAAATGTAACTACTATTTCCTGGCGTGTAGCCAGATGGACTCAGAACAAATGGGATAGTATCCGCGTGCTAGCAGTTGGAGACTGATCTGACATCAGCACGGGGGTATATAGCCCCACAGGAAGCGCAGCGACTCAGTAATTTCCGTCTCCAAAGCAGTTTGGAGTGCCTACACGCTGGTTCAGCGTGCTTTCCAGGACTACTTTAATTTTTCTCTTTATTGCTTTCTTTTTCTAGTTTCTCTTCTCTACTTCCGAGTACTGAGCCCCGCGCTCCTTCGGGGACGTTTTCAGCTCGCCCCCGAGTTGAGCTTCCTGGGGCGCCTGCCGGGGCCCCCCGGTGGGAAAGTCCTCGGTCCGGCCGAACCGCGGCAGGGACGTTGCCTCCCGGGGGAGACTCGGGGTGGCTCCAAGGCCCTCGGTCCCGGCGTGGACGAGGTAGCGGGTGCAGTTCCTCCAATCGCGGCGGTGAAAGGTACCGGCTCTTTCCCCTCGCAGCCGGAGACCGCCTGTGTTCCAGCCTAGAAGAGCCGAAGATCGGGTAGGGCGTATATCTCTTCGCCCAGGTCTCCGAAGTTCGAGGATCGGCGGCGTGGCAAGCTGTGGAGGAGCGGCTCTGTTCAGGTATTCCGTGCCCGTAATAGGCGCGGCTTTCTTCCTTCTTGTGCGTCTATGTACGCATATTGGCTGCCACTGTGAATGGTTGCCGCATATTATTGTGAGCTCCTCATTCAATGCTTTTGAATTGAATGCTTTATATTACCTGTTTCTGTGCGCGTATTGTATTCTACGCCTATTGCTGCCGCATACTATTGCCGCTGTGCGCGTATGGTATTCTACGCCTATTGCTGCCGCACACTATTGCCGTTGTGCGCATACTGTTTTCAGCGCCTATTGCTCCCGCATACTATTGCCGCTGTGCGCATATTGTATTCAGCGCCTATTTCTGCCGCATACTATTGCCGCTGTGCGCATACTGTATTCAGCGCCTATTGCTGCCACATACTATTGCCGCTGTGCGCATACTGTATTCAGCGCCTATTGCTGCCGCATACTATTGCAGCTGTGCGCATACTGTATTCAGCGCCTATTGCTGCCGCATATTATTGCCACTGTGAGCCTGCTGTGTTCAGTGCCTATTGCTGCCGCATATTATTGCTGTTGTGCCCGTACTGTATTCCGCGCCTATTGCTGCCGCATACTATTGCCGCTGTGCGCATATTGTATTCAGCGCCTATTTCTGCCGCATATTCTTCCCATTGTGCGCCTGCTGTATTCAGCGCCCATTGCTACCGCATATTTGTGCGCGCTTTTTGTCTCTGGTATGGATCAGCACGCGGCCGCGTCCTCGGCGGCGCAGCCGCTTGTTTCCGGCATTTCCACCCTTGGCCTCTGCTCAGTATGCCATCTTAGGGCCACGCGCAGTGCTGAGCCTGATTCACTCTGTGTCCAATGTGAGGCAGCAGGGGGACCCGCGGGCCTGGACCAGTCTCAACCACAGTTTCTTGGAAGTTCCCCTGGGGCCACCCCGGATTTGGGGGGCGGTCTTGACCTGTCCGGCATCCCGGGGCCCCTTGTACCCCGGCGATTAGAGGCTGCTTCCATTTCCTGGGTGGATCTTTTTCAGGGTATTCATGCCTTTGTCCAAATGCAGACGGCTTCCCGCCCAGGCCCTACTGGTCCGGCTGCTCCTGTGGTTCCTGTTGTTTCTGCGCTTCCTGCGGTGGCTGCGTCTGCGGCGTCTCCTGCCACTGCTCCGGTGACTGCCCCTCGGGATCCTGTGCCTGGACCCTCCCAGCCTTATCGGGAGCGAGACCTCCCGCCACTGGACAGTCCGGATCAATCGGACTGGGAGGTTTCGCCGGATGAGTCCGACCTCCCGGACGAGGGGGACCTCCCCCCGGGGATTGAACCTTATAGAACCATGAGGAGGTTCTTCCCTAAGGTGGACCTCTCGGACCTCGTGACTCAGTGTCTGGCGGAACTTGATATCACTGGTCCCAGTGCTTCGGTTCCTTCGGCGCAGAACCCTCTGCTGGAAGGTCTTCGGCCTACAGCCCGCCATTTTCCTTTCTTGCAGGCGGCTCAGCAACTAATAGACTTGGAATGGGCGGTGCCGGCGGCTTCCTTCAAGGGGAGCCGGGCCCTGAAAGGTATGTACCCGCTGGCCCCGGCTCTCCAGGACCTGCTGGCATGCCCTCAGGTGGACGCCTTAGTTAGCGCTGTGGTCAAGCGCACTACTATTCCAGTGGAAGGGGGGACGGCCCTCAGGGAGCCCCATGACAGACGAATGGACGCCATTCTGAAACAGACTTTTGAGGTGGCAGCTCTTTCTTTGCGGATTGCGGCCTGCTGCACTGTGGTGACACGTGCCTGTTTGTCTCAGGCCAGGAACAACGCCCCAGCGGCCGACATGGAGTCTGCTCTTTCCTTTCTCACCGATGCCGCATCGGATTTGGTTCGCACTACTGCTAAGGGGATTTCATCCTCCGTAGCCGCCAGGAGGCAGCTCTGGATCCGGCCATGGTCGGCTGATGCGCCTTCCAAGTCTCGTCTCACCAGGTTACCCTTTCAGGGCTCGTTTCTGTTTGGCAGTGACCTTGATAAGCTAGCCTCTACCTGGGGTGCCTCTCCTGTGCCTAGACTTCCGGAAGACCGATCCAGAAGGGGACAGCGCTCTTTTCCACGGCCCTACAGGGGCAGGAGTTCCCAGCGCTTTGTTCCGTATAGGGGGCGCTATCAGGCGACTCGTCCTCCGGCCAGGAATCAGCCCTTTCGAACCAAGCAGCGCAAGCGGGGGGCGGGCCCGGGCTCGGGCCCCGGTCGCGCACCACAATGAGAATTCGCTGATTCATCTGGGGGACGAAGCCATAGGGGGCAGGTTGACCCTCTTCTACCCCAGATGGGTCGAGATTACGTCGGACCAGTGGGTCCTCGCCATTATCCGGGACGGATATTTTCTGGATTTCCGCCTTCTTCCTCCGGACAAGTTTGTGGAATCTTCATGTCCCCGGCACAAGGAGGCAGCGTTGGAAGCGACCCTGGCGAGGCTCCTGTCCTTGAACGCCATCCTCCCAGTACCTGCCTGGGAAGTGAATTCTGGACACTATTCCATTTATTTCATGGTACCCAAGAAAGGGGGCACTTTTCGGCCTGTGCTGGACCTCAAGTCGGTCAATCGCTACTTGCTGGTACCGACGTTTCGTATGGAAACTCTGCACTCCGTCAAAGCCGCAGTCCAGCCTGGGGAATTCCTCACGGCCTTAGACCTGTCAGAGGCATACCTGCATATTCTGATCCATCCAGATCATCAACGCTACCTGCGCTTCAAGGTTCTGGGCCGCCACTTCCAGTTTCGGGCTCTACCCTTCGGGTTGGCCACGTCCCCGCGGACATTCACCAAAGTGGTAGTCGTGGTGGCGGCGGCCCTCCGGCGAGAAGGGATTCTGGTCCATCCCTACCTAGACGACTGGCTGATCAGGGCGAAGTCTCGAGAGGAGAGCCTGCGGACAACCGACAGAGTGATCGCCCTTCTGGAAAGCTTGGGCTGGGTAATCAACCTCAGCAAGAGCTCCCTATTGCCTTCCCAGTCAATAGAGTATCTGGGAGTGCAGTTCGACACCCGGGCGGACACGGTCAGTCTTACGACCAAGAGACAGTTGAAACTTCGGCAACGTATCCAGTATCTGATGACGGTCAGTCGGCCTATAGCCTGGGATTATCTGCAGGTTCTGGGTCTCATGGCATCCACCCTGGAAGTGGTGCCTTGGGCGCGGGCCCATATGAGACCTCTACAGCATTCCCTGCTCTCTCGCTGGAGCCCCCGTCGCCGGGACTATTCCACGCACCTTCCTCTACCGACCGGAGTTCGGATCCAGCTGAGGTGGTGGTTGCAGTCCAACCACCTGAGCAGGGGGTCGGCGTTGTCCTCGCCCACGTGGACCTTGCTCACCATGGATGCCAGCCTGAGTGGCTGGGGAGCACATTGCGGGGAGCTCACCGCGCAAGGGCGATGGAACAGAGAAGAGTCAACGTGGAACATCAATCGCCTGGAGGCCCGGGCAGTCCGCTTGGCCTGCCTTCGACTTGCTCACAGACTAAGGCACAGAGCTGTCAGAGTGATGTCCGACAACGCCACCACGGTGGCCTACATCAACCGGCAGGGCGGAACCAGAAGCCGACAAGTCTCTCTGGAGATCGCCCCGCTGATGGTTTGGGCAGAGGCGAATCTGCAAGACATCTCCGCCGTCCACATTGCCGGGAAGGACAATACCACAGCAGACTTCCTCAGCAGAGAAAGCCTGGATCCGGGAGAGTGGCAGCTGTCCCACACGGCTTTCCAGATGATTGTCGATCATTGGGGGATTCCGGCCATGGATTTACTGGCGGACAAGTCCAATGCTCAAGTACCCAGATACTTCAGCCGCAGGCGCGACCCGTTCTCACGCGGAATCGATGCCCTGGTCCAGCCATGGCCTCCAGAGACTCTCCTGTACGCCTTCCCTCCGTGGCCTCTGCTGGGCGCTCTCATCCACAAGATTCAGACTCACTGGGGCCTAGTTCTTCTAGTGGCACCAGACTGACCAAGAAGACCCTGGTACGCGGACATGAGAAGACTCCTGGCAGGGGAGCCTCTTCCCCTGCCTCCTCTCCGGGACCTTCTACATCAAGGTCCCATTCTACACGAGGATCCAGCTCAATTCTCTCTTACGGTCTGGCCCTTGAGAGGGCTAGACTGAAGAAACGAGGTTACTCGGGGCCCGTGATTGATACACTCCTCCGAGCTCGCAAGTTTTCCACCTCCCTTACCTACGTACGGATCTGGAGAGTGTTTGAAGCCTGGTGCGACACTCACGACACCAATCCACATGCCACCACCATACCTATTGTGTTGGATTTTCTGCAGGATGGACTTCAGAAGGGTCTCTCCCTCAGCTCCATCAAGGTTCAGGTGGCGGCACTGTCTTGCTATGGTCCCAGGAGGGATGGCAAGACCATCGCCAAACACCCAGATGTATCTCGTTTCCTGCTGGGCGTCAAGCATCTTCGTCCGCCACTAAAGTGGCCTGTGCCCTTATGGAATCTTAATCTTGTTTTGTATTTCCTCGCGGGATCCACCTTCCGACCCCTTCGGGGCTTGTCTCTCCGGTCTCTCACCTTGAAGTTGGTGTTCTTGCTGGCGGTGTGTTCCGCACGCCGCATCTCTGAGCTGCAGGCACTGTCCTGCCGCGATCCCTTTCTATGGATCACTCCGGAGGCTATCCATCTTCGGACGGTTCCCTCCTTTCTCCCTAAAGTGGTTTCACAGTTTCATCTTAACCAGACTATATCCTTGCCTACCACGGTAGGTTTGAAGAAATCTGAAGAAGGCCGTTTATTACGCCATCTCGACATCGGCAGACTGCTGCCCAGATATCTGGACGTGACACAAGTCCTGCGGAAGACGGACCACCTGTTCGTCCTCCACAGCGGGAAGAAGCAAGGTGAAGCGGCCTCTCGGCCCACCATTGCCCGCTGGATTAAGGAAGTTGTCAGAACTGCCTACGTGGAGGCTGGGAAGGCTCCGCCTCTTCAGGTTAAGGCTCATTCCACCAGAGCACTCGCAGCGTCCTGGGCGGAGTCCAGGATGCTATCACCTGCAGAGATCTGTAAAGCAGCGACATGGTCCTCCCTCCATACCTTCTCCAGGTTCTACCGCCTGGATGTCCAGGCCAGGGAGGACTCTGCTTTTGCGAGGGCGGTCCTACATGGTCCTCAGGCAGCCTCCCGCCCTGGCTGGGAGTAAAGCTTTGGTACATCCCATTTGTTCTGAGTCCATCTGGCTACACGCCAGGAAATGTTTGGATTACTTACCTGGTAATCCCCTTTTCCTTAGTGTAGACAGATGGACTCAGCATCCCGCCCTGCTGCCTGTGTACATGGGTTCACCGATTCCAGGTAAGCCATGGCTTTTCTTTCCATGAGAGCGTACGCTCTACCCGGGTCCACGCCTTCCGGTTGTGAATGCTGGCGGTCTCCAGCCACTGTCAATCGGTCAGGGGGATCCTGTTTCTACTTTTTCACTTTTCACTGAGCGTCAGTACACACATCCATAACAGCTTTTGCAAGGAAGATTACTGAGTCGCTGCGCTTCCTGTGGGGCTATATACCCCCGTGCTGACGTCAGATCCGTCTCCAACTGCTAGCACGCGGATACTATCCCATTTGTTCTGAGTCCATCTGTCTACACTAAGGAAAAGGGGATTACCAGGTAAGTAATCCAAACATTGTAGCAATTTTCAAAAGCCATTTACTGGAGTAAAGTGCACTTACACAAGTAAATCCTATGGACAATTCAATGGCATATATTATAGCAATTTTCAAAAGCCCACTTACTCAAGTAAAGTGCATTTACTCGAGTAAAACCCTGTTTTACTCGAGTAAATGCTTTTTAAAATCAGGCCCACAGGCTTTAGCTACAAGCAATCCTGTGCTTCCACTCTTTAGGATGGAAACCATACGTACAATAATGTGTAGGTGGGGAGAAAATGGCATCATTCATTGTAACCTAACATTACACTTTGTCCTGACACTGTTTATTCAGCCGAGAAGGGGTTGAGAACATTGGCAGTGTAAGATCTAGATATCCAGTGCCACTTTGCCGGGTGAATTGATATCTGGCACAATGTAGCCACAACTTGACAACTCCCACACTGTAGCTTGGGCATTGTGCCACATAGGCACAGACCTACATACTTACGAGGTAAAGTGGCAGCTGAGTAGGTAATGTAATGGTCCAGGAAATTGCTACCAATGTAAACTACACTTTGCTTGCAGTATCTGTCTTCTGAGGCCAAATAGCCCTAGCTTCACTTGTGCAATGCAAGCACATAGTGTGGGAGTAGTACATCTATAGCTACAGCTTTCAGTGTGTTACAATGTAGCAGAACTTAAAACACGTCACAACTAACATCGGTGTAGTGTTATGCTGTTGAGAAACACATTGAAAACACGTGAGTTTTGCCTGCATCACTGAATCAGAGACAGCTGTGTTCATGATTTGTGAGCATACCATATACCACCTTTTCTATATTACTACATTATATGTCCTGAGGTCCTTCATCAAAAGCCATTTAGAATGGGTAACTGTAAAGTTAGCATGCTAAACAATTAATGTGCCATATGCAGCCATTATCTCGCTTCATTCTAGCCACATAAGTACTTATCTGCTTACAGTTTACAACTCTACCCCCCCCCCCCCCCCCCCCCCCCCCCCCCCTTTCCTGGGGTCCTCAGGCATCTGGCACTCTCCCAGTCAGTAACTTTTGTGGGCCTACTTATATTATCAGTCAGAAAGAATCACATTTTGCCATAGCATTCATGTGGGACTGCCAAAACAGTTTGCACAGCTTGGAATTGGTAGCACCTTCTTGCTAGCCTTGGGTTTGCCTTTGACCCTGTCCTACCTCTCACATGTTGGCAAGGTATTTTCATAGGTATGACAGAAATATGACATGGAGCAAATGCTCTATAAGTTAAAATGCATTAGGGATGTGCAGACAAAAAGTTTGCGTTGATAAGTTGATAATTTGAAGTTGAGGGTCGATTTCGTTCAATATGGACATTGGAGACATAGGGGCTCCTTCCTTCGCAGCGACTTCAGCAATCCTCCTCCAACGCGGCACCCGGGCTCGAGGGAAGGCCTGCGCGATCTGCGCCTCAGACCCACCGGGGTAAGGCCTCAGATCCCTCTTGCCCTCGCTGGGTCCGAGCCCGACCGCATGGCTACTCGTGCCGTCCCGCTGCTGCTTCCGACCGACTAGAAGGCCCGCCCTCTTACCTGTGCAGCCAATCGCCAAGGCCCTGCGGCGCTTTAAATCGTGCTGCAGCTCCGGGGCTCCTTCCTTCGCAGCGACTTCAGCAATCCTCCTCCAACGCGGCACCGGCTCGAGGGAAGGCCTGCGCGATCGGCGCCTCAGACCCACCGGGGTAAGGCCTCAGATCCCTCTTGCCCTCGCTGGGTCCGAGCCCGAGCGCGTGGCTACTCATGCCGTCCCGCTGCTGCTTCCAACCGACTAGAAGGCCCGCCCTCTTACCTGTGCAGCCAATCGCCAAGGCCCTGCGGCGCTTTAAATTGTACTGCTACCCCGGCGCCGTGCGCCGTGCGTCGCGCCCCTTCGGGCAGCACCTTTGGACTGCACCGAGGACCCCACTCTGACTCAACTATTCGTCCCTTCTTTTCCACTACTGACCGTCTCTCCCACAGCTGGACAAGAGTGTGATTAAATAGGACCTAGCTACATATCACCTCCATCTGTCCTCCTTCCACACCCGAACACATTTTGCACCTAACTGTTTACTCCCCAGGTGGGCTTCCGAACGGATACAGCAGGAAGAAAGTCAAGAAATTAGCAACGACCTCCTCGGCTTCGCAGCCTAGCAATAGGCAGAGGAAAAAGAAGGAAGTGACTCCTCTTTGAGGTAAGAGCCCTTAACTTCGGGCTCTTTCCTCTGGTGTCTCTTATGTTTATGCCCTGTTTCTGCCCCTTCAACCAATGTCTCTTGTTAATTACTGTGTACCTACGTTTGCTCCCTACCCATCCCCCATGTACGCTGGGTCTTGATTTCTCAATCCTGCACCCCACCCCTACACAAGCTCCAAGACTCATCTATACTCATGCGCTCTCCACAACTGGCTAGATAAGAACCTTCCCAAATTCTCACTCTCTGCATTCTCTCTTTCCACACACCACTCACACGCCCCTGTCTAACACCCCACCCGCACAACATGTATCAGCACCACATCTCCATCCTCAAATACAATAAACGTAGGCCCATCTATCCCCTCTATCCACGACAACACTCACATCTTAAAACTTGCCTCCCTTCTATGATCTCCCCACCTCTTTCCCAAATCATCGGTCTTACTGCTCTCTCTCTCATCTTCCTCAATGCCCAATCATTAAACAAAAAAACCCCTCTTCTCACTGACCTACTCACAGACCAAGACCCAGATATCTGTGCTATAACAGAGACCTGGCTTAAGGATTCCGACACGGTTCTCCTAAACCAGCTACCTTCCAAAACATACGACATCTTCTCCATACCTAGGCCAAAAAAGAAAGGAGGAGGTCTACTTTTAACCATAAAGAAAAAATTCAACATGATACTTCACCTCATCCCCCCCTCCCAAAATTGAAATAGGCCTATTCAAATCCCCGACTCTGCAAATCTGTCTCGTCTATGCCCCCCCTGGAACCCTACACAGCAATCCTTCAACCCTCATAGAATACATTGCACAGAACATATCCATTGACACCCCAGCAATCATATTAGGAGATTTCAACCTGCATGTTGACAACTCCCCCCGTTCCCCTTCATGTGACGCTATTCTTGATTCACTAAATGCACTAGGCTACAAGCAGTCTATCTACTTCCCCACTCATAAGGCAGGCCATACCCTCGACCTCCTTTTTACCAACGCACTCATTCAAGTTGATCCTCCCTCCCATACACCCATCCCCTGGTCAGACCATCACCTCATCGAAGCCTCTCTCTCCATAAAGACACCCTCCTTCCATCATAACACAAACAAAACCATCCAATACAGGAAAAACTGTACTAGAGATGATCTCATCTCAGCGATCTCTAACAAACTCGACCACTTAGACCTCACCAATGCAAACACAGCGCTTGCCTCTGGTATGACATCACCAGCAATATAGCCAACACCACTTGCCCCCTTCAATCAAAACTCATCTGTCCACAACAAAATGAAAAAAAGAAACCTTGGTACTCCCAAGAACTAAAAAACCTAAAACACCACCTTCGAAAATCCGAAAAGATCTGGCGTAATAACCCTACTCCTTCACACCTAGCACAATTTAAATCCTCTTTACATTTGTACAGCGAAAAACTTAATATAACAAAACGAGACTTTTTCGCTACCAAAATTCATCAATTCCAATACAACCCTAGAGTGCTATATGATTACGTTGCCTCACTTACCAAGTCAGCAGCCCCCGACATTCCAGATGAAGTAGCCAAATCCAAATGTGAAGAACTTGCCACATTCTACCAAATTAAAATAGACAAGTTGCTATCCAATTTCACCATTTTCTCTACAACTCCCTCCAACCACTCTAAATTTAACCTCAACCTTACAAACACTATCAACAACACTAAAGTTCTTTCCTCCTTACCCTGCACCTCAACACTTGAAATAGAATCCTTTATCAAGAAAGCCAAACCCTCCACCCACCCAACCGATACAATACCCACCAAACATCTACTAACTATCCCAAACCTTATTGCTAAACCTTTAACAAACATCATTAACTTGTCCATCAGCTCAGGACAGGTTCCTGTTCCCCTTAAACAGGCAATCGTCAAACCTATTTTAAAGAAACCTAAACTTGACCCCTCCAATCTCGCTAATTATTGTCCCATTTCCAACCTACCCTTCATCTCTAAACTCCTCGAAAAAACCGTCAACAAACAACTCACGGAATACCTTGAGGATAACCAAATCCTTCACTCAGTATGGTTTCCGGAAATCCCACAGCACAGAGACACTTCTTCTCTCCCTGTCAGACCATATTCTTAAAGGATTTGATAAAGGACAATCCTATATTCTTGCCTTTCTCAACATCTCATCCGCATTTGACACCATCAGCCATTCCATTCTCCTACAGCGCTTAACTGAAATTGGTGTCACAGGTGTTGCACACAACTGGTTCAACTCCTACCTCAACAACAGAAACTTCAAAATCCAAATAGGAAATCACGAATCCAAGGCCATCCCCCTTAATCAGGGTGTCCCACAAGGCTCATCTCTCTCCTCAACCCTTTTCAATATTTACATGCTACCCCTCTGTCACCTCCTCTCTAGTCTCAATCTCCTCCATTTTGTCTACGCCGATGATGTACAGTTACTCATACCAATCACTGACTCTCTACCAAAAGCCATGGATATCTGGAACGATACCCTCCAATCCATAAACAATCTTCTATCTTCCATCCATTTATCACTAAACACCACTAAAACTGAAATCATGCTCATCTCACCACAAAACCACCCTAACCACCCCTCTCTTACTCATATCCTATTTGCCCAACAAGTCCGTGATCTGGGAGTCATCCTGGATGGACATTTCACGCTGAAAAAATTCATCAGTAATATACTAAAAGACGGCTTCTTTAAACTACACACCCTAAAAAAACTTAAACCCCTACTACATCCCCCTGACTTCCGCACAGTACTTCAATCCACCATCTTCGCCAAAACTGACTACTGTAACGCTCTCCTCCTCGGCCTTCCGAACAACTCCATCCACCCCATCCAAATATTGCAAAACACAACTGCCTGAATCTTGACCAATTCACGCAGAAACGACCATATCACACCTGTATTAAAAGAATTACACTGGCTCCCAATTGCATCCCACATCCAATATAAGGCGCTCTCTCTCGTTCACAAGGCCCTTTACAATCCTGAAATGAACTGGTTTAACGAATCCTTCCGCCTCCACCAATCCAACAGGCCCACCAGACACCAACACCTCGCCACCATGCCCACCCCCTCTCCTAAACTCTATAAACTAACATCCACGAGAGCTAGAGCACTCTCGATCGCCGGGC